>NC_140965.1:99881489-99991489 GCF_056783735.1 Eptatretus burgeri | reverse complement strand
TCAAACTAAGCAAATCAGCCACAGATAATATCAACCACAGCCAATAAGATAGATGTGGCAGAAAATTGATTGGTTTCAACAAAACAACTGTGCTATTTGACAGATTACACAATCTTATTGTTCTTTTGAGATGTGATTAAAAAATTTAATTATATTGGGATTCATTTGTTGGAATAGGGAAAAAAGGGTGAAAGATATTCTTACAGCCGCTGGTTGCACCAAAGCGACCGCAGCACCCAGTTGAGTCCACTGTCCTGGGCTGGATCAAGCCCTTTCCACTGCCGATACCGTGCCCAAGGAACCGCCGAATCACCAAAGTGCTACGACAATAGGTGTCACGTGACTGATCAAATATTGGGGGTGAGCGAATCCGAGTCACGTGATGCGATCTTAAGGTGGTGTGGACTGTGACCAATCAACCCTTAATGGGATCCTTAAGAAACCACCAAATGAAGCAACCTCCACAGCCAAAATTCATCTGAGACCAAGTGTATTTAAAAGAAATGGCACAGAAAGGGAAAAGAAGGAAGCAATCACAAATACAAACAGCAGATAGAATGAACCATCTTCACCCACTAAGACAATACATGTCCACAAGTTAACAAACGAAAAGCAGATCCTTAATTAGCGTAAAAAACACGATCTTCAAACTTCAAAGGGCCCACATACATTCCACAAAAGACTGAGGGAATTTTCCGAGACAGGAAGAGGTGGTTGGCAAAAGCAGTGATTCGTGGCGATCATTCTAATCAAGTCCTCACACCGGCAAAGTGTCCTCGAGCCGGGGTTATGGGATGTAGGGAGGGAGAGAAGTGGACTTGGCAGAGTGGGCATGTCATCGGATGCATCTGGCGCAGCTTCCTCTCCACAAGCCGATATTTATGCGGCGTTCCAGCATCATGGCCTCAAAGTTCTCCACCACAGCTCTCCGGGGTATCTTTATAGGGACACCCATCACCGATGACAATTCCCGCCCCTCCCTAGCCTCTCACTCGTGGTCTGCATCCATCCCAGCTGGTGAATGGAGTGAGGCCAGCCCTTCCCTAACCTTTCACCAGATTTTTCCAAGGTCTCACGGTCCCAAAGGGACAACAACCTTTTGCCGCCTAAATTTGGCACCTGATGGCTGGTTGGATGCATCAAAAGAACATTTATGATAGATTCAGGTCAGGTCAGGTCAGGTATGGGAACATGCTCTGGAGAATTGTGTCGCTGCTTCCACTTTCCGTACTCCAGGGGCCTCCGTCTGGCCATCCCCAGGCTGATGCCTGGCCCATCCCCATCTCCTCGAGATGCTGATCAACCTGTTGCAACGAAGCACGTGGTTGGCTCATTGGCCTCCTCCACTCACGAGGCTCCCTCGCTGAGAGCATCTTGTGAGCAGGATCAGCATCAGGAAACAAGCCACAGCTGACGCTCATGGATTATGCAGTTGACAAGTCTCATTTGAGTCTCTCCCAGCAACCACTCATTGGGCACAAAGTCCGACCAGCGAAAGCCAAGGATTCTCCAAAGAGACCTGGTACCTAAGGAATTGTCTCCATCTCAGATCCCTGGTCAGAGTTCAAGTCTCATATCCAGAGAGCAAGACTGGAAGCACCAAGAACCTGAAGACTCAAACTTTTGGCCTCCTGCACAGGTACCGACAGCACCACACCCCATGATCCACTGAATCCATGACTCCCCAGGCCCGACCCAGACGTCCATTGACCTCAGGCTCATAGCCAACAGAGACATATCACTGCCAAGGTAAGTGAATCTCTCTGTGACCTCAACATCCTCACCACAAACAGGTGCAGACAAGATGTCATTGAAAGCCTGGATCTTAGTTTTAATGCAGGAAAGCCATAATCGCAGCGGCTCCGGATCCTCATTCAGTACCTCGAAGGCCCCCAAAAGGATACCCAGAGCCTCTGCAAAATCAAGGTCAATAATTTGGCATTCCCAAACAATGCACCAGAGCTTGAGCTCTCCAACATCCTCCCCAGAATCCAGTCCATACAAGCACTGAAAAGTGTGGCGGCCAGTACACACCCCGACAAACTCCAGCAAGAACTGGAAATATGTCGGAGATGGTATCACCACATCTCACAGCACTCCGTACCAGAGTGTAGTTCAGACATCAGATTGATCAGTTACGGTGGCACCCCAAGAAGACCAAGAATCCACTGAAGGGAATCCCTACTCACTGAATTGAAAGCTTTGCAAAGATCAACACAGGCTGCAAGCAGCCCCTGTCCAAACTCGTGCCTGTGTTTGGTGAGACCCGAAGGGCAAGGATATGGTCAATCATTGAACTCCTTGGTGTAAAGCCTGACTGCTCTGGATGCTGGTGCTCCAGCAGATGGTGGCCAACCCTTTCAAGAATTATCCGAGCAAAGACCTTGCCCGGCACTGAGCAGCGTCACTCCTCGGTAGTTGTTCTAGTCCTGGCGATCACCCTTCCCTTTCCAGAGGAGGAGGAGGAGGCCCCTCTTCAGTTGGGATGATGCCTGTGTTACCAGCAGAGAACAGAACTGCATGCAACAACAAGAGTACAGCATTTCCACCAGCTTGGAGAAGTTCAGCATGGATGCCACAGATTCCAGGAGCTTTACCCCATTTCAACCGGTTCACCACAGTCTGTGTTTCCACAAACGAAGGTGGATCACAGTTGATTTGGAAGGGCAGCAATAGGGTTTGTAACTCCCCTTACATCCAACTCGACATCTGGTGGATCAACCTGGTACAGCCACTCAAAGTAACCAGCACAGCGGGTCTTCACTTCAGACTCATCTGTCAAGAGTCCACCACCCTCCGCTCTAAGTGCAGTACACCGAGGGACGTGCATGGCGGAACGCAATGCATAAATTCCCCCGTAAGCAAGACGAGAATCATTGACCACAGGTGATACTCGACCCCCTCACAGATTCCTTGCACATCGGCCTCCTTGTCCAACCTCAGCGCATGTACAGTTTTACGCCTCAACTCCCTGAACAGCTCAGCTCTGCCATTAATACTGGCCCTGTAGTACAGCGGCTAAGCACCAGAATCTTTCAGATTTTGCAGAAAGCGTGAAACTGCACAGGGATACTACTACCCCTAGTGATCTTTAAAAAAAAATGGACCCCAAAAATCCATGCCCTCTCATGGCCACCATCTTGACTTTAAATATGGCTGCCATTTTAATTTGACTTTTTGTTATAACTTCAAAATTAAGCCAGATACGAAAGGTATTTTAAGGTCTAACCCTACATTTTCAGGATCAAGGAACTCATTTAAGTCATTTCCATGCAAACCTGATGTCGTCCATTTTGAAATTCAAGATGGCGGCCACCAAATCGGAAAATATTGAATATCTCTGTTGTTAATCATGATAGAAACACAATTCAAACAGCAATTCCAATGTTTTCAGTGTCAATCAACCAGATGGCATCTTTTTCAAGGGCATCAGATGCATCAAATACCATGTTGTAAGAGGCATATCTGATTATGTCATACTTGATTCCAATATGGGTATGAAAGTGAAAAAGGTCAATATTCCATATTTCAGTTTAATGCAAACAACTCCTGAATGTATCAATCATTTCAGACCATACCTCGATCATTTTAGGAACAAACCTCGACACCTGGTCAAGGATGCCAGAGATTAATTCAATGAACCCCTTTAGGTGCCCCCGAGTGGCAGAAAATCACAACCGTGCCATCAATATAGGTTTTTCTGGTTTCTCATGGTCACCAACGACGCAGTTACCTTAATTTTCCTGTGAAGACAGTAATACTTCATAACAAGTGCCACCACATATGCACAGGACAGTGCAAACTGGCTTTATTGTGGAATTTGTTCTATAACATTTGCAGTTCCCTCTGCAGGACTTAGTACACTTGCATGCAATAAGCTCGAGGCAAGCTTTCTCGACAATAGGTAGAACTGTCCACTTAGGCCTGAAATTGTCCTGATCGGTCTCCCAGCCCCAGTCAGACGGACTGGGAACTGTTGGCAGCTGTTCAAGGCATTGTCCCCAGATATGTCCAGCTTAATTTACTGATCTCCTTGTGTGCTCCTCGAGGGCTGCCTTTGTAGGTGGAATGTTATCAAGGGTCCTTGACATTCTGGAAAACAATGTCATTCTTGCAGTGTTCACATTAACATCAACACTGGTACAACAGTACAGGAGCACAACAAAGCGTTAAAGTTTTTCCATGATATTCAGGTCAGGTCAGGTCAGGTCAGGTATGGGAGCATGTGCCAGAACAGCATGTCGCTGCGTCCACTTTCCGCCGGTACTCCAGGGGCCTCCGTCTGGCCATCCCCCAGGCAGATGCCAGGCCCATCCCCATCTCCTTGAGATGATGGTCAACCTGTTGCAACCATGAGGCACGTGGTCGACCCACTGGCCTCCTCCACTCATGAGACTCCCTCGCTGAGAGAATCTGGTGAGCAGGATCAGAGTCAGGAAAACGAGCCACATGTCCATACAGCCGCAACTGACGCTCACGGACTATGCAAGTAACAAATCTCATCCGAGTCTCTCTCAGCAACCGCTCGTTGGACACAAAATCCGACCAGCGATAGCCAAGGATTCTCCGAAGAGACCTGGTACCAAAGGAATTAAGTCTCCATCTCAGATCCTTGGTCAGAGTCCAAGTCTCGCACCCATAGAGCAAGACTGGAAGTACCAAGGACCTGAAGACTCGGACTTTCGTCCTCCCGCACAGGTACCGGCAGCGCCACACCCCATGATCCAGTGAATCCATGACTCCCCAGGCCCGACCCAGACGTCTATTGACCTCTGACTCGCAGCCAACAGAGACATGAATATCACTGCCAAGGTAAGTGAATCTCTCCACGACCTCAACATCCTCACCACAAACAGACACAGACAGGACAGCAGCATCCAAGATGTCACCGAAAGCCTGGATCTTAGTTTTGACCCAAGAAACCCGTAATCCCAACGGCTCCGACTCCTCATTCAGCACCTCGAGGGCCCCCAAGAGGATGTCTAAAGTCTCCGCAAAGATGACTGCATCATCTGCAAAGTCAAGGTCCGAGATCTTGACATTCCCAAATGAAGCACCGCAACTTGATCTCTCCGACATCCTCCCTAGAATCCAGTCCATACAAGTGCTGAAAAGTGTGGGGGCAAGTACACATCCCTGACGAACTCCAGTAACAACTGGAAATAAGTCAGAGATGGTACCACCACACTTCACAGCACTCTCAGTACCAGAGTAGAGTTCAGACATCAGATCGATCAGTTTTGGTGGCACCCCACGAAGACCAAGAATCCTCCAGAGGACATCCCGATTCACTGAATCGAACGCTTTACAGAGATCAACATAGGCTGCAAGCAGCCCCTGCCGAAACTCTCGTCTGCGTTCGGTGAGGACACGAAGTGCAAGGATACGGTCAATCGTTGACCTCTTTGGTGTAAAGCCTGACTGCTCTGGACACTGGTGCTCAAGCAGATGGTGGCGAACCCTATCGAGAATTATCCGAGCAAAGACCTTGCCCGGCACTGAGAGCAGCGTCACCCCTCGGTAGTTGTTGCAGTCTTGGCGATCACCCTTCCCTTTCCAGAGAGGGACAACAAGGCCCCTCTTCCAGTCAGTTGGGATGATGCCTGTGTTCCAGGCAGAGTACAAAACTGCATGCAACGACACGAGTGCAGCATTTCCACCAGCCTTGAGAAGTTCGGCATGGATGCCACAGATCCCTGGAGCTTTGCCCCGTTTCAACTGGTTCACCGCAGCCCGTGTTTCCACAAGCGTAGGTGGACCACAGTTGATTCGAGGGTCAGCAACAGGGATTGTAACACCCTTGACGTCCAACTCGACAGTTGGGGGATCAGCCTGGTACAACCGCTCAAAGTAACTGGCCCAGCGGGCCTTCACTTCAGACTCCTCTGTCTCCGGTGGAATTTGTGACACTGGTGATGACAAGAATGCAAACACTCAGTGATCTCTGGCCACGCACGCCAGGTATTCCACGCAGACTTCTTGCCATTATTGCAAAGGAGGATGTCGTGTCACATCCTGAGAAAGCATGAAAAAGGGCAAACTTTTTGCCATTTCAGGGCCAATTGCTGTTGCTATCTCATGCACGGGAATGTATCGGAATTCCTTTCCTGTTCCAAACGCTATCCATAGTTTTTCAAGGTTTTCCAAGTTCTGAAAATGAGCCACAGCCAAAACAACAATGTCCATGTCAACAGTCCTGATCATCACATCTTTAAAACCAGAATTCAGGGCATCTTTCACATGGAGTATAATCCTGGTGTCAGCCTCCTCATGTGAGCAAGGCTGTAGTCCATCCAAGTTGTGGTTCATATTAGAGCTGACAACTGACTCATGAACAGTGGACATGATAACCCTGTCGCCAGTGTCCTTTGACACACTCAGCACTTAGGAACTGGAAGAGTTCATCCTTGTTGTCATCATTGTGAAGGAAGTTTTTGCAATTGCCTGGCAGCTTCACATTTGGAGACACGTCTACAAGTCCCTGTCCCTCCATTTTCTCTTGCTGTAAGCTTCAAAGTGTTTCTCGAATAAACATCCCAAACAATATCGACTCGAAGAGACCTTTCTAACTCTGAAACTACATATGGTACAAATACCTCCCTGGCATATTCCCCAAAGGTCCTGGATTCTCCAACTGGCAGAAAGTGCACCACTGCAGCACCATCAAGTATTCTTACTTCGGCAGTTGGGGTATTCAAGTAGGCTGATTTTCTGCAAGATTCAAGGCATCCGACGAGATCAGATTTCTTTCCTTGCCTAAGTTTCCCCGCTGTAGATAATGATGGTGGAAATTTCTGATTCTCGTGATTCAAAAATTCCTCTAGATTTCCTTCTCTTCACTGGCTACCTATGTCCAATCTAGCAAACAAAGAACAGTCACTCTTGAGTTCAGAGATCTTCTGCTTATCCTTCGATTGGGCCACCTTATTCGGTCGACTGAATAGTGGAAATGTGTTCCTTGATATTGCTGCACTGACTGGTGTTTCATTTTTTAAGAGCCTGTCCTCAATGAAAGTACTGTCCTGTTTTTTCTGCTGTTGCATGAATCTGTTGGATAGTTTCAACAACAGTCATCGGCATGATTCCTGGGTGTGTAATGTAAGCAAATCCTTACTACAATCAAGAAATGGATTTCCTAATTCTTCGAAGGTAGAGACAAGACCACAAACATCTTCAAAAAAGGATTTCTGCGAACTATGGGTTTGTTCGTGATGCTTGTCATCAACATCGTTACCATCATTGGGATCAAACTGTTCTTCAAATTCAGCTATTATGGCTGACAACTGAGGGCCAGCCACCATCCATCTACGTAGGGCACCAGGGTTTTCGGTGAGGCCGATGGCACCCCCAACACCTTTCACACGTGCATTCAGATGTTGATTGGCTTGGTCAAGTCCTATGGCAGAGAATGAATGTCCTGTTTTATTTGAAGTAAAGGCACCACACATGAACTGCTCATAAACATCTGGACATCTTTGGTGAAGAGTGGTCATGTCACATACGTGCACAGGAACCCATCTAGCATAGTGTACATTATCCATTGCAAAGAACCATGGGGCCAATTTAGCCAAGGATTCTGTGTATAACTCGAAATCAGATGTCCGAAGTGCTCTAATGAAAGCAAGCAATGTTAACTCAAGGTTCTTTGAATTTCACTCGGTTTGTTTCAAATGATTGAAAACCTGTTCCAGTCCCTTAGACATGACCTCGTTCTCGTCCTCGCCAGGGCTGTGAAAGTGATTCGGATGTTGTCCTCCGACAAAGAATGCACAAGGTCCAGTCTATTGGTGGCCTCTGGACTTCAGCTACATCACTTGGTTTAACGAGCTGGAACTGTTTCTCCATCAGTCACACCATGTCATTGCAACCTGAAAATAAAGAACATTTATTTCGTAATGTTATCTCAATGTTATCACTTATTTCAATGCTAAATTTGTGCCATATGCCTTGAGATGCCAATTTTCTCACAACAAAGGCATGAAACAAAGAATAAGAAATGAACAAATATTATATAGACACATCATATCCTGTGTTTAGAGCAGTATAATACAACAAATATAGACGAAATGCCATATTTTGGCGGCCATATTTATAATCAAGATGGTGGCCACTAGGGGGTGTGGATTTTTGGGTTCCATTTTTTTTTAAGATCCCCAGGGGTAGTAGTATCCCTGTGCAAAGTTTAATGCTTTCTGCAAAAACTGAACGATTCTGGTGAAAATTTTGCCTGAGCCGCTGAACTACTATGACTTTGGTCAATGGTATCCAGTATCCCATGAGACAAAATTCTTCTTCGCCCTTTGGTGAGTTCCAAGACATCCACCGGCAACATCAAGGATGGTGGTCTTGAAGGCACTCCACAACTCTTCAGGATTCCCCAAAACAGCCAAGCCCCCCAAATCCCAACTCAGCCTGTTCACAAACTGCTCAGCTACCCTCTCATCCTTGAGCTTGCCAACATCCAGCCTCGGCTGGATGGTACCATTCTCCAGGATTTAAGCTGCAAGTTCAGAGTTGCTACCACAAGCCTGCTGTCGGTATTGAGGAACTGAGCACTCCGGTAGACTGTGCAGTTCTGGATTAAGGGGAAAACATCAAATAAAAGGTCAAAAGAGATGATAATTTTGGAAAACACACACACACACACACACACACACACACACACACACACACACACACACACACACACACACACACACACACACACACACACACACACACACACACACACACACACACACACACACACACACACACGGGTTGGACGTCTATTCTATCCTCCTGCATTAAATAAGGTGTGTGCTATCAAAGAACAATGAGAACTGCACTCTTGGACATCGTGGCGTCAACAGATATGCCTCTGACCACATTTTACATCATTACACATACTTGTACCAAGTTTGATTTAAATCCCCTCAGTTGTTCTGAAGCATCACATTTTTACCTAATATGACCTCTTGATGCCAAAATCTAATCAGTTCATCTTTGCATCAAAATATATTGTCATGTCCACACCGATTAAGACTGACGCTGGACAGATAGACCGAAATGACTTTTACTCCCTTGGACTGTGTTCAAACAATAGTAGTTTTGAGGACTAGAGAATTGCAAGAGGCACACGAGGCTCTCAACGCTTTTAAAACCAATGGTTTTACTTCATCATCATCATTTTACAGCCTTTTCCATGCTTGCATGTGAAAGCCGTGATTCACCCAACCGCTGCTTTCCAGGCTGCACGCCCGTCTTGTAAGGCTTTTAACTAAAAGTCGTCTCTCAGCATTTATTTCACAAACAAAACAGGGGAAGGTGATTGCCATGGTGGAGACTACGGGTTGACGTGGGGAAGAAAGGGGGAAAATGGAATCGATAAATAAATAATTATACACAATGACAATAAAGCCTAAAGTGCGACACAAAAGATATATTCACAGAAGGAGAACGAGAACTGGGTGGGCCTTAGCTCTGCTTGTGAACGAGGAGGGAGCAGGTCCACGGACTGGAGAGACGAACAGGCGATGAGGCAGGTGACGAAACACCTGGGCGGAGTGATGAAGGCACACGTGCAAGAACCTGGGACGACGAAGCAGGCACCACGGATAGAGCAACCATTTCCCTCCACACGATCGCCTCTCTTTTTGGCACAACCTCTCCTCTCCCTCTCCTCCTGCTTTGTGCCCAACCAATTTTCCTCAAAGATGACTCCAACTCTCCTGGCTCTCACAAGAGGTCCCCAAAAACTCCACCCTATCGGAGCAACCAAAGCTCCACCCATCCAGAAAGACGAACTCCGACCCTCGGAAGGTGATCCAAGGCTCCTCCACTCGCTCTATGGACAGTGCCGCCCCTTTTTAAGCCTGAAGCCCATCCTCTTTGCTTCGGCCACACCTCTGCGCCTCATCCGGTGGGACATATGAGAGGTTACATGCACGATTCCTTACCTTAAACCCTAACCAATATATATATATATATATATATATATATATATATATATATATATATATATATATATATATATATATATATATATATATATATAATATGGTGTCCCAAAAAATATACAAGTTTTAAAATGCTTCGTTTGATCCTAAAACAGGAGTAATTTTGTCACTAATGCTTCATTTCTTGTTGCAGAGAACCTGAAGTTTATTTTGATACCAAGCAAGCGACAGAAAAATGCCAAGACTGACCGTACAACAACGGACGAAAATTGTTGAATTTTGGCACCAGATGAAAAGTGTCATACAGGTGCAACGTCTTTACTCGAGACATTTCGGTATCCACTTGCGCCATGCACCAAACTTTCGGACAATAAAGTGCACCATCGCAAAGTTTACCAATGTGGGAACCATCTGTGACCTTCACAAGGGTCACAGTGGTCGGAAGAGGACAGGTCGTAGTGAAGAAAATGTGGAAAAGGTGACAGGCCGTCATTCAGAGTCCAAAAAAATTGATTCGGTGACTTTCTGCCGAGACAAACATTCATAAGAGCACCATTCAGAGGATCTTTTGCCAAGACATTCATGCCTTTCCATACAAAATTCAAACGGAAACGGTGCTTACTGATCAACAGAAACGCAAACGACTAGACTTTGCAAATCGGTTCTCAGGAAAGTTGGAGGAAGATGCAGACTTCCTCAAAAAATTCACATCACGGACGAATGCCATGCTCACTTGTCTGGGGAGGTAAACAAGCAAAACTTTCGGTACTGGGGAACTGAAAATCCTGGTAATGCATCAACTGAACTGGTGCCTCGATCTGTTCTCAAAGTCACCATGTGGGTGGCGGTTGGTTGGTATGGGATAATTGGTCCATACTTCTTTGAATATGACCAGGGACGCACTTGCACGGTAAACCAGAGGAACTATCGCGAAATGATTCAGGAATTCTATCTGCCTGAGCTACGTACTCAGACCGTAGGAGAAACAACCTGATCCAGATGAGAACCCAGTGGTTCCAGCAGGATGGGGCACCGCCCCATACAGCCAGGGAAATAAGGCATTTTCTCAACCAACATTTTGAGGGCCGCTTTATCTCCCTCTACAAAGACGTTGAGTGGCCACCGTATTCCCCTGACCTTACTCCTCCAGACTTCTTCTTGTGGGGGTATCTCAAGGACAGGATCTATGGAAACCGTAGGCCTCGGAATCTTGATCAGCTGAAGGAAAACATCCACCGAGAAATCAAGAACATTCCTCAGGAAACGTTTCCCAAAGTGATGGAGAGCATGACAACGCGTTTGCAGGTAGTGATCGGACAACATGGAGCTGACGTCGAACATGTGGTCCAAAAGAAAACGACGATTCTACACCAAAATTAAAATTTTGGTGGCAATTTTGACATTGGTACAATAAACTAAAACCTTTCAGCTTTCTATCCAGCCATATATCTTTTTTTTAAAATATATGTTATGACCATCCTCTTTGCAGATGAAAAGTCTTTTTTTTTGGGACACCCTGTATATATATATATATATATATATATATATATATATATATATATATATATATGTATATATATATATATGCAGGATATACAGTGGGGAGAACAAGTACTGTATTTGATACACTGCCGATTTTGCAGGTTTTCCCACTCACAAAGCACGTAGAGGTCTGTAATTTTTTTTTTTTTTTTTTTTTTTTTTTTTTTTTTTTTAATCATCGGTACACTTCAACTGTGAAAGACGGAATCTAAAACAAAAATCCTGAAAATCACATTGTATGATTTTTAAATAATTAATTTGCATTTTATTGCATGAAATAAGTATTTGATTACCCATCAACCAGTAAGAATTCCAGCTCTCACAGACCTGTTAGTTTTGCCTTGAAGAAGCCCTCCCATTCTCCACTCATTACCTGTATTAACTGCACCTGTTTGAACTTGTTATCTGCATAAAAGATAGCTGTCCACACTCAATCAATCAGACTCCAACCTCTCCACAATAGGCAATACCAGAGAGCTGTCTTAGGACATCAGGGACAAAATTGTAGACTTGCACAAGGCTGGGATGGGCTTCAGGACAATAGGCAAGCAGCTTGGTGAGAAGGCAACAACTGTTGGCGCAATTATTAGAAAATGGAAGAAGTTCAAGACAACAGTCAATCTCCCTTGGTCTGGGGCTCCATGCAAGATCTCACCTCGTGGAGCCTCAATGATCATGAGAAAGGTGAGGGATCAGCCCAGAACGACATGGCAGGACCTGGTCAATGACCTGAAGAGAGCTGGGACCACAGTATCAAAGAAAACCATCAGTAACACACTACGCCGTCATGGATTAAAATGCTGCAGCGCACGCAAGGTCCCTCTGCTCAAGCCAGCGCATGTCCAGGCCCATCTGAAGTTTGCCAATGACCATCTGGATGGTCCAGAGGAGGAATGGGAGAAGGTCTTGTGGTCTGATGAGACCAAAATAGAGCTTTTTGGTTTAAACTCCACTCGCCGTGTTTGGAGGAAGAAGAAGGATGAGTACAACCCCAAGAACACCATCCCAATCGTGAAGCATGGAGGTGGAAACATCATTCTTTGGGAATGCTTTTCTGCAAAGGGGACAGGACGACTGCACCGTATTGAGGGGAGGATGGATGGGGCCATGTATCGCGAGATCTTGGCCAACAACCTCCTTCATTCAACAAGAGCATTGAAGATGGGGCGTGGCTGGGTCTTCCAGCATGACAACGACCCGAAACACACAGCCAGGGCAACTAAGGAGTGGCTCCGTAAGAAGCATCTCAAGGTCCTGGAGTGGCCTCGCCAGTCTCCAGACCTGAACCCAATAGAAAATCTTTGGAGGGAGCTGAAAGTCTGTGTTGCCCAGCGACAGCCCCGAAACCTGAAGGATCTGGAGAAGATCTGTATGGAGGAGTGGGCCAAAATCCCTGCTGCAGTCTGTGCAAACCTGGTTTAGAACTATAGGAAACGTCTGATCTCTGTAATTGCAAACAAAGGTTTCTGTACCAAATATTAAGTTCTGTTTTTCTGATGTATCAAATACTAATTCCATGCAATAAAATACAAATTAATTATTTAAAAATCATACAATGTGATTTTCAGGTTTTGTTTTCGATTCCATCTTTCACAGTTGAAGTGTACCTATTATAAAAATTAGACCTCTACGTCCTTTGTAAGTGGGAAAACCTGCAAAATCGGCAGTGTATCAAATACTTGTTCTCCCCACTGTATATATATATATATATATATATATATATATATATATATATATATATATATATATATATATATATATATATATATATATATATATATATATATATATATATATATATAAACCATGCACTGCCCTCCATGTGGTGTACATTCAAACAGACAATTCTGAAACTACATTTCCTGACTTAAATCACATAGACATGGGCTAACTACTTGGATCATACTACTCTATACATTTATATCTGTTATACGGTTATATCTAACCCCTTCTACAAAAGTAACAATATACTTATACCAAGCTTGGTCAAAATCCCATCACTGATTTACAAGTAGGCGCATAAACAGAATTTTTACCTGACAGGCCCTCTACCCTTTGACCTCTTGACCCCATAATGTAATCAGTTTATGGATACATAAAAATACATACTTGTCCCACGTTTGACTTGGATCCCTTCAGCCGTTCTTAAGTTATGGCGGTTACGAAAACACTCAGCATTAATTAACCCCGAGGAGTCATTTCCACAGAACGTCAGCAAAAGCCTAGCAATCAGCCAACTGGCTTTTTTAAGAATGACTGCAGCATGCCTCAGAACACACTCGGAGAGAAAAAACACACACACACACACACACACACACACACACACACACACACACACACACACACACACACACACACACACACACACACACACACACACACACACACACACACACACACACTCTGACCCAAAGAGGAGGATAGCCGACACACCTTCGGACATTCCCATCCACTGGAGCTGGAGGAGACTCAAGAAGGGGTTCAGCAACAAGTGGTGGCTCATCAACCTCTTCTTCAGCCTCCTCAACAACATCTTCCTCAGATTCTGTTTTGAACAATGGCAAACCACAAAAGTGGTCAACATCACACAACTCTCTCAGCCAATCACAAGCATGAAAAAAAAACCCCACATTCTTCAAACTTCAATAAAGACCAGCTTTATCAACATTTCAAGGAATGGACAACACAAACAAAGATAAAGATATTAAAAATGTTTTTAAAAATTAAGCATCAATTCAATATTTTTGTTTTTGTCCATCAAAGGCTCTGCTTACCTTCCGCAACATCTCCATCAGAGTCCACAACTTCATCCTGGTACCGGAATATATCATTGTGGACGTAGAACTTGTTGGGCACCGAACCCTGTCACATGATACAACTCGACAGTTAAAACTTTCATGACTTCGAGAGCAGAATAAAAAGTTTATGAAATAAACAAAACAATAAAAAGAGCAATCAAAGATTGCAGACCCTCGCCAGGTCTGGTTTTGTGTGGTGTTTGTGTGGTTTTGTGTGGTGTTTGTGTGGTTTTGTGTGACGTATTTTGTGTGGTGTTTGTGTGGTTTTGTGACGTATTTTGTGTGGCATTTGTGTACTGTCGTTATATAATTAATGAGACATAATTAGAACTGCCACTTTTTCACTGCTGGCAGTGATGACCAGATACCAAGACGTCCCGCTTTGATTGGACACCTGACCCTGACCCATGACATTCTAAATTATTATTCAATTTAATTTTGAATGGGATTAATTCAAATCAAATGGAAGATGAAATGTCCTGCATTGGAGTAATCAGAAGGAACCCAAATAAGCAAAAAGCAGAGATGAAGTCGTCAGGAGGAACCTGGATAGGATTCGCATTTCAGCTACCACTCCTCTACCCTCAAATCCATCCAGGCACAGCCAAGTGAGCCTTCTTCAAAGAAAAATAATAATAAT
Source organism: Eptatretus burgeri (assembly GCF_056783735.1). NCBI lineage: Eukaryota > Metazoa > Chordata > Myxini > Myxiniformes > Myxinidae > Eptatretus > Eptatretus burgeri. The sequence goes on along the minus strand of NC_140965.1, from coordinate 99,976,571 downwards.
AATAATAAAATAGACATCAAAAAGAACCCAGATCAAAAGAATTAAACAAATCTGGCTGCCAGACCATGCTTCCAATCAAGTTGAAATTTAAAACATGTATTCCCCATCACAACGAGATCATAACTGTGAAGTTTTGCATGGATTGATTAAGCGGTTCCAGAAAAAACATTAAATATTTTTCTTCAATCCAATATGGTTGCAAAACCATGTGACCTATCAATTATTCCTGAACAAACCTGTACACCAATAGCTTGGGGAACACTTGTGAAAAGTTTCCCCTCAATCCGTCTGGTAGTTCTGGAGAATTAGATTTTTTTATGGGTTTTACGATAAATCAAATATGGCTGCTAAACCATGTGACCCATGACGTCATATGTGCGAACCTTTTATTCCTCTTGGATAGGCAGTCGTATGTGTAAAGTTTCGCCTCGATCTGTTCAGCCACTTCAGAGAAGATTTTTGAAGATTTTTCTTTTTTACAACAATATGGCTGCCGAATCACGTGACCGATGATATCATCAATTTTATTTCTGTGGAGCATTTTATCCGTAGATGACCCTCAAAATTTTTCATAGAGATCAGATGTAGCGTTCTACATATGCAATTATGATGTCGTAACAAAGGCACCTCTGACGTCATAAAAATCATACTTATTCCCCATGAGGAGTGCTTGCCATGTGCCAAGTTTCAATTTTTTCCTTGGTGTCGTTTCAGAGATACAGAGGTCCAAATTTATTTTGTTTTGCTAACATGGCTGCCACACCACGTGACCTATGCCATCATAATTATCAATTCAACATTCCACACGAATAGTTGCTCCTGTGGTAGAAATTTTTTGTCTCAATCCAACAAGCAGTTGCGGAGAAAAACACTAAAGTTCTGTATGGACAAACAAACAAACAAACAAAGAAGACGTCGTGCAAAGAAAGAAGACGTACTTGCAAAATCCATAAAACGAATTTGACCTCAAAAATAGTTGGTGGTTGACTTCAGTGACCCGAAATATAGATCCTCTTCAAATTTCAAGTTAATCGGATGAAAATTGAGGATTTTAGAAATACCACTTCAGTTGTTGACCTTTGACCTATGTTGACCTTTTGACCTCAAAAACAATCTCCTTCCTTATGACAAACTACCATGTGGTGAAGTTTTTTGTAGATCGGTTAAAATTTGTGACCTGTAGGTGATAAACAGACAAACACTCAGACAGGGACAGACAGACAGACAAACAGACGGACTAACAAAACAACTAACCAATATAACTGAAAAATCTTCAATTTTTGCAAGTAACAAAGAAACAGACAAATAGACCCAAATGTAATACCCTCTCCTTCAGCGAGGGTAACTTTGACTTCAATCAATGACATAGGGACTGCTAATAGCACAAAAGAAGCATGTAGAGCAACAGAGGTACCAGATGGATGACAAGTAAGTAAATAAATAAATAAATAAATAAAATAATCTGCAAACATTTTCTTCATTAATCCCCTTCAAAACTAAGAACATGAATCAAAACCGAGAACACATGAACTAGCCGTTTCTTGCCAGTGTAAACTTTCCCATATTTCTCATGCCAGATGGAACAAGAGTCTCATTTTGGTCCTGACACTTTTCTAAAGGGGAAAAACTCCCGGCTCGAAGTACCATTTGAGCGACATTTAATAAATTGTCTACACAACTGTCAGTAATAAAACACCAACTTGTTAAGTTATAATCATGGTTCTGCTCTGGGTCAAACTTTAGAAAACAATCTCCGTAAACCAAGACATACCTCAGGCGCAAGGACAAACGTCTGCATGAAGCGACGCATTGGGAGCCCAGCGTTGGAAAGCTCACCCATGACTTGCACAACAACGCCATCACCGAGGGTTGCAAGTGCATCCACGTGACGAATCTTCGTATGGCAATCTCTGAACTTGAGCGACATCACTTTCTTGTGGATCTCCTACACCCAAAGAAATCCACCGCAGCAATTTACAACCAAAAGCAATTTCTACAATTTGTGAGCACATTTTATTTTATTTTTTAAATACTGTAATCAAATCTATCAGAAGAAACTTCACAGTTTAGCCAGTCAACTGTATGCTTTCCAACATCATAGTCTTACAAGGAGGCATGGCTGAATTGTCCCAAGCTTCTGCCCTGCCTTGACCACAATACTTACTCCTGCACCAACTCTCTCCACTCTCCAACCACCCCCACCTTATTGATATCCCTCCTGAGCCACGGTTCACCTCGTTTACTACTACTTCCCTCCATCAACTTGTACGTACGTCCGCACATTGTGACTTGCACACTTCAGCTGGCCTCTTACCAATCTTCCTATCAAGCTTCCTTGATATCCGCACATTGTGACCTTCCTCCATCCGCACATTGTGACCTGCGCACTTCAGCTGGCCTCTTACCAATCTTTTCCCTCAGGTCATCCATCCTTCTATTCTCACCAACCTGCAGCCTCTGGTGTTGTGTCTCTCAGTGCCACAGTCTCATAGACCGTAAAGGTAGGCTGGCGTTCCACAATACTCAAGAATTTCCCCTTTCAATTTCCTAGATATATTTGTCTGTCTTCAATCAATCCCCCAACCATCATCCATACATTTGCACCCACCAAAATCTTCCTCCACACTGCAACTATCATTCCCGACCACTTCCCCAGATACTTAAAAGATCTTTCCGTGTGATCTCTTTCCCCGCGAACCTGATATTCGTCTTTTTCTCCGCTGCTCAACCCACATCACCTGAGTCTTTGCCATACTCATCTTCAATCCACATTTCTGGAATGCCTCCTTCTACTACCCCAGTACCAACCACCACCTGCATATAGTGTCACCACCACAATCTCTCCCGAGACAGTGCCATAAGCATTCTCAAAATCCACAAATGCCATTTCACCTTGCATCTCCAACCTCTTCTCCAACTGTCTCCGTTTGAACATCCCATCTGTCATCCCCCTTTCCTTTCTAAACCACTGTTGCTCTTGGATGATCTCCATCTCTACACTACTCTTCCGAATCCTCCAGTCAATAATCCTCACCAGTGCCTTCAGGGCACGATTTATGAGCATAATGCCTCTGTACTTTCCTGGATCTTGAACATTGCCTTTCCTCTTCCACATCGGCACAATTAGCCGTCCTACCATCCGAAAGAATTGAACCCTCTCACATACATACATACATAAAGCCTCTTCCTCCAACTGACTCAGTCTTCTCCCACAGCAACTATCATCTCTTTATGCCTGATGCTCTTCCCTTCTTCAACCTCTTTTATGCTGTCCGCACTTCCTCTTCTGTGATCACCACAAAATCCTCTTTCCCCTCTATATAAGACGGAAGCTCAGGCTCACCTTTGCTTCCTCCCTGGTTCAACGATTCATGAAAAGAGCATTTTCATACAATTAATACTGTCCCATCACCATCCTTAATCACTGCTCTCCCATATCTCCTTTTCCTGTCCTTACCATCCTCATCCCTGTCACGAGTCAATATATAAAAAGGCGGACATCTCATTCGTCTCCAGCCTAAGTTGGGCAATTAGAGAAGGATTTTTCTACTCTGGGTTAATATGAGAACTGTGGATAAATGTTCAGGTGTGCCAACATGCTTCAATGGCTCCACAAATGAAAAATGGAAACAAACCCAAACTCTAATTTCTAAAACTAAGATTCCTCTTCTTTAATACTAGTGAATGCCCGTACGTGCGTGGCCGTACGTGCAAAAAAAACATTTCAAACCCCGTGCCAGAAACAACCACACAGGCCGTTCCTTCGCTCTCGCGTGGCCGTACGTGCGTGGCCATACGTGGAAAAAGAAAACTTTCAAACAAACACACAGGTCATTCCTTTGCTCTCGTAAACCACGACTGATTGGGGCATTGTGTTTATCTATAAATGCGATTAAGAAATCGAGAAATTATTAGAATACAGTAAGTCATCACTATCCGGAAGTCCATACATTGTAAGCCGTAATGGGCAACGCGCTCTAACTTGGCCATAACTTGGGAACCACTTGTCCGATTAATTTCAAACCTTTTGAAAGGCAAACAAATAGAGATTGGTGGAATTATAGATAGATAGAAGATAGATACTGCGGGTGCAAAACGCCAAACAACGTGTTCTGTCATTGGTAACTTAGGCGCCCTTTCCCCATCGGCCACGCCTACGCACCAACATGTCCTGTCATTGGTTTGGTAAATAAATGGCCATAACTTGAGAACCACTTGTCCGATTAATATCAAACCTTGAAAAGGCACATACTCAGGTCCCCAGCAATATACCTGGTAAGTTTCAATTAGATCAGACCAGTGGTTGTCAAGAATCAGCAGACACGCGCGCGCGCACGCACGCACGCACGCACGCACGCACGCACGCACGCACGCACGCACGCACGCACACACACACACACACACACACACACACACACACACACACACACACACACACACACACACACACACACACAGCTGGAATTATAGATAGATGAACTACACTACCGGTCAAAAGTTTTAGAACACCCCCATTTTTCCAGTTTTTACTGACATTTAAGCAGTTCAATGTTTCAATGTACTCTGAAATTAAAGCATTGAACAAATAAACAATTTCAAATGAAAAAGAAATCATGGAATCATTTTGTTGAACAAAATTTAATCTAAATTTTTGACTCATCAAAGTAGCCACCTTTTGCAGATATAACATCTGAACATACTCATGGCATTCTTTCTACAATGGAAATCAAATATTGTTCAGAAGGTTCTTCCCAACACTGTTGAAGAAGTTCCCACAAATGTGTTGCACTTGTAGGTTGCTTTGCTTTCACCCTTCTGTCCAATTCATCCCAAACCAGCTCGATGAGGTTTAAGTCTAGAGACTGTGCTGGCCATCCCATGATTTGAAGCCTACAGTCTTGTTCTTTTCTTCTAAGGTAGTTCTGACATAGCCTGGAGGTGTGTTTTGGGTCGTTATCTTGCTGTAGGATGAACCCCTGACCAATGAGGCGTAGACCAGAGGGTAATGCATGGCGCTGCAAAAATGCTGTGGTTGTCCTTTTGGGTCAGGGTGCAAGTCACTCTGTGCAGGTCGCCGACTCTGGATCCAGCAAAAGAGCCCCAGATCATCACGCTTTCTCCTCCATGTTTGACGGTTGGTGTCGTACACACTGAGGAACCATCCTTTCGCCTCCTCGACGGTACAAAACCCTGCGTGAACTGAAGATTTCAAATTTTGATTAATCGGTCCATAAGACCTTCTTCCAGTTTTCAGTAGTCCACTGGCAGCGCTTCATGGCCCAGGCAAGCCTCTTTTTCTTATTTTGTCATCTTAGCAATGGCTTTCTTACTGCCACTCCACCTGTCAAACCTGCAGCTCAAAGTCTTCTCTTCACAGCTGAAACTGAGACTTCGTTACTTCGACCAGTGTCAAGCTGTGCTTGAAGCTGCTGTCCTGTGAGCCGCCAATTACGCAAGCTGTTGACTCTCAGAAACTTGTCTTCCGATTGTGTTGTGGCTTTGGGTCTGCCAGACCTCTTCCTGTCAGAGTTTCCTCTCGTTTCCAAGTGCCTTTTGATGGTGTAGGAAACTGTACTCACTGACACCTTGGCTTCTTTGCAATTTCTCTAAAAAAAAGGAAAGACATACACTTTTAAGGGTTATAATGGTCTGTCTGTCTTCCTTTATTGTCTTTTTCTCACCATTATGACAGCAATATACTACTTCCTGCAGTGCAATATTGTCCAAATAATGCTTCAGAGGGTATAGCAACACAATCCGTTCCAACACTGCTTTTATACAGACAGAGGGTTTGTAACTAATCAACAAAAGTTGGGACACCTGTTGGAATTGTTTGCATCAACTTTCAAGGCTTAATTTACTTCCATTGCTGCAGAACAGCTGCAGTTGCTAACCCATTACTTGTTCCCTGAAAAGGGCCTTTTTTAACAACTCTGAAATTTACATTATTTTTAAGTTTTTGGTAACCTAAACTTTTTTTTAACCTCTGGCAGTTTACCGCTTAGTTTTGTACCATTTCAGGTTATTCACTGGATTTGAACTGCTTAAATTTCAGTAAAAACTGGAAAAATGGGGGTGTTCTAAAAAACTTTAGACTGGTAGTGTACATGGCTATGGGGAACATAATTTGATCAGAGGGTGATGGGGGAGGTGAGGGGGGGTGCAGCACCCACTGTAGGTTAGAGCAGCAATTTGGAACTTGGCCAGGATGGCCCAAGTCTTTCATGAACTGGCTGGCCAGCAGGAATATAGAATTTGTTCATGGTGCCAGAGATAAATCACCCATACTTTATGAATAACACCATGAAATCTTTAGCATCCATCATCTTAATGCTGACAGAAAGATGCCAAGTTTACCGTCCATCCAAGGGAAAGGATGGGATGGACTGCAAGCGCACGTGCACACGCACACCTTAGCGGAGAATCAGGTAGGGAAATGGGTCTCAGGGTCTTCAGTCTTCAGGGTTATAAACGGTTGAAGAGGATCTAAAGTCTTTTGGAGGTCTAAGGATTATAAAGGGTCCAATGTAATTTAGACAAACTCACGTTTTGTGCGGACAACAGGTAGATAAACAAATGTAATACCCTCTCCTCTGGCGAGGGTAAACATGGTCCGTGCTGCATCCTTGCATGACGCTCAGCTTTTAAAAGAGATAGAGCATGGATAAACCCTGTAGGTTGTAAGTTGGAAATTCCTCCTTCCACAGCTCTGCTGTGGGCGGAGAGAAAAGCGACGTCTGCCTATACCAAGAGTGTTCCAGGACGTTACCTCCCTTCTCCAAAACTCAGTGGCCAAAGAAAAAAACTCTCCAACCTCCCGTGTTTCGTTTGTTTCTTGGCTTTGCCCATTTCATATTAAAAAATAACCTGATGTACATACATGAAACAAAAACATGCGTACGGCTTATGTGCATTTATAATACATCGTGGGTCCATACCTGGGATCATTCCAATTGCACTGGGCCATGGACTACCACCCAGGCCTAAGGCCTGCCAGTTTGTGCTGCTTCATGCAATGGCGGTGCATCATATCATTGGGGTTGAGTCAGGCGAGCTGTCAAGCCAATGGGTGTAAAGCGGTGGGTGGAATCAGGGCAGCTGAACATTGACCCATGTATAATGGGTGATATTTTCCAAGTCTAGGCATAACGGACGGACAGACGGACCCTCCAGTGAAACTGGAAGGGGACGAAAAAGAAAAAGGGGGGGGGGAACCCCAAGTAATTTGCCACATGGTGGAGGGAGCTCGGCAAGAAATGTTTTTTTTTCTTTTCAAAGATTTCCAGTAAACAAACCTCCATTTACTCCTGATATTGAACCAATGCACGACCAGCATGAGATAAGTTTTATCACCAGACGCATAGAAGAGTTTAAACAGACTGATGATCTTAACAGGTCGTGCCACAACCATCTTGAGGAACCAAGCAAGAAAATTTGATTGACAAAACATGTCATGCACCTCATGCAAGAGGCTCCTCTTGGGGACCAGAGAAGGGATGACACTGTTTTGATTCAATACGATTCTCCAGGTACTTGTTTTTTTTTTACCCCCCATCTCCCCCCCATTAAATACAGTTGACATTATTATTCATCCAACGCACACATACCAAATTCATAGATGTGCTTTTGATTTTATTAAAGATACAGAAATAAGTGGGAGCTCATACTATTGTTTTCACACAGTTCTAAAAATTTGGCATATTATTATCCCCAAGCTTTTTGAAAAAAAACAGAGGGGGGGGGGATGTTGTCGTATGTTCGTCATGCTATCTCTTCCTAAAAAGTAGTGCAGAAATTCAAACTTGATAGTTGTGATCACCAAAGGGTCACAGGGTCAGAATAGAGGGAAAAAATAAAGTAAAAAAAAAAAATTTACTCAGAATTTGATAATGGGTGGAATCGTTTTTGCCATCTTTCAACTTTGCTTTGGTAGGAAGCATGCGGATTTGCGATGGCACAACATTGACTTCGCTCGAGTATTTTTTGTGATACATCAACACGATAAATAACCCGAATCAGGGATCTGCACCAGGGGGCAGCAAGTGAGATGGCCTATTTCATAATCCTAGCGAAAAGCCGTTCTGGTCATAATAAATTCCCACCCCTCCCTCAACGTTGCACCCTAATAAATCAATGAAAAAAATAAAAAAACACTTTGCCATCAACAATAAATTTTGTAATTTCATGACTCGTACCCATTACCAGGTTCGAGCGATTCAGGACAGGCCCAGATGCATCTCCAATGAATGCAATTTTCAGCTCCAACTCAGCCTAGGTTTAGCTTTGGTGCCTTTAGACTCAGGCCCAAGTATGAACGAAGGCACCAGGAACTCAGATCATTACTGTAACTAGTGCGTCGTCGTACGTGCAAAAAAAACAAAAAAAAACAAAAAAAACCTTTCAAACCGCGTGCCAGAAACAACTACACAGGCCGTTCCTTCGCTCTCGCGTGCCCGTATGTGCATGACCGTATGCGCCTGGCCGTATATGCGTGCCCGTACGTGCAACCCCCCCCCCCCCAACCAAAAAAACTTTCAGACAACCACACAGGCCGTTCTTTCGCTCTCATAAACAACGACTGGATTGGGGCATTGTGTTTATCAACAAGTCCGAAGACGACGATGGTTCACGAGTGGTATTTGACGATGTAGACTGTTTCAGAAGTCAAGGATGAGACATTGTGATAATGTTTGACCAAGTTATAAAAATGATCAACATGATGTGGTACGAGTGACGGGTTATTCGCTGCAAAATGTCGAAAACCCGGTTTCGTTCAACAACTTTAAAAATTGGACCTTTTGCATAACCTTAAAGGTCCCAAAACAATGTTGTGGACATTAAAATAAGGAAACAGGATACGTGCTATAGCTTAATGGAGTTAGTTCGTCGAAGAAGGTCGAAAACCCGGTTCGATTCCCACAACTTTGAAAATTTGACCTTTGTGAACTTTAAAGGTCAAAGGTCAAGGATTATGACCTTTGGTGCAAAACGTCCTCTGGAACATTCCAGGAACAATATAACGTCATATAGGCTATATGGCATTTCACACTCCTCGGATTATCCATACTTTGATGAAATCAGCGTAAAAACAAACTTGAAGGGGGCGCCACAGGCAAGGTGTTCGAGATAGAGAAAAATGGTTGCAAGACTTTAGATGGGGAATGACCTTAAGATTATGCATAAAAAAATATTGTCATCCCAGCTCTCAAAGTTTGGGCGGTCGTCTGATTTTTATGGCAAAATTGGAAATTTTCTAAGTTCGTGACCTTGTGACCTTGACGTTGGGACGAAAATGAAAACTCGAGCTCCAAGGGGCTATGCAGGTGCCATTGGGCTAACCAAATACCGAAACCCCTGCCAGATTCGACAAACCCCCGAGGAGAAGATGCAAATTGAAATCGGCTACCCCTAAAAACACGCGTTTTTTGGGCGTGGCTCCGCCCATAATGGGCGGACCACGCCCATTTTCAGGAAAACACAACGAGATCATGATATAGACCTCCCACCAAAATTTCATCAGGATCGGATCAAAACCCATGGAGCTATGCTCGGGACAGACAGACAGACACACAACAATAACTAATATAGTGGTCACTTATATTTTTCGTGAAAATATTTTTTCGTGAACCAATAAATGCGCATAAGAAATCGAGAAATTATTGGAATACAGCAAGTCATCAATATCCGGAAGTGGTGCGTGCCCGTACGGAATGTTCACGTGCATTCCACGAATTATAATCGCTTGCATTAAAGTAACAACTGCTGTGATACTTACACATAGAGTTAATTAAAATCCAAATTAAAATCAAGTTTACCTCCCCGTCTTTGCTTGCCATGACATTCGCTGCCATTGACCATTGACACTCCTATGCCACGGTAACTAAACGGCACCCTTTCTCCATCAGCCACGCCTACGCAGCAATGTGTCCTGTGATTGGGTTGGTAAATAAATGGCCATAAATTGGGAAGCACTTGTCTGATTTATATCAAACCTTGAAAAGGCACATACTCAGGTCCCCAGCAATATAGCTGGCAAGTTTCAATTCGATGGGACCAGTGGTTGTCGAGAAACAGCGGTCGGTCGGTCACACACACACACACACACACACACACACACACACACACACACACACACACACACACACACACACACACACACACACACACACACACACACACACACACACACACACACAATCGTCATCATGTACTTTGAGTCCATCACGCTCGGCCTCTGCCTTCCATTTTGTCTGGGATATATTCCTTGTTCTCTCCGTGCACAAGTTACACCATAAAAGGTAAATAAGCAACAAGGATAAAAATGCATTCTATCTGAGCAATGTTCCAACAAGTGTCAAAACTCGAGCTAAGTTGATGGCGTGCCATCGCAAACACCCAAGATTCCCACCAAATGCAAAAGTAAACAGATCCCACCTCACCTTTATTGACAAGGTACATACTGTTCGCAGACAAGGTATTGAGCACTGTCTCAGATACACGGAGGATTTTAATTGTTAAAGAATGATAAAGGTTGGGACGGTATCAGAGACAATTCATAAATTGGGGAAATAAATTTACGGGGTGTGAATAAAGCATAGGCATGCTGGGCCAAATAGCCTCTGCGCTCACAGCAAATATTTACAACATGTGCAAGCGCATGGCTGCACACACCCAGCTCACAGAGATGGGACATCGCCGCCTTGGGCCCCTGCAAAACGGAGATCCAACCATGATGGGGAACCTCAAAACTGGGGCCTGTCCCAAACCGATCAAACATGCCAATGGAGGCAAGGCCTCACAGAATTTCATGACAGATTTCTTACGTCATATCTTATTGGTCCTCGAATGGTTGTTACAGCACATGATTTTTATTTCAAACACACCAACTACTTGTAAAATGATGCATTCCACATTTACAAATAACACAAACATTTTATCATGGCAGGTAGAAAACATGATTTACAAAGGGAGCTACATGGACAACACTGCAGCAAGCTTTGCCGATGGCCGGGAGACTTCGTGACGGGTCTTATTATAATTTGAAAGAGCCATCGCTCTTTTAAAAGCTAACATGCTTTTGGTGTCTCCAAATCGGGGCTCACCTTCCAAAACGAAATAACACATGGCCACCAACCAACAGACAAGGTAAGCTTCAAGACACTTTGTTAGGTAACTACAATCAGATTTCACCATTGACTTTGAACTTCTGATGTCACCAACTGGACTTTGAATCGTAAAGGTTAAAGTTTATCCACAAAGGTCAGGTTTACAAAACACAATCAAGAACAAAACTGAACATTCGAGGGAATAAAATATGGATGCTCAAACCCTTCATGGATAATTTCCATAGAAACAAGGGGAAGGAGTTAATACGGGTGGAATTAAAAGAAGCCATTGAAAATGACAAGGACATCTACTGGAAGAGAACAGCTGGCATTCCACCGTGGTGCATCATCTCTCCTCCAGGGGGATAGCTCCACCAACAGAAGAAAAATTAAATACAACTCTAACTTCTTAAAACGAAGCCTGGTGTTGGCGTAACTCAAGATCTTAGGGTCTTGAGTTCAAGCCCCTGTCATGCTATCGAAATAACACTAGGTGAGTTGACTCGGCCTGTCATCCTTACGAGGTTGGCAAAGCGAGTACCAGTTTACTGGAAACGGGGCACTGCATCAGCAGCTCAGCTGCGCTCCCAGAAAATGATGCAACCAGCAGCCAAAGGTTGCATTCGAAACAACAACTTCTTCAAAAATGATCCAGCAACAGATACTTCGTTATTCAACTATTTCCCACTTGGCCATTTAAGGGGAAAAAATAAATAAATAAACAAATGTCACCCGCAGGGTGACCCGTATCTTGCCAAAAGGTGACCACGTGTGACGTGAACAGAGCTGTTATCCACCAGGAGCGACTCCTTGAGGAATATCTGCCTTCGAGAGATTCCGATGAGAATCGTTCTAGTGTAACCATGAAAAATATGCGTTTGCCTCATAATGTCACCAAATGACGTCATAATGTCTCAAGCTTGACATATCTAGAAAGCACTCATCGAGGTGTTCAATTTAAGGTACTACACGATATGGTTCCTAAAACTTGAAAATTTGACCTTGGGGTCAAATATGTTTGACCTTAGGTGCTAACCATGAAGGTCAAGGCCAATCGCCACCAAAAATTAATCAGCTGAGCGCCAGACCATTAACTATATTCCCATAAAGTTTGAAGACGATCTGATCAAAATTACTCAAAAAATAAGGGTTTCGTCGACTCCCCTGGTTTGCGACAAAGTGACCTTGACCTTCAAAATTTTATGCGCTGAAAGGGACCTCTATAGGCCTCTGATATGCGAAGTTACAAAAATTTCCAATGATAACTGTGCTCTGCAGAGTGATTTATACGTGATTACAGACCAAAAAAAAACAAAAAAAAAAAAAACATATGAAGGTCAAGGCCAATCGCCACCAAAAATTAATCAGCTGAGCGCCAGACCATGAACTATATTCCCATGAAGTTTGAAGACGATCCGATCAAAATTACTCAAAAAATAAGGGTTTTGTCGACTCCCCTGATTTGCGACAAAGTGACCTTGACCTTTGACCTTGACCTTCAAAATTTTGTGCACTGAAAGGGACCTCTATAGGCCTCTGATATGCGAAGTTGCAAAAATTTCCAATGAAAACTGTGCTCTGCAGAATTTTTTATACGTGATTATAGACAAAAAAAAAACACACACACACAACAAGCTGACTAACATATCTTGCAAAAACTTCGTTTTGGCAAGATAAAAAAAATAATAATAAAAAAAAACATACAAGCTGACTACAAACATAAAAAAAAAACTTCGTTTTGGCAGGATAATAAGATGACCTGGGTAATGAAATGACAATGTCAATGACTCTCAATGACAATAAAAGCGAGTCTCAGAGATGATGCAGTAAAACTACAAACCAACCATGTGCAAGTCGAGACAGCAGTGTTAATATCAGTGTTGTATATAAACTCGCTGCTTGGAAGGCAAAGGCCAGGACCTGAACTCTACCAACTTCGCAGTTATACCAGCGGGTGATGGCTTCAGTTTTGAATGTGGATCATCCGAACTACAACCAGTTTTGTTGTGCGATGTAAAAACAAAGAATACCCCGTTTTGTTTGGACATTTTGTCGTTTTCGATTTTTGGTTGACAGATGGATATTAGTGAGAAAAATAAAAACTTGGTCAACAAACTGTACAATGGATTGTGGAGTTTCTCCAAGGAAGACGACTGTTCCTAGTTGAATTACATTCCAAATGGTGTAATTGTAGTGTAAATTGCCTTAAAAAAATATTATCCAAACAGCAAAAATTCTAAAATAAAACAAAACTAGAACGAAGTCGATGGCTCTCCACTGCAAATCCCCATGCTTCCACCAAAAGCAGAGTTAAAAAATGGCAAAACCTTCCATCAGGGATTACCTAATATCAAATTTTGAGTTAAAACATTTTCCCCTCATTTTGACCCATGACCCCAAGTACCCACCGCCTGGGGAACGAACCGGGGGTCAAATCCCCCCAAAAAAATTGTGCAACACCAAAAGAAAAGAAAAAAAAACATAAAAAGAGCAGTGCAAGACATCCTGGAGACACTTGAACCCTTGTGCAACCTTCTGCTCCTTGGAGATGTACGTCCTGTTACCCGTTGCCTTGTCGAAGAGCCCTGTTTCGTCAGCTAAACAGGGGCATCAGCTTTTTGTTAAAAACTCCAGGAAGTCAGACTTAAACGAATGAGGCCTTCTCATTGACATGATACTAATGGCCAACCGACGCAACACTCATCCCGCCACACAACTAGTCTAAAAATCGTAAAAATTTTCTCTGCTTTCATAAACCTGACAGGACGTCTTCACTCCACTTCGACTGGGAGAGGCTTGACGTTTCAGTGCAATACTGTATTCAAGGGAACAGTATGTGGCTGAATAACGTTTTAGTTAAAGAAAAATCCTGGGCACAAGCTCACTCGACCTTGGCACTATGCAGACTGAAGAGAGCACGGGTGGTAGAAGATGGCAGCAGACGCACCTCTGCACATGACGTGGCCTCATCAAAAACGCGTCGAATCGTTTTATGCACGTGCAGGAAATAAGTTGTGTTTAGCTACAGTGAGGGTTTACTGGACAGCCACGAGCTACCACCAACTTGATTGACACGGTTTTGACAAACAGACACGCGTGCGCACACGCACACACACATGCCCAATTGTCAATATCAACCCTAAACATCACTACAAAATGAACAGTACAAATGGGAAAGTCAGTTTACAGGCGTCATCGCTCAGTGGGTTGGGAGATCTCAGAATGCAAGTAGAACGCAATTTCAAATTTAGCTACAAATGTGGAAACAAGTGAACAAGGCCAATAGGATTCAAGGTGTGTGTGTGTGTGTGTGTGTGTGTGTGTGTGTGTGTGTGTGTGTGTGTGTGTGTGTGTGTGTGTGTGTGTGTGTGTGTGTGTGTGTGTGTGTGTGTGTGTGTGTGTGTGTGTGTGTGTGTGTGTGTGTTACTGCAAGCCTAATATCCTGTAAAATTAAAATAAAATAAATAATTAAAATTTCCATGTGGAACTTTCATTTCAACAATACCAGATGACCCTGTTGATGTTATGACTGCTTGAACATTGATCTTTCTCAAGTTCACCTTTGACAAGCTGAATAGGTGCAAGTATATGTACCCACAATCAATTCACTGAAACCCCCTCCATCTACATTTAAAAGCGATGCAGGATGTTTGAATACGATGAGCAATACAATTGGCAAACGGCCAGTTACAATACAACGAACATGGATACGACAACAACCTTCAATGCTGTCAAGTACAGCCAGGGTTACTGCATCCAAAGGATAGATTTTATTTACATTTAAAATAATAATAATAATAATAAACCACTTGCCATTCACTTGTGATCATAAACTTTCTACCTACTCTTTATTCTTAAAATTTAAATTACAGCTCAAGTGAAGCAGAGTCAAGGACAATGTAGCAAACAGTCCTCCAAGAAAATTGCTTATGCACAAAGGAAAAGAAGGTGGGATGGGTTAAAGGAATAAATGTTCACATGAGACCTCAAAAAAAAAACTACAAAATTAATGTGGCTGGTATGCTAAGAAAGTATCAACAGCGACAAAGGTAATGCATCCAAGACAGACCTCAAACAGAAGCAAAATGCCAATAAGTATGATCACATTCACGATTACAAAAGCCAAATTCACAATGAGATAACTGCAGCATTCTTAAAAGCAGAGTGGGTACAAAACTTACCGCTTGTCCAAACACTGACTCGGCAGGCTGTCCTTCAGCATTGATTCCCCCATGCACGTAGGATGAGCTTTTCCCATAAAACCTTGATTTTTAAGGAAGGGGGAGAGGGTCGAAGTACTTTAGTGAATGAGGAAAAGAAAACGTGGTGTTAAAGCTTTCACAAAGGCAAAGGGGCAATCCATTTTAAGAAAATCTAAATTGATAGAACATGGAAGAGCAGCGATTACAATAGGAAAAGAGAAACGTGGGCCAGAGGAATATGGGAAGAGAACAGAAAAAGTTTAAGAGAAACGAGCAAGGAGAAGCAAGGTTGGGGTAGTATGAAGTAGTCTACAAATGGGGAGGCAATACATGACACATTCTCATATGGAATAAATATATCTTAGACTCTTTGAGTACTCAATGGACCAGGGAACAGATAAATGCAGAGACTGAAACAAACAAACACACAAATAAACCAATGTCACCCTCAGGGTGACCCGTATCTTGCCAAAAGGTGACCACGTGTGACTTCTTTAAGGTCACACTGAAGTGAACAGAGCTGCTATCCACCAGGAGCGACTCCTTGAGGAATATCTGCCTACGAGAGATTCCGATGAGAATCGTTCTGCAGAGTAACCATGAAAAATATGTGTTTGCCTCATAACGTCACCAAATGACGTCATAATGTCTCAAGCTTGACATATCTCGAAAGCACTCATCGAGGTGTTCAATTTAAGGTACTACACGATATGGTTCCTAAAACTTGAAAATTTGACCTTGGGGTCAAATGTTTGACCTCAGGCGCTAACCATGAAGGTCAAGGCCAATCGCCACCAAAAACTAATCAGCTGAGCGCCAAACCATATACTACATTCCCATAAAGTTTGGAGATGATTCGATTAAAATTACTCAAAAAATAAGGGTTTCGTCGACTCCCCTGATTTGCGACAAAGTGACCTTCACCTTTGACCTTGACCTTCAAAACTTTATGCGCTGAAAGGGACCTCTATAGGCCTCTGATATGCGAAGTTACAAAAATTTCCAATGATAACTGTGCTCTGCAGAGCGATTTATACGTGATTGCAGACAAAAAAACAAAAACATATGAAGGTCAATCGCCACCAAAAAATAATCAGCTGAGCGCCAGACCATGAACTATATTCCCATGAAGTTTGAAGACGATCCGATAAAAATTACTCAAAAAGTAAGGGTTTCGTCGACTCCCCTGATT
This sequence comes from Eptatretus burgeri, assembly GCF_056783735.1. NCBI lineage: Eukaryota > Metazoa > Chordata > Myxini > Myxiniformes > Myxinidae > Eptatretus > Eptatretus burgeri. Next base: position 99,960,072 of record NC_140965.1, on the reverse strand, counting down.
TGCGACAAAGTGACCTTGACCTTCAAAATTTTGTGTGCTGAAAGGGACCTCTAGAGGCTTCAGATATGCGAAGTTACAAAAATTTCCAATGATAACTGTGCTCTGCAGAATTTTTTTATACGTGATTACAGACAAAAAAAATAAAAAAAAAACCATACAAGGTGACTAATATCTTGCAAATACTTCGTTTTGGCAAGATAACAAGCAGTCATCGACTGGAACTTATGAAATCGTCAACTTGACCTCTGACCTTGTTTAATAAAAGCTGTCTCAAGAGAAGGTAGCGACGCAAACCAGAAGTTTCTACGATGATTCTGTACCAAACCATCAAAAATCGAATGTTTGACCTCACTGTGACCTTGACCTTTGACAGATTTTTACCAAAATATAATCAGTGCTAGCCATCACCCTCCTGAATCACATGGTGTAATTTGACATTGGTAGCTTCTTCCGTTCTTGGGTAATCGTGCCTACAAACAAACACACAAACAAGCAGTCATAGACTGGTACTTACGAAATTGTCAACTTGACCTCTGACCTTGTCTAATAAAAGCTGTCTTGAGAGAAGGTAGAGAAGCAAATCAGAAGTCTCTACGATGATTCTGTACCAAACCATCAAAAATTGAATGTTTTGGATGTTTGACCTCATTGTGACCTTGACCTTTGACTGATTTTGACCAAAATGTAATCAGCGCTAGCCATCACCCTCCTGAATCACGTGGTGTAATTTGACATTGGTAGCTTCTTCCGTTCTTGAGTTATAATTTTTTGACGTTTGACCTCACTGTGACCTTGACCTTTGACCGATTTTGACCAAAATCTAATCAGTGCTAGCCATCACCCTCCTGAATCATGTGGTGCAATTTGGCATTAGTAGCTTCTTCCGTTTTCGAGTTATAACTTTTTTTTGGACCTTTGACCGATTTTGACCAAAATCGAATCAGCGCTTGCCATCACCCTCCTGAATCACGTGGTGTAATTTGACATTGGTAGCTTCTTCCGTTCGAGTTATCGTGTCTACAAACAAACACACAAACACACAAACAGAGGACGGAAGTGATCAATATACTTATGAAATCTTTAGATTTTGTAAGTAACAAACAAATAAGACGATGGAACGAGAAGGGGACTCTGTGGAGCGCATACCTCCGTCACGTCATGCCTGATCCATGAGAACATGTGGGGTCCAATACATTTTGGAAATATCATGCTATACGGTACTACATCGTTTTTGGCCAGATCTCTCAATGGTGAAGAATCACTTTAAAAATTAAATAATTCTCGTATGCAGATCCGCATTCGGATCTTCACCAAAATTGAATCAATTCGTCGTGGTCACACACCCATGTCCACCAAGTTTCATCCAAATCCGTCCCCAACTTTTTGAGATTTCGTGCTATATATTAGTTTAGCTCCATCTCTCAACAGTGAAGAATCACTTTAGAAAATCATCGGATCTTCATCAAAATTTCATCAATTCTTCCTTGTCACACACCCAACGTGTCCATCAAGTTTTGTCCAAATCCCTCCACAACTTTTTCATATATCCTGTACACAGACAAATGAACAGACAGAACGGGGTGAAAACATTCCCTCCTTCACTTTCGATGGCAGAGGTAATAATAATAATAATAATAATAATACACCACTTTGACAGACCCAATGATTACAACCACGTGTTGGCATGGGGAAGTCGACAGCGTTTGACTCAAGGCTTTCACGAACCGGATGGCCAAGCCTGACGTTCGACTCGAGCTCATCCTGGGAAGATTGTGAATTTTTTTTTTAACTTTCCGGCGATAACACGCCAACTGTTTGCGGAAAAGACACCGCAGGATCTTCAACGTTGATAAACCTTGACGCCTCATCCCAGTGTATCGAAACACCAGGGTGACGGTATATATTCGGGTCGGGAATCGAACCCAAAATAGATACAGTAGGTCATAAAACAAGTGCGCCGTTCGGACACCATCCCATGGGACACCAAGAATAACCTCGGGGGATAAAGAGAATGGGAGAAGGCTCGAGGAGAAGTAGTACAATAAAAATATAATAAGGAAACAGGCAAAGCAGGGCCGGACGGACGTACCTGTGCAGGAAGTCCGGGGCTTGGTTGAGCAATGTGTAATACTGTCTGACGAACTCGCGTCCGACCAGCAGAGCGCTAGGCTTCTCCATCACCATTGCTTGTCTGCCCAGAAGACGCGATCGGACGTATTAATAACTCTCACGTGCGTTTCACCATCACAACAACCAAGGCCTGAGGCCTTGCTCGGTTTTTAACCATCACATCCCCAATTCAGAACCCATTAACAGAACCCAAAATCCGGACTAGTGTAAAGTCTGCAATGGTGTGACCTTTTGTTCTCTAGCCATGCGTGGACCGTCCAGGGCCCCCCCCCCTCCAAATAGGCCGCTAGTCGATCACCCACCACCAAGGCGCAGACCATTAACAAACCCTATTAAAGATAAACAATAAAATCCCGCTGGGCCGACACAACACCCATTGCGAGAAAGTAGTATCGTTCAAGAATACGATTCGGACACGGAATGTGTGGTCCCACTCCCCACGTCGAAGGTGAGGCCTAGCGTACTGTAATCTAGTACAGGGCGAGCACGCCGTCGCTACAGGCAAGCAAGTCCCAGACGTCCAATCGCTCACACGAAGCCACTGAAAAACAGCGAGTAAAGTACCGAGACGGAGGGATAACGGTTCGTTGGGATACAGTGAATGGACAAACGGATAAAACCAGTGAATTCGCACCTTGGCACGACGAGGCGACGAAGCGTCGAAGGTGGAGCAGGGGCGCGAGATCGCTGTGTGCACGGAAAACAAAGGGCGGCAGTGCGCATGCGCGGCCTTCCGGCCACTCGAAGGGTGGGCCGGGGAGGGCCCGGGGACGCTTGGCTCCTCTCACAACAAGACGATCAAACGCCGAGCTCTGGCACGTTCGCACGTTCGCGGGTCGGCGGGAGTATTTTTTTAAAAAGCGGTTTTAACATCGATTCAATATCAGGTTTTATTTGCTCTTCGTTATTTTTATTTTCTCTCTTCTCAGGGAAATACACAATCCATTGATACACAGGAACTTCGTCGAAAGCGGAGGCCATTTCATCCTGCCTGCGCCATTATTAACACAGTATATCAATTTCACGGCAATTCAATCGATCATTTTTTTCGCACAATTTCACTGTGAAGAGAGGAAAACAACAGGGAATGGGAATGGGGGGAAGGAGAGAAGAACGGGGAATGGGGGAGAGAAGAACAGGGAATGGGGGGGGAGGAGAGAAGAACAGGGAATGGGGGGAGGAGAGAAGAACAGGGAATGGGGGGAGGAGAGAAGAACAGGGAATGGGGGAGAGAAGAACAGGGAATGGGGGAGGAGGAAAGAAGAACAGGGAATGGGGGAGAGAAGAACAGGGAATGGGGGGAGAGAAGAACAGGGAATGGGGGGGGAGAGAAGAACAGGGAATGGGGGGGAGAGAAGAACAGGGAATGGGGGAGAGAATAACAGGGAATGGGGGGGGAGAGAAGAACAGGGAATGGGGGGGGAGAGAAGAACAGGGAATGGGGGAGAGAATAACAGGGAATGGGGGGGGGGAGAGAAGAACAGGGAAGGGGGTGGGCATTCACCGGGGACATCACAACAGTGTGGTTTCCCATTCTATTAATGATATATTAATCTATTAATAATAATTATCCTTTCCAGATAATGTCTTTCAATCCAGACAAAAAACTTCTCTCTCTCCCTCTCCCTCTCCCTCTCCGTCTGTCTCTCTGAATCTCTGTCTGTCTGTCTCAAACTCCTGGGTCTCATGTTCTGCCATGATCTCTCTTGGCCAAACCACGTTTCAATGTTGACCGACAAAGCCAATCGCCGACTGGGCGTCCTCCATCACACAAAGTCCTTCCTTGGGACATCTGAACTCCTGTCCACCGACAAGGCTTTCATCCGCACCGAGATTGAGTACTGCTCTCTCCTGTGGGCTGGCTCCCCGGCATCACATCTTGCTCAGCTTGACACTGTGGAAACCAAGGCCTTTCAACATTGCTGTAATCTCCCGTGATGAAGCTGAACCGATGGGTTTATCACTTCGCCATCCTGGACAGGTCGGTGCTCTGTCTTCTTCCGCCTCCTCTCTGGTCTTGGAACCCTCTGCTCCTTCCGTGCTTTGTCTCCACCCGCTCGCCCTCAAAGGTTTCTGCAGGGTGCACCAGCAACCCCCTTCAGGTCAGGTCAGGTATGGGAGCATGTGCCAGAACAGCGCGTCGCTGCGTCCACTTTCCGCCGGTACTCCAGGGTCCTCCGTCTGGCCATCCCCCAGGCAGATGCCAGGCCCATCCCCATCTCCTTGAGAAGATGGTCAACCTGCTGCAACCACGAGGAACGTGGTCGGCCCACTGGCCTCCTCCACTCATGAGACTCGCTCGAAAGAGACATGCGTTGAGGTTAGTTTGTGTATCCCCGGTGTGATGTCTTCACCCCTCCCTCTATACAACTTTCAGTGCCCCATCAGGCCATTCCAAACACTCTGCTACTTTCTATCCTTTCAATCCACCATCACTCAATTTAGCAAACCCTCTTTCATACCATTGGTCTTTCTTTCAACCCCACAAGTTTATTCTCGTCTTTCTCTGCATCCGTCTTCCTCCATTCAAATTCACTCATTCTTTTATTATTCACCACCAAACACCCATCACTCACCAAAATAAATTAATTCTCCAGACTGGCAGTGAATTACTTTCAAACATTCCCAGCACTTCTTCCATTCTTCCTTCCCTGCACTTCCACATTTATCGTGTGGGACAACGCTTCTCAAGTATGAGGTGGGGTGCAGCGCTTTTCCCATACCCGGTGGAGTGCAGTGCACACCGGAGACTGAACGTTTGTGCGTGAGAGAGGGTGCGGGGGGCTCACGCCCCTGCTTTGGGTGTGTGAAAGGAGAGGTGGGGGGCTTGTGGCCGTCAACACAGAATGACGTGGAATTTTTCACAAGCTGCATCACGGACCCACCCCCCATTGGATGCACACCGATGGGAGAGAGGCTCGCACAACACTGGATCTCAGAGAGCCTTGCCCCTGTGAGACTGGAATGCAGACGAGATAGAAGTCGCCGAAAAGCTTGTCCACAGGGCGATGAGAAAATCCCAGAACACGGCTCGGTTCGTGGTGGAGATGCTTGTCCCATGTACGGAGCAGACATCAAGCTGATTGCCGTTGGCATACCAGGGAACACACACACACACACACAAACACACACATAAACACAAACACACACACATACAAACACACACATACACACATAAAACACATACACACACACACATACACACATAAAACACACACACATACACCCACAAAACACACACATAAAACACACACACATACACCCACAAAACACACACACACACATACAAACACACACATACACACAAAAAACACACATACACACAAACAAACACAAACACACACACATAAACACACACACACACACAAGCACACACATAACCACGCACACACAAACACACACATAAACACCCCAAAACACACACAAACACAGACACACATAAACACCCACAAAACACACACATAAACACACACAAAACACACACACAAACACACACATACACATACACACACACACACACACACACAAACACCCACAAAACACACACACACAAACACTAGCACATACACATAAACACACACAAACACACACATACACACACACACTTAAACACACACACGCATAAGCAAACACAAACACATAAACACACAAACACACACACTTAAACACAGACGCATAAACACACACATACACACATGCATAAGCAAACACAAACACATAAACAAACACACACACACATAAACAAACACAAACACACACACATAAACATAAACAAACACACACACATAAACAAACACACACGCATAAACAAACACACACACATAAGCAAACACAAACACATAAACAAACACACACACACAGCCGCTCAACAAACAAACACACACACACATAAACAAGTGCACATACATAAACAAACACACACACACACACACACATACACACACATAAACAAACACACACACACACACACACTTAAACAAACACACACACTTAAACAAACACACACACATAAACAAACACACACACACATAAACAAACACATACACATAAACACACACATACACACACACACACACACACACACACACAAAACCCCGTTTCCCGGTGTGTGGAGGCCAGGTTAACTCCCGTGAGATGGGGTTAATATTGTCACGGGAGATGAATACGGACAAAAACCGGAAAAAGTCCTTTGAAACAACATTTTTTGGACATTCAAACCCACACAGCGTCCTTATCCACATCAGATGTGGGGACCAGAGGCAGAGACGTTCCACAAAGTGACTGTCTCCAAAATTCCCTATTTTACACCATTACCAGGGTGAAGAGTCACTCTTTTGGTGTGTGTGTGTGTGTGTGTTTATGTGTGTGTGTGTTTATGTGTGTGTGTGTGTGTGTTTGTGTGTGTGTGTGTTCATGTGTGTTTATGTGTGTGTTTGTGTGTGTGTGTTTATGTGTGTGTGTGTGTGTGTGTGTGTGTGTTCATGTCTGTGTGTGCTTATGTGTGTGTGTGTTTATGTCTGTGTGTCTGTGTATGTGTGTTTATGTGTGTGTGTGTGTGTGTGTGTGTGTGTGTGTTTATGTGTGTGTGTGTTTATGTGTGTATGTGTTTATGTGTGTGTGTTTATGTGTGTATGTGTTTATGTGTGTGTGTGTGTGTGTGTGTGTTTATGTGTGTGTGTGTTTATGTGTGTATGTGTTTATGTGTGTGTGTTTATGTGTGTATGTGTTTATGTGTGTGTGTGTGTGTTTATGTGTGTGTGTGTTTATGTGTGTGTGTGTGTGTGTGTTTATGTGTGTGTGTGTTTTTGTGTGTGTGTGTGTGTGTGTGTTTATGTGTGTGTTTGTGAGTGTGTGTTTATGTGTGTGAGTTTATGTGTGCGAGTGTGTGTGTGTGTGTGTGTGTGTGTGTGTGTGTGTGTGTGTGTGTGTGTGTGTGTGTGTGTGTGTGTGTGTGTGTGTCCATCAGAGCTGGCAGTGTAAAATGAGTTTTACACCCATCATTACTCTCCTCTCATATTTTCAAAGGCCGTGACTCCTGGTCCCGTCTTCACTGCCCAACATACAAACAAAAAACACTCAAACACATTTATTTGGTCCATACCCATCATTATCTTAAAAAGCCTTGTGTTGCCTTTACGGTTAAGGTGGCTGGTCAAAAAATTTCCCCGGATTTTGAAGATCTCCTTTCCCCTTCCATATCGGCACAATTAACCCTGTCCTCCACTCCTCCAGAATTGAACCTTCTCTCATAAATACATTTAACAGCCTATTTGTCCAAATTACTGACTTCTCCCACAGCAATTATCATGTACACAGCTCTTCAATACCTGGCACTCTTTCCTCCATCCTCTTCAATGCCATCCACACTTCCTCCTCTGTGATCTCCACCAACTCCACTTTCCTCTTGACATAACACGGTAGCTCCAGCTCACCGTTGTTTCCTTCTCAGTTCTTTGTAATATCCTCCCACACCTTCAATACTGCCCCTCTCTCTGTCACTGGCCTCCCGCAACCACCCTTTATCACTGCTCACCCTCTTCATGTCATCACCATCCTCATCCCTGTCACGAGCCAATTTATAGATCATCTTATTCCCACAATCCTCTTCCAAATAGTTTCCACCTTCTGTTTCATATCATTCCATGCCTTATCCACAGCTCTCCTTGCTGCTTTCTTCTTCTGCCCATCCAAGTGCAGCAAGCACCCCTCCGGCTGCCCCCCTTCCAATCCTTGATCTTCTCTATCCTCTTCCAAACCTCCTTTTCACCAATTTCCTTCGCTACTTTCCCCATCTACCAAATCTGGTTTCTACCCCTCGACGATGCACCCTTTCCCGACGTCGTTCCACACAAAACTTTTGCAATTCCCCTAAACGCCTCTCCATACTTCTTTCACTCCTCCTTCAAACTTTTTGCTTCTTCGCGAAGTTGTTCATACCTGGCCCTCCTCCTCTCCTTGTTCTCAACGATGACGTTTACCCGACACTTCCCCCACCTAATAATCTTCTGACTACTGCTCTCAACCTCCCTCCTTTTCTCCATCCATACCACAAACACCACAAACTTATGCTGGGTGATAACATGCTCTCCCACCAATGCCTTGCAATCCTTAACTCTCCACAACTGTCGCTTCCTTACCACCATCAAATCCAGTTCTGCTCAATGTTGTCCACTCTTATAGGTAATCTTGTGGCTTTCCTGCTGTTGAAAGAATGAACCAGCTATGGCCATCCCATTCCTCGCCACCAGCTGCACTAGCTCTCGACCCTCTCTATTCCTCGTTCCCCAATCAAATTTACCAAAATCTTCCTCTTCCCCGACTCCGCTACTACCACATGCAAGTTAAACTCCACCACAATGCACAGCATCAAGTCCAGCTCAACCATTCCCATCATCCTCTCCAACGTGTCCCTGAATTCCTGCTTCTCCACCCCAGTTCTTCCAATTTGTGGCCCATATACAAAGCCAACACAAACCATTTGCCTCTTATCTGTACCACAAACTATGCCATAACTATCCATTCCTCCCATCTTTCCACTCTGACCACCTGCTTGCTGAGCTCTTCCGATACTATTATTCCCACACCATTCCTCCTTCCATTCCCACCAGTGCGCAACATCTGATTGACTTGAATTTTGAAGAGGATTTTCAAATCAGGTCACTGAATTTAATCACCAATTATTTATTGAGGTCAACAGGTCAACATAGGTGCAAAATCAGAAATCCTCAATTTTCATACAATTGACTTGAAATCTGAAGAGGATTGCAATATTTGGTCATTTAATTTAGGCATTTCTCAATTATCATGCTTTGCATGATGTCTTTCTTCTTTCAAAGTTGGCAAGTGTTCATTTCACGACAATGGCAACCCTTGCATCAACCCACAAGTTTGCATTCCAGTCTGGTTACTTGTCATAAATCATTTACGAATGACCGACTGACTGGTGGAAGGTGGCGTATGGCGTTCAGTGCATGGTTAACGCTTGTTCAGCAAGGATTTCTTCTGGAAATAATTTACCACATGCATCAAGCGAAAAGCTGGGTAAAGCAATTGGTTCACTTTGTCACTTTGTCTGTCTATCCACAAACATAAGTTTATGATCGAGGAACAACTTAATTTCAATTGAGTGTTATCGTGTATTTTGAACACGAATCGGAACTTGAACCTGCAGCTTAGCAGTACTTTGGCTCTGAATTAATCCCAATCGCATGTGTGCAGAGAGGAATGAGATAATATTTATTTACTCTGACTGTCTGGCAGTCAAAAAAATTTTGAAAATCATTCCAAACAGGAAATTTACTGGTTTTGAGGACGTCATAAAGGACACAAACAACAGGCACGAAGACCTAATGTTATGTGTTAAATAAGGTGGTGTAAAAGACACCGTGTCAGCGGCGGTCAACTTCCGGAATTTTTTTTTCTACAACCTTTAAAATCTTTATTTTATTTAAATCAAGTTATACACTTCAACACTGTACAATACAAATTGCCTTGTTGGCCATTTCAAAAACCTTTCGTTTAGCAATATTTGGACATAATATTACCGAATTTTACATCATCAGGACCAATCAAATTTTCTGCTTGTAGACCCTTCCCATGTCCTTTTTCTCAATACTGCGTGGGGTGAGATGTTCTTTGAACTCTCCAATTGTTTATTGCATGGGACTTTGTAATGTTTGTCAAGGCGAGACTGTCATTGCAAATGTAAAGTCGAATAAATAGGTGGCAAGTATTAATACTGAAGTTAGATTTTACAGCTTGTGGAAGAAGTGTGTCGTGGTTCAACAACAAGGTGGATTGTTGTGATCTGAAAGCCGCCACACACTAGCAGATGCAACGCTGACGTGACAAAACAAGATTTTCGGCAACAAATCTGACACAATCTTATTATGTCGGAGACTGCAGCACACTACATGACTGTCAGCAATACTATTTCTAGTGAAAGAAAATACCGATGATGAAGAAATTCAGGGAGAAGATGATTCTGGTGAAAGCTCTAAGCACTGCTGCTTTGGCACTAGAGTTGCTATGTCAACGGCATGCCAGGAGAAAGAAGCGGCTGTTGCTAAAGCCTTTGGTGGAGACGCAGCTCAGGAAGCGTTCCACGACTTGCCAGTAGATATGTCCGGGATGGATTCCAGAGCATGTTAATGCCCCACTGTGTGTGCACGGTACAGCTGCGTCATTGTAATTGGCATCAAGACCGAAATAAGTCAAAATACTGAGAATATTGGACAAACGGCATCCTAGGATAGCACGAAACAGGATGCGGGACACTTCAGGACAAAACGTGATGATCCCGTAAAATACGGGATGGCCCATTAGTGATTACAAGGCAGGCATTGTGTTTGCAGCAAGTAGCTACGGTTTAAGGATGTATTGAAATGGCTTCGAAAAATGGCTGATATTCCGGGTAACACCTGGGGATATTGACTCCAAGCAGTTCCGACTGGAAGTGTCAGATCAAGCATGGAGCGAAACATGTGGTTGGTTGGAGGAGGGGCGGACCCCTGACGCTAAAGGACAACCACAAAGAAGAACGCCAACATCTAGTCACGTACTGTGCTACAAGTAACTGAAGGTTCACAGCAATAATTGGATGAGCTTCTCACCCTCCCACGATGAGTTCCCACATTAATTGAACATAACTTGCAACTCTCCATCAGTCATGGACAGACAGCATGAAAGCACACACAATTATCCACCAAAGTAATCATGTTTTCAAAAAATTGTATTTAATCAACAAAATAAAATGTAGATTTATAAATCCATGATGAGTATCCTGAATTCTATAAAGTTTAAAATTTTTTTTTTTGGTTGTTGACAACTGTATTAATAGAAAATGTAGTTCAACAACTCCTTGCATTGTGTTACCCTCATCTTGAAAAGTTGGACCAGGGACAGTGAAGGACATGCAAAGAACGGACAAAAATATGAATGAAATTGTCATGTATCAAGAGCTCAGGTTAAAACAAGTGCAAATGGTGGGATTTAGGTAGAACAGAAAAAGTTTGCAAGTATGGTGTGGTCATGATGTGATGAGAGATTGACATCTTCAGAGACTTGAGGGAAGAGCAGGATTGGGCTTTGAGAATACTTTGTAAGCATGGGGGAAGTCGGGCGGCTGGGGGGGGGGGGTAAAGGTGAGTGGACACTGGAACATTTGGAGTGCAAAATAGCAAGAATTGGATTCCTGGGTGAACACCTGCAAATGATGGGTCTCAGCCGTAGGGAGATGCAGAAAGATGAAAATGTATGGAAAATAGATTGAAGAGGGTGGTGGTCAGAGGGGTAGGTGATATCAGATAGTATGTAGGACCACAAGCCCCCGAACTGTCTTTGGTGAGAGGAGCAGGCCCCATATCTCATCAATACCAATTACTCTGTGAGCCATACCATCTCCATACTTCTGGGACAGAAGAGGGTTTACAACTACACCACACCACAATGAGGAACCATACTCCACGGCACTGCAAGTAAATGTCTTGAACATCATTTTCAGGTAGTCTGACTCTTTGGGTGAGTGCAGTATGATCGGTATAAAACAAGTTGTGGCTGATGATGTAAAGACTGCACCTTTGCCAGAAATTCATCAAGACAATATTAAAGTGAAAATGTTATATGATGGGTTTTGCTTTTGATCAGAACAATTTTTGCTTACGGTGACATTTTAAAATATCTATCACTTTTCGATAGTGTGGTCCTGAAACTGCAAGATCCCATTCTTATGATCCACTGCAGAGTGGTGGTGGTCTTTTTTCTATCTTCTACCATCTACCTGTCTTGCCAAGCATGTCCTTTGAGCAAAACACCACTCCTCAGCTCTTCAAGGTAAACGTGTTCATCCACAACACCCTCATCAATCTTTCAAAGACGAAGCTTCTTGCTTGCTCACTTTCCATTACTCCTATCTTTTCTGATAATCTGATCATTTTCCTCCCTCCGTTATTTCGAGGTTTCAGCTGACTATACAATCTCGTTATCTCACATGTCCATTCACTACATTTCCCTCAACTGTTTGCTTGTTCCCCTCTGTCAATCAAAACCCTCTCAATCCTACATCAGCACCACCTTTGTATCAAAAGAAAAAAATACTTAATTTCCAACTTAAACATTTTTTTTTTCTTCTTGTTCTGCTTATGCAAAAACCATACAACAATCTCACTCCTTATTTTACTCACAGAGGGAATAAACCGTCATGACATGTTTTCATTACTTTAGAAATGGACTGGCAAGTTAGCCTCGACGAGAGGGATGTGCACCCCCCTATGAGCTGTCTAGCCTGGTTTCAAAACCTGACCCAGTTATAAATTTCCATCCTGGTGTTTCACAGGCAGGATGATTCATCACTGTGAGTGCCGTCCCTTGGATGGACGTTAAACTGGGCGTCCTTCTTGCTTGCATTAGGGTCATTCCGTGCCAACTCACCTAAATTTCAAAAACCTCCCCAGGTCACCTTCTCAGATTTTGCTGGAAAAATTCTTAAATGTAGATGTATATGGCTCTGCCCACCATGCAAAAGATTAGCTTTCAATTCCTCATAGTTTAAAAATATCTATCTCTCGAGACCTTTGAAATCTGGCCCTAAAAATGCCAAATGTGAAAACGCATTTTTTTTCAACTTCAGGGGCTTATACTTTTATAATGGACTCCTCTAGAAAGTTAATATTGCAAATATTTACGAATTGGCATCCAAATTTTTCAATTATGGCATCAGATAGACTCTGGGATGCATATTTCTCACTCTCTAGGAAGCTAAAAATGGCTTTTGGGCCAAACGAGCTAAAATAAGGTGAAACTATAGGAGCCCTCCTGAAAATATGGAAAAACTTAGAATTTTTTCCTCATAACACAGTGATTTTTGGGTCATTATCTATCCATAGTTACATTTTTGCTGGGATAATACAGTTAGGTGATGAATTATAAAAGTTTTACCATTAGCCCTTGCCTCCGAGGGCTCTAAAATGGACCAATTTTGTCCCCTGGTTTGACCATGTGGTTAGGGGTTTAGGATCTTAATTTTTTTCGAAAAATTGCCTCATATAAGATGTGTCTACTGACCGAATAATTTTATCTTACGCCCATGGCTTCATATTAAAATAAATTTTTATTTACATGCACGTTTTTTATAATTATTCACTTTTTTCAAATTCATGAGCTTATAAATCTGAAACTGAACACTCTAGCAAAGTGATACTGCAGATATTTATAAACTGGCATTTGAAATTTAAGGATCTGTTATCAGAATTCCTGATAAATGCATATGTTTCTATCTGTAGGAAGTTGAAAATGCCACTTTGACCAAAAAGCGTGAATATGCAGGGGGCATTAACTGAGGTTATTTTTTTCTTCTTCTTCTTTGTGATTCTTTGTGACAAATTCTTCTTTGTGACATCACAAGAAATCCAATAAAATGCAATGGAGTATGACCTTGAGAAGCGCTTCAGAGCAGCAACAACCATTGCTGGTACACGGTCACACCATGGTTTCCTGCCAATCTCCTCAACACGTCTGGAGATGAGAAGGGTTTCTTCTGATGCTGTATCATCAACAGTATGCACAGGACCGGAAACCACACAAGCTCATCTGTCCCAGTTATTCGTCCCAACCCTAACTGAATTGGATGTATACCAGGCTGGGAAATATATTGCTTGTGTTTACGACAGAAAATGGTACATTGGGAACATTGTCACAAGAAATGATGATGAAAATGATGTGTTTGTGAACTTCATGAAGCAAGGAAGGGGTAACACATTCTCATGGCTTCCATAAAAAAGAAAGATCAATGCTGGATGCCATTACTCGACATTCTTTGTGTGGTTGAGGCCCCTGACATAAAATCTGATGGACGTCAGTACCAGCTGTCACAGCATGACTTTAAGCATGTCCAAGACCTGTTTTCTAAGATATAAAATTCTGTGCCTCTGAGTGCTAGATAATCATGATAATGAATGTCATCAAAGATGAAAGGTCATTAAAGAGTTTTCTAAGGTATAAAAATTACTAATATTCATTGTCTCTGTATATCTGTAAATAAAAACGCTGCTACTCAACTAATCAAATTTGTTCGAATTTATAATTTGCAATCACTTACGAAAGCAATCATTAGCATGTATTTATGAATAAATAACATCCTTATCACTAATGTCTAATAAGAAGCATAATTTAGCCTTATGTGCACCCCTGCAAGTTCACCTTGTTTTGGACCAAGTGGGCCAAATTGCCATATTTGGCTTCCTAAAACTAGGAGTATGTGCTTTCTTGAGACATTCTGATGCCACAATCTGAAATTTTGTATACCAGTTTATAAAATTCTGCAGTGACGCTTTCCTGGATAGTTCCATTTAAGATTTATAAACTTCTCAATATGAAAAAAGTGAATAATTATAAAAAACGTGCATGTAAATAAAAATTGATTTTACTATGAAGCCACGGGCGTTAGATAAAATTATTCATTCAGTCAGTAGACACATCTTATATGAGGCAATCTTTAGGAAAAAAAAAAAATGAAGATCCTAAACCCCTAGCCACATGGTCAAACCAGGGGACAAAATTGGTCCATTTTAGAGCCTTTGGAGGCAAGGGCTTATGTTAAAACTTTTATAATTCATCACCTAACTGTATTATCCAGGCAAAAATGTATCTATGGATAGATAATGACCCTATAATCACTGTGTTATGAGGAAAAAATTCTAAGTTGTTCCATATTTTCAGGAGGGCTCCTATAGTTTCACCTTATTTTAGCCCGTTTTGGCCAAAAAGCCATTTTTAGCTTCCTATAGAGTGACAAATATGCATCCCAAAAGCTATCTGATGCCATAATTGAAAAATGTGGATGCCAATTTGTAAATATTTGCAATATTAACTTTCTAGAGGAGTCCATTATAAAATTATAAGCCACTGAAGTTGGAAAAAAATGAGTTTTTCACATTTGGCATTTTTAGGGCAAAATTTCAAAGGTCTCTTGAGATAGATATTTTTTATACTATGAGAAATTCAAAGCGAATCTTTTGCATGGTAGGTAGAGCCATATAGATCTACATTTAAGAATTTTTCACGCAAAATCTGAGGTGACCTGGGGACCCTTCGGTGAGTTGGCACGGAATGACCCATTAGTTGGTGGACGTTAAAGATCTCACGTTGTCCTCCATGAAGAGGATGTGAGCTATCGCCAGAATTGTCAAATAATTACAAATTTCTGCTCAAACCTTAGGGGGGGCACTGCATCAGCGGCACTGCTTCACCCCTGCGACCGCAGCCACCTGCTGCATAGGAATGATGATGACATCTCTAGAAACATGACCTGCATGTTGAATATTACCCAACAAACATTCATGTACCACTTTAAGAGCCATTGTTAAAATTCAAAGCATCAATATCCAAGAGTTTAACTTTCTAAAATACAAAACAAAAGTAATTAATGATAATTTTATTAATGTTCTCAGGTACATGATACTGAAGTTCAAAATTGTTTTTGGCACTGCATTACCATTTGCTGCTGCATAAACGAGATTTATATCATTCATTAAAAGTTTCAAAAGCAAGAAATCTTTCATATCCTGTGATAAGATAGCCTTAGAATGATACAAACCTTAAAAACCTCCAAAGCAGCTCCGATTGTGGAGATCATCATTGCTGATAGCAGACGACTCGTTTACGAACAAGCAAGCTAGCCTAGAATTTTGACCCAATGACATGAAATGCACTGATAGGAGCCATTTACATATTGTAGATCCAAAGAGAGAAAGAGGAAAGAAAGATGGAAGGCTTGGTGAGGTCAGGAGATCAGAAGGAGAGGTGGTTGCAGAAGAGAGGATGAGTGATTGACCAGATTTTAAAAAAAACAAAAAAACAATAATTTCCACCAAGGCCATTTCAATCTACATTCTACAGGAAGCAAAATAAAAGCACAAATTTGAAGGAATGTTCATTTTCACATGATGATAAACTAAAACGTTTACCATTATGTCTGCACAATGCATGGTGGTGCTAAATCCTTTGGCACAACCAATGTTGTCAAGGGGACATTTAGGTATTATATAATCAATGGAGAGGGGGTGAGTTTCATAACGTTGATAAGACTGAATGTGGTTGAGGTGGTGGGAGAGGAGGTGTTGGATATTGTCGTGCTATAGTGGCAGAGCTCACTTACAGAGTACAGTGTGACGATGGCTTGTAATGAGGGATGGGAGGATGGTGGTGGTGGTGGTGGGGATCTTGGCGGATTCCCACCTGCTTTTTGTCAGATCATTGAGGTATTCACGACAAGTCATGAACAATTCTGTGGTTAAGAACCATCACCCCTCCAGTGAAGGGTGCGGAACATTCCACTGAGCAGCCACAGGAATAAAGCCCATACCAGTAAGGGTAATCTAACAAGCCTTCACTCACTCCATCACCAAGCTGCTCTGTGATGAGGCTGGCAATTATAAAGGAAGCTGACAGTTAAGAATTATTCATGTTACATTCATAAAGCCAATGGACTGCATCTTCACCACTTTTTAGCGATACAAGGTCATGCACGTTTGCTTTACCTGACGAGATCCTTTGACCAAATTTGAGTCCTCCAATCCCATTTATTTTACAAAAAAACACACACACATACACACATACACACACATAGTAAGTCTGCAGATCGAGTGGATTGGTTCCCTCTCTGCAGTTCCTCCTCCCCAAACAAATGATAAAGGGACATATTAAAAGTATGAGCACAAAGAATAAAGCAACATTAATATACTAGTCTATAGTGCATATACATAACAAGGAGGTACATTGTGGCCTGTTTCAGTTGTTCGAGATTTACAGAGACAAAATTAAAGAAGTTGCATCTCATCTGTCCATTAAGATATAAAAAACAAACAACAAAAAAAACAATTGTGATAGCATCATCTTTGTGGGCCAATACACCTTGTTTTTTTGTGTTTGTGTCTAAGTTGCCTTGCATGATGAACAGAAATATCAACATTTATGACAAATCAAAAACTAGGTTTAAATCTTCTCATGTAATCACAACAATCTCAGTGCTAATTGGACATCTGTTTTTTTGTTGTTGTTGTGGTCGTTTTTTTTTTGTTTTTTTTTTTAAACTTTTTCTTCATTACGTTTATGATGCTCAACCATCATCCAGACTTGGACACGTGATCAAATAAGGCACATTGTGGTTCTTGACTCTCGGTCATTCCTGATGGCCTTTCAAACCTAAACCACACCGATTGCCCAACAGTGAGATTGTTGGAAAAACGTTCCTATTTATTTAATTTTTTGGGGGGGTATTTCCTTTGAAAATTTTCAAAAAAATAAAAAAAATAAGAACACCGAATGACCACACATGGCTTCCATGGAGGAAGTCCAATCATAGAGTAACATGGCAATTCCCCCATTTGCTTTCCTTGGATGGCTGACATTTTTTTTTAAGTACACTTGCTGATGTATAGTAGTAAAGCTGTGTGCCTTGCAGTCCACGCAAACCATCTGCATAGCATTTAAGCCAGGTATCAGACCTGAAAAACAAATCTGAAAAATATGTGAACAGATTATATGATCATTAGGCAACTTTTCCCTTCATTCATGAGGACAACGTGATCGTATTAATAAAAGGAGTGAGGTTGCTTCATATTTGGTGCAATGATGAAGTGCTAGGATCCTTGTGTAGGTGTAAGGACGGACATGTCATCACGAAAAGAATCGATTCCTGGAAGGAGGCGAGCGAGCGTTCTCGGTGTCACATCATATAACTCGACGGCAAATGAAGTGTAGTACATTGTGTACAAACCGAGGGCCATCCATTCAAATAGTGCTGAAATGACCAGCAGGTTCGGTTTCACTTGCACATACAATGAGACATCTGAAAGCTCAGAGTAAAGGAAACAATTGTCGATGAAACAAACAAAGAAACAAAAGCATGATGAAGAGTGACCTCTCGGTATGTTTTTCATGACAAATCAGTTGATTGCACTCATCAAGCAGGATAAGTAATTTCTACTACTCAAGGGCCAGAACATGTCACTTACCATTGCTCTTGTGGCTCAAATTCAAAGGGAAACACCATCATCACAATCAGGAAACCCATTATAATTAAAAACAAGAATGCACTCAAAGGAGGTGCTGACTCATGCTGTTATGTTTCTCTTTTAAGAAGTCATTGCCATTTTAATGAGACAAGTTGGTGTAATGGTTAGAGTGCCTGCTCTGAGTCTGGGAGGTCGGTGGTTTGAACCCTGACCGAGTCATACCAAAGACTTTAAAGCACAGCCTTATGGGCCTAATGGCCTCGTCCAGTGTTGAAGTTCCTTGGAAGAAAACTCCTTGTGTTATTTTGCAATGTGAAGGACTACAAACAGGGGTGTGTTCTGTTAGCAAGTAGCTTGCTACACACTTGCCAAGGCAGCTAGACCATATCGACCATTTTACAAACCGCTAGCATTGCTGCTCGGCAAGTCGAGTGAGCAATTAAGAGAGGTGCTTCATTATAGCCTTCATTATGGTGCTTCATTACGTTATCAAAAATGGCCACCATAGTCTGATTCAAAATTATATTAGAAGACTACAACCAATGAAATGTTCAGAGGCATAACCTTGTTGTGTATACTCATAATATTAATGAAACGTGCATTTCATACTTTTATGGTTATTTCGACTTTTCATCCTAATTCTAAAAGATCTCAAACATTCAAAACCTCTCCACCACCTCCCCAGAATGCACAATGGCCAGGTCCATACACAAGCTCAACAGGGAGCACCTCCTTCTGACTCCCCATATATTTATCTTTATTTCCCTCTTCCTCATACTCGTAGCCGCCGTGAACACAATCTCGTAGCCGCCTCAATTTGTTTGAGGAAGTTGTCACAAGAGGATCAAGTAAAACTGAAAATGACTGCCCAGACAACATTGTTTACAGAGAGTCCACCGTGTTAAGTGGTGTCGAGCACTCTGTTCTGTTGGCGTGCTTGCTTGAGTGCTTTGAATCAAGCACGGCGCTTCACCAGCGATAAGCAAACTGCTTGCTAGCAGAACACACCCCAGGTGTGTATTCCATTACTAATCAGCTTGCAGACTACTCACCAAGTTACTTCAGCATGCAAACAAAACGGTTGACAAGGAACGGCTGGCTTGGAAAGTGATAGCAACAGGGGAAATTGGCATTACAATGGGATGGAGTTGTTGTTTTTTTGACAGAAATGATAATTTTTTTTTAAAGGTACCAACAAAGCTACGTGAATATGAATATGCACCCTAACTTGGTTATCGTCTCCCCATCCTTGGGGAAGGGGGAAAAGATATTTTGCACCCATGAGCTGCCTGCCCATGGATATCCGAAGCACGTTATATAAAACTAGAGTATCAAGACGAACACGTCTGTGTGTTTGTCTGTAGAATAACAACAATAGGAGCAGCTGGAATCGCAAAGTCCAGCAAAGAGCTTAATATTGTACACACAGATGCGATTATCACAATAATCATGCGCCGGCCTCTGGCCATGTCGTGGGTAAATATAGCCCTCAGGTACTAAATTTCATTGCATATTTTTCCTTGTGACCTCAAAGTTGAATATGAATCTCCACCAAATTTGGCGATTCTAACTGCCTTCATTGTCCAGTTATTCTGCCAACAAACAGACAAACAAACACACACAGACAGGATCATTGCAATACTCGCCCACTCGGCTTAGAGCCTGCACGGCATGAGTAATAACTTCAAAGTAGAAGTAATTAAGAAAGTGGGCGAGCAGAGGAGTGACTTCGAGTTGAATCTGCTGGGAAATAATTTTAAATTCATAATATGGACTTTCTCAGCAAAACGGTGGTGCAGAGGTAGCAGACTTCTTGCCTGTGAGCTGTCTGGTGAGGGTTTGATTCAATAAATTGTCAGATTGGTGCTTCACATGCAGGGAGTTGCGTCCCTTGGACGGACGTCAGGCTTGGTGACCCGTCCACTAGCATTATATATAGTTGGTGGGCGTTAAAGATGCCACGGTATTTTTCACAAAGAGTAGGTGAATTATGGTGGGCACCCTGGCCAAATTCCAGCCACCTTCAGTCGAAAGTCAGTCCTGAGTAAGCGATCCCTGAAAGACTTGGGCCAAAAAAAACTCCCTTGCTGAACCCACAAGAAGTTGGGAATAATCGTGGCTGTTGTAGCAGTCGATATTACACGATTTTCTGAGTTGGACTGTTTGGTATTCTCATCTAAGCTCATAGGTCCTGATGCAGGGATCTCACATCCCATTTTCATTTGTACATAGTCTATATACTCATGTCCATTCAATTAATGTAAAAGTACAGCATCATCTGAATGTCATAGTCATAAATGTGATTTATATACAAGCTCCACCATGAGCTTTAGGTTGCTGATCAGAAATTGAAATAAGAAATAAATCAAAGGGAAAAAAGGATACAGATGATCTCGATGGGAATGACGAGGCAGCAAAAGAGGATGCGGAATGGACGCACAGCAGCAAAGCGATGCGCAGGCACCATGGCCTGAAAAAAGGCCCCAAAGGAAGCGAACACGAATGCCACAACCACACCGATGATATGCATCACCATGATGTTGATCACCTAGGTCAGAGGGGGAAACAAATGAGGTGAGTTGACAATCAAAGAGAATGAGTTGCAAATTCAGCACCCGTAGTTTGATTCTGACAGATCAACAAACCTGATGCTTGGTGTTCACTATTGGGGAGACTAAATTGCGTAAGAGAAGGGGAAAGTGGAGGGGTTCAATAAACATTTTTTACAGACATTGAGGGCAATGGACGTGACGGCATGACAGGAATGATCAGCTGACATACCAACAATGGAGCAGAGGAGAACCAACAGACAAGGTATGGATAATTGTTCATGAATCTAAATCAAGCAAACTAATAAAAGAACAGCACTCAGTAGAGTACATACCTCCGCGAGGCTGAACAGTTGGAGTTGTATCCCAATGATAGGCCAAATCTGAATGTGGACCTTAACCAAAATCGAATCGGCTTGGGAGGTGGCGAGGGAGTGAGGGGAGTTCCAAAATTCCACCATGGTTTGATCACTGAGAAGATGTCCAAGTTTCATTTGCCAATGTCATCAGGATGCTACTGATGAGATGTTCATTCAATTCATGCAAAAGTGGAGCTTTTCATGTTTGCGGCTCCACACACACCATGACAAGACTATCAATTGGGTGGTACCCCAAGAAAAGCAAATCCGATGTGCACATGCACTCCCATAAAAAAAAACCACAACAAGATGTGGAGAATGCCAGAATAAAATGCTAATTGAGCCTAAAAAGAGTTTTACAGAAACATTTCCAATTCAAAACACTTGGGGCATAAATGGGTTAGAATAGGTCAAAAAAAATCATGGTTTTGGATTGGAGATGATCTGAGATGGTGGTGAACAGCTGTCCTGAAGACCTGGAGGGAAGAATGGGATTGAAGAGAATGTGGAAGTTGGTTCCACAGGTGGGGAAAAAGAGGAATGATTGAGTGAAGGTGAGCAGTGATCCTGAAGTGAAGGTGAGCAATGATTCTGGAGAGGAAGTGAGCAGTGATTGTTTAAAAAATTTTGTGAATTGTTAATGTACTGTATTTCCGGTCTCTGTTGTGAACCTGAACTTGAACTTTTGTCCTGGGTTTGGGTGTCCTTGTCTAAACTGCGTGATCTTGCGAGCCAAATTCAGATATGCTACTGTGTTTACTCCACCCTTCCTCTTTTCCTGTTCCTTAATTTATCTGCTTGTTGCCTCCACCCCTCCCCCTCACCCCTTTTCACCTCATTCTTCGTCGAGCCTCAGTTTTGTCATAAACGAAACAAACAGCGCATGTTAAAGATCCTTCACGAAGGTATGGCGAGCTATTGCTGCCACACTGAACAAATTGCAAATCACTGCTCTAACTTACATGGGACACTGCATCAGCAGCACAGCTGTTCCCCAACAAAATAAAAAAGAACTGCATTTGCTTTTGTAATTTAATGAAACAAAATCAGTTGTATCCAGCAACTAACTGACAGGATGGCCTAAAGGTATGCACCATCGCCTCGAAGCTGTCTAACCTGGGTTTGAATCCTGACCCAGCTATAAGAGACTAAATTATGCCTGGTGTTAGCTTAATGGTTAGGGTGGTGGGCTTTGGATCCTAAGGTCCGGAGTTCAAATCCCGCTCAGCTGTTGAATTAATACCAGGTGGGGTTAACTCAGCCTGTCATCCTTCTGAGGTCGGCAAAATGAGTGCTAGCTTGCTGGTATACTGTCGGAGTGGCGACCCGTCCAGGATTGTGCCCAATAGCCAAGGAGACTGCTTGAGCAGCACCAACGCTCTGCACAGAGTATGGTCCCAATATCCTCCTCCTCTCCAGCTATAAACTGTCAGCTCAGTGTTTCAGAGGCAGGGTGATTCATCAATGTGTGTTCCGTCTCTCGGATGGATTTTAAGCTGGGCGTCCGGTCCACCAGCATTAGTTGGTGAATGTTATAGATTATATGGGGTCCTTCGCAAAAAGCAGGTGAGTTATCTCCAGTACCCTGGCCAAATGTCAAATTCCTGCCATAACCAGCAGATGGCATTGCATCAGTGGCACAGCTCGATGGTCTCTCTGTCTTCTTCCACCTCCTTTCTGGTCTTGCACCCTCTGCTCCTTCCGTGCTTTGTCCCCCCCCCCCCCCTTGGTTCATGCACGGCACACACAGTCCACCATAATCCCCCTTCTGCTGAAACTTCCAAATCCAGAATCACTGCTCACCTCCACTCATTTGTCACTCTTTTTTCCTGCCTGTGGAACCAGCTTCCACATCCTCTTGAATATCATCCTTTCCACCAGGTCTTCAAGACAGTTGTCCACTAACATCTCAGATCAAACATCAATCCAAAACCATGATCATTTTTTTTAACCTTCCTGAGAGTTTCCTTCTGTATCCATATTGAACACCGCCATGCGTCCTTTCCTTCCCCCCATTCTTCCCGAATCCCAACACCCATTATTTGTCCAAGTCGCCCTCTATTTTATCAAACTCCACTGTTGGTGTTCCGCCATTTCTCAACTGTTCCTTGTGTCCTGTTGCATCCTGATCTCTTCAGTGTTCTAGCTCTTCCTTGAGCCGTGTGTGTGTGTGTGTATATATATATATATATATATATATATATATATATATATATATATATATATATATATATATATATATATATATATATATCTACATATGTTTAGCTCAGCTTTTTAAAAACAGTTTTATTATCACAATTCTGCACACACATTAACATGCAGAGGTGATTAGGGACAAAGCTGTTACATGTCATACCTGACCGCGTTAAAATGTGGGGAGACTTTCTTTTTATCCTGATGAATGAAGCTATTGCATTCAGAATTTAATCTTCAAAAAGGTTTTTGGAAACTCAGCGCTCACATGAAGAGGAGCATTCAAACAACACAGGAAGTTCAAACACAATCAGGACACAACTGCTCATTTGATCAACTTAACAGCATCTCAGATCAACATCCATTGCATCTTACCAGTGGTTTGAGTCTGTACTATCTGCATTCTCCGTGGCAACAATCAACCTACACTGTTTCACACATGTCTTCGCTTCACAAGCTGTACCATAAAGACTGATATGCTGGAAACCCCACCATGTTCAACATTATTTCAACTCTGACTTGGACGTATGTTACAAGTTAGTGATGTCGTGACCCTTCGAGTTGATCTCTTTTGCCTTTGACACATTTTCACCATTTCTGTATGAGTATTGAGTACTGCATAACATTGTGCTCTTTAAGTACCATCTCGTTATTATATCCGTCAGCAAAGGTAGACAGAGGTTATTGTTTCAGCCATTTCTTAATTAATTGCGAAAATCGAAGATTTTTCAAGCATATTGGTTGATTGCATGCGTGATTCAGTCTGTCCGTATCCGTAAGTCAATCACCTACAGGTTACAATTTTAAACCGATCTTCACAAAACTTCACACCTGGTGGAGTTTATCATAAGCAAGAAGCCTATTGCTTTTGAGGTCAAAATATCAAAAGGTCACCATAGGTCAAAGGTCAACAACTTAGGTGGAATTTCTAAAATCCTCAATTTTAATCGCATAGAATTGAAATTTGTCGAGGATTTGCACATCAGGACACTGATGTCAATGAATGAGTATTTTTGAGGTCCACATAGGCCAAAAAGTCGACATCAGCCAAATTTCTAAAACTGTCAACTTTCTTCTGATTCAATGGAAATTCACTGCTCCTCTTCTCTTGCTCACCCTCTCTCTGTTCTATTCACCCTCTCATTTGCTCAAGGTCATCTGCCATCTGCTTGGAAATCAGCAAACATCACTGCCCTGCATAAAAAAGGTGCAAAAACAGATCCCTGCAACTACAGACCAATCAGCCTTCTCCCAATCATCAGCAAGGTTATGGAATTCATCATGGCTTCAGACATTAAATCCTTCCTCTTCTCCAATGGCTTGATTTCCGATCATCAATTTGGTTTCAGATCAGGTCACTCTACCCTGGATATGCTGCTTCTGCTCTCCCATCAATGGATGGAGGTCCTCAATGCCAGACAGGAAATCCGAGCCGTATCCCTGGACATATCACGTGCTTTTGACACAGTCTGACACCCTGCACTACTCACCAAACTCTCTTCCCATGGTATCCAAGGCCATTTCCACTCATGGCTCGCAGACTTCCTCTCCTGTCACAGTCAACGTGTGGCCCTAAATGGAGTTTTTTCATCCCCCCTTCCTGTCCAGGCTGGAGTTCCTCAAGGTAGCGTTCTGGGCCCTGTTCTTTTTCTGGTTTTCATCAATGATCTCTCGGACTCTCTGGAAAAACCTCTATATCTCTTTGCTGATGACTCCACCCTCTGCCGTACCATCGGTCATCCCTCATTCCGGCAAGCAGCAGCTTCTTCACTCTCTGCAGATCTGGATAAAATCACAAACTGGTCCAACACGTGGAACATGTCTTTCAATCCGGACAAATCTCACACTCTCACTATGTCTCTCCGAAAGGACCGTTTAGAACCCCCCCCCCATCCACTTTCTCAACAATCCTCTGGAAGAAGTCCTTTCTTTCAAAATTCTGGGTCTCACTATCTGCCATGACCTTTCCTGGGAAACCCACATTTCAAACCTCGCCTCCAAAGCCAGTTGCCAACTGAGAATCCGCCGTCGTGCAAAGTCCTTCCTCGGCCCACCTGAGCTCTTGACCACTTACAAAGCTTTCATCCACAGCCTGATGGAGTACTGCTCTCCCCTCTGGGCTGGTGCTCCTGCCTCCCACCTTTCTCAGCTTCACGCTGTGGAAATCAAAGCATTTCGTATCATTGGCATCTCCCGCAATGAGGCTGAGTCTTTGGGCCTCTCACTCAATCACTGCAGGCTGGTCTTCTACCGTCTTCCTCTCCAGCCTCGCCCCCCCCACCCCTGCTCTCTCTGCGATTTGTCTCCACCACATTTCCACAGGACGCTCAAGATCCGCCAACAACCCCCTTCTGGTAAAACTACCAAAATCACGAATCACTGCTCACCTTCACTCTTTCATTCCTCTTTTTCCCCACCTTTGGAATAAACTCCCTCACTCTATTCAATCCCATTCTTCCCCCCAGGCCTTCAAAACAGCTGTTCACCACCACCTCTTATCATCCCCCATCCAAATCCTCGATCTTTTCTACCCCCAATAATCCACCCAAGCCCACCTCCTTCAAATTCCTGCTTTCCTTCCTGAAAGTCCCTGTAATGTCCATCTTGTATTCCCCATGTTCCCCACCGTTTTGTCCTTCCAACTCCCTCCCCTCCTGTCTCATGCCCCCCTTGCTGTGCGTTGTGTGTTAGCTCTCACACGAGCCTCGACAAGGTATACAAAAAATAATAATAATAAATTGAAAAGTTGCTGCATGTTTGTTCATTTCATTGAACCACCAATTATTTTTTGAGGTCAATTTGGACGAAACTTGGTGGATGGGTTGGGTGTGAGACAAAGAAGAAACGATTCAATTTTGGTGAATATCCGGAACTGAATCCGGATACGAGAATTTTTCCAAGTGATTCTTCACCATTGAGAGATAGGGCCAAAAACGACATACAGCAGGATATCTCAAATAGTTGTGTAAGGATTCGGACGAAAAACTTTGCGGGCCGGTTGGGTATGTAACAAGGGAGAATTCATTCGATTCTGGTGAAGATCCAAATCTGGATCCGGATCTGTGAATTTTTTAAGTGATTCTTCAACATTGAGTGACAGGGCTAAAACGATATATATAGCAGGATATTTCAAAAAAATTATGAACGGATTTGGACAAAACTTGGTGGATGAGTTGGTTAGGTGACAAGAACAAGCTCATTAAATTTTAGTTCAGGTCCGAATCTAGATCCGGCCCATCAGTGGGACACAAAACGTAAACGAATCAGCTTGACGGAGGTATACACTCTACCGAATGCCCTTCTAGTTTCAAATAAGTTCAATATTAAACACAGCTTGAACATGCTCTTTCGTCATCTTGCTCTATCGATTGTAAGTGCTGCAGGCTTAGCATTTGGGTTTTAATTGCCATTACAAGTCAGCAATTTGGAGATGTCATGTGCCATCACCTTGTAATAAAACACTCATACGTGTACTGAAAATGGTGGATAATTTTCATACCCTTCCCCACCTGGAAGCAGCACTGCACGGTACACATTTACATTGAAAATTTACGTCCCCCTGCCCCCCCCCCCCAAGACCACTGGCAAAGATAAAAACAACCCTATACACTAATTGGGGTCATGCTGATCCAAGGTAGCAAGTCTGGATGTAATCGGCCCAGAACTGAAGGAGTAGTCGTGCGACAAACAAACAAACACACAAACAGTGGTCCATGAATTATAAAAAGGATTTTGTGAAGATTGGTGACAAAAAATATTTAAGTTTACTCCATTTTAAATTCATGCTGTAACAGGACAAAATGTGAAAAAGTCGAAGGCTGTGAATACTGTACATGTTGCTGCGTTTGAGCCTGGGGAATAGCAACTGAAATCTATCTGTCCGGGTTCTACCCGACATCTTTTTTTTTTTTTTTTTTTTTTTGTATACCTTGGTCGAGGCTCGTATGAGAGCAAACACATAACTCACAGCAAGGAGGCATGAGACAAGAGGGGCGGGAGTGGAAGGGACAAAACAGTGGGGAACAGACACATTAGGTGAACTGTGGAAGGGAGAGGGATGGGGATGGGACGGGGAACATGGCGAAGAGAAGATGGACGTTTCAGGGACTTTCAGGAAGGAAAGCAGGAGAAATGAAGGAAGTGGGCTTGGATGGATTATCGGGGGTAGAAAAGATCAAGGATTTGGATGGGGGAAGATAAGAGGTGGTGGTGAACAGCTGTTTTGAAAGCCTGGAGAGAAGAATGGGAAAGAATAGAGTGAGGAAGTTTATTCCAAAGGCGGGAAAAAAGAGGAATGAAAGAGTGAAGATGAGCAGTGATTCGTGATTTTGGTAGTTTTACCAGAAGGGGGTTGTTGGCGGACCTTGAGCGCCCTG
The DNA here is from genome assembly GCF_056783735.1 of Eptatretus burgeri. Taxonomy (NCBI): domain Eukaryota; kingdom Metazoa; phylum Chordata; class Myxini; order Myxiniformes; family Myxinidae; genus Eptatretus; species Eptatretus burgeri. The sequence continues at coordinate 99,932,452 of NC_140965.1, read as the reverse complement.
TGGAAATGTGGTGGGGACAAATCGCAGAGAGAGCAGGGGGGGCAAGGCTGGAGAGGAGTCGGTAGAAGACAGAAAGACCACCGACCAACCTGCGGTGATTGAGTGAGAGGCCCAAAGACTCAGCTTCATTGCGAGAGATGCCGATGATCTTAAATGCCCTGGTTTCGACAGTGTGAAGCCGAGAAAGGTGGGAGGCAGGAGCACCAGCCCAGAGGGGAGAGCAGTACTCCATCAGGCTACGGACAAAAGCTTTGTAAGTGGTCAGGAGCTCAAGAGGGCCGAGGAAGGACTTAGCACGACGGAGGATTCCCAGTCGGCGACTGGCTTTTGAGGCGAGGTTGGAAATGTGACTTTCCCAGGAAAGGTCATGGCAGATAGTGAGACCTAGAAGCTTGAAAGAAAAGACTTCTTCCAGAGGATTGTTGAGAAAGTGGATGGGGGGGTTTTGTAAACGGTCCTTTCGAAGAGACATAGTGAGAGTGTGAGATTTGTCTGGATTGAAAGACATGTTCCACGTGTTGGACCAGTTTGTGATTTTATCCAGATCTGCAGTGAGCGAAGAAGCTGCTGCTTGCCGGTCTGAGGGATGACAGATGGTACGGCAGAGGGTGGAGTCGTCGGCAAAGAGAAATAGAGGATTTTCCAGAGAGTCCGAGAGATCATTGATGAAAACCAGAAAAAGAACAGGGCCCAGAACGCTACCTTGAGGAACTCCAGCCTGCACAGGAAGAGGGGATGAAAGAACTCCATTTAGGGCCACACGTTCACTGAGACAGGAGAGGAAGTCTGCGAGCCATGAGTGGAGATGGCCTTGAATACCATGGGAAGAGAGTTTGGTGAGTAGTGCAGGGTGCCAGACTGTGTCAAAAGCACGTGATATGTCCAGGGATACGGCTCGGATTTCCTGTCTGGCATTGAGGACCTCCATCCATTGATGGGAGAGCAGAAGCAGCATATCCAGGGTAGAGTGACCTGGTCTGAAACCAAATTGATGATTGGAAATCAAGCCATTGGAGAAGAGGAAGGATTTCATATCTGAAGCGATGATCGATTCCATAACCTTGCTGATGATTGGGAGAAGGCTGATTGGTCTGTAGTTATAGGGATCTGTTTTTGCACCTTTTTTATGCAGGGCAGTGATGTTAGCAGATTTCCAAGCAGATGGCAGATGACCTTGGGCAAATGAGAGGGTGAATAGAACAGATAGAGGGTGAGCAAGAGCAGAAGAGCAGGCTTGAGGACACGTGGGCTGATGCCGTCTGGACCGGTTGCAGAATCTGACTCGAGGTTTGAAAGCAAGCTCTCCACCTTGTCAGGAGAAAAGGACACAGAGTCCAGGGACAGTTGGGTGCGACTGGGTAAAGTGGGTAGAGATAGTGATGGGTTTAGGACACAAGATTTAGCTGCAAACACCGAGTTTAGACATTCAGCTTTTCACGTGCGGTATCAGTAGTGCGGCCATTTGAGGTAAGGGAGGGGATGGAGGGGGAACATACACCAGAAACAGATTTGATTAAACGCCACCAGGATTTTGAGGAGGGAGAGAGGTTTGAGAGTTCAGACTTGAGATGAGAAAGATGTTGTTTTCTGGCTCTCCTGAGGGTAGATACACACTTGTTCCGAGCTTTGTGGAAAGAACTGAGATTGCCCTCAGTTGGGTTTGCTTTCCATGAGGCAAAGGCAAGTTGTTTCAGGACAACTGCCTCGCCACAAGCTTCAGTAAACCAAGGGCAGGAGGAAGGGTAGGACAACTGAACACGAGAGGGGATAAATCTGTGCATGAGGGAGAGCAAGTTTCTTTGAAAGAATTCCCAGGATGAGTTGATGTTTGAGAAAGTAGTGATAGGAGAGCAGTCTGTCAGTTTGATGGCTGCTCGGAGACCTTGCCAGTCGGCTTGAGTGAAATGCCAGACTCGACGGCGGTGAGGTGGTTCTCTGATAACAGCCAGAGAGATGTCCACTTTGACAAGGACGTGGTCAGAAGAACCAATTGGAGCGAAGGAAGAGCAGCAGATATTGTCAGGGAATTTTGTCAAAATCAGATCCAGAAGAGATGGAGTACCATTGGTTGAGATCCGGGTCGGGAAGTTGACCGATTGAGTCAGTCCCAATGAGTCGCAGAAAGCTTTTGCTGAGGTGCCATGGCAGGTGAGAGAGGTACCAACACCTAGCCAACTGGCGTGATGACAATTGAAGTCACCACATAAGAGGAAGAGAGAGTTTGGATGAGAAGATAGAAGATGGTCCATGTTTTCGGAGAGTGAGGTGTAGATGGAGTCATCACTGTTCGGTGGACGGTACAGTACACATATAAACATGAGGTGGGAGTGGAGGGGAAGCCGAAGCCAGAGGTATTCCTGGGGGTGTGGGGGAGTGAGAGCAGTGCATGGAGAGTGAGGAATAGAGTCTTTGATGAAGAGAGCAACACCTCCACCAGGACGAGGCTCAGGTCTGTCATACCGTAAGAGGGAGTAACCGGGGAGAGATACTTGGGAGTCAGACACGTCTTGGGAGAGGAAAGTTTCTGTTAGGCAGATAATGTCTGGTTTGTCAGTGGCAACCTGTATGGAAAGATCTGAAAGGTTTGAGCGAAGGCCCCGGATATTTGAGGTCCACACTTTTAATGAAGGGGAAAGGGAGGAGGCTTTGGGTGCAGGAGGTGGAGGGGGAGGGGGAGGGTAGGACAAGGGACGAGGGGGGCAGGTAAGGAGGGTTGCTGAAGGAGTGTGGGGTATTGCAGAATAGCGAGGGGAGGGGGCCGAATGAGGAGGAGAAAAGGTTCTGTGGTGCTGGGGAAGAGGGGGGACAAGAGACAAGGAAGAAGGCAGTTGAGGATTTGAGGAGGTGGAGTGAAGAGATGGAGGTGAGAGGGCAGTGGAGGGAGGCAGGTTGGTGGATGAGAGGGGGGGCAACTTTGAGAAGGAAGAGTGAGGGGGATGAAAGGTGGGAGAAAGGTGAGGGGGGAATTTTTGAGAGAGGTGAGAGGGAGGCTTGGAGGGAGAAGAGTGGGATGGTTGCTTTGAGAGTGAGAGTGAGAGGTGAGGGGGGTGAGTTGGCACTGAAGTTGGAAAAAAAGAATGGTTGATGGAAAGCGAGCATCCATGGCAAACTGGGGTTTTTAAAAGAATTTACACCATACATCGTTGTTCCCTTCACATTTCTTTCTACTTTATATTTTATTATATCTGTTATATTTTATATAATTCTCTTCATTCATTGTAATTCATTATTTATTTATGTGTCTCTCTCTCTCTCTCTCTCTCTCTCTCTCTCTCTCTCTCTCTCTCTCTCTCTCTCTCTCTCTCTCTCTCTCTCTCTCTCTCTCTCTCTCTCTCTCTCTCTCTCTCTCTCTCTCTCTCTCTCTCTCTCTCTCTCTCTCTCTCTCTCTCTCTCTCTCTCTCTCTCTCTCTCTCTCTCACATCACCTATCTCAACAAGAAGTGAATTCTTGCAGAAATCTTTCTGTAAACACCACTTCGCTGCGTCTGGATGGGTTTGAGGGTAGTGGAGTAGCAGCTGAAACCCGAATTCCTGTCCAGGTTCCTCCTGATGACTCCATCTTTGCTCTTTACTTCTTCAGGTTCCTTCTTGGTCTTCCATTACACTATGTTTGTACCATATCCTGATGCTGTGTGGACTGTGCTTCCCCGCTGACGGACCTCTGGGAGCTTGTACATGTTGCTGCATTTGGAGTCTTGGGAGTAACTGCTGAAATCTATCTGTCCAGGTTCTACTCATCTTTGTTCCTTTCACATTTTTATTTTTATGTATATATGTTTTTCTTTATTTTAATATTTCTCTTTATTCATTCTAACTTGATTTTTCTTCTCTTCCATCTCTACTTGTGCGTGCCCGTATGTGCGTGGTCGCACGTGCAAAAAAAAAAGAAAAAAAAAAAGAAGAATTGTGACGTCAATCATGATGTCATAGCACCGTGTCCTGTCATTGGTTTGGTAAATAAATGGCCATAACTTGGGAACCACTTGTCCGATTAATATCAAACCTTGAAAAGGCACATCCTCAGGTCCCCAGCAATATACATGGCAAGTTTCAATTATATCGGGCCAGTGGTTGTTGAGAAACAGCGGTCGCAGACAGACAGACAAACACACAGACACAGCGATTGCTGGAATTATAGACAGATATGCCTCACTTTCATTATCTATTTCTCGAAGGAGAAGTGAATTATTGCAGAAATTTTTCTGTAAGGCTCACTTGGCTATGCCTGGATGGGTTTGAGGGTTGTGGAGTAGCGACTGAAACCCGAATCCTATCCAGGTTCCTTCTGATGACTCCATCTTTCCTCTTTTCTTCATCGGGTTTCTTCTTGGTCTTCCATTTCATTATGAAGGCACTGTATAAGAGTTGAGGGTGCCATCAATTAAAAAGGTTGACAAACACTGCTTTACTTCATCGTTCATCGCAGAAAGGGCCACCACCATACATCGTTCGTCGCAGAAAGGGCCACCACCATCCATGTGTGTCCCAGGGACTCCACCACCATAAATCCGACGCTGACTGTACATGTGGAATAGTGCAAGTACTTACTGACCCCCGACAGAGAAAGGGGGTACTACATACGCTTCCACAGGAAGCAGGTATTTCTATCGTTGCAATCGTTCAGTGGAATCAATTCAATGGAATCAAAGGAAAATTCAATGGAATGAAAGGTCATGCACAGCAGGAGGGGTATGGAAGAACAAGACAACAGGTGACAGCAGGCAAATTGATCAAAGCCAATAATCCATGAAGCAAAAAAAAATCCACACCTGGCAGTGTCCCATGGTAAAAATTCCCGCAGCAGCTATGAAATCAGCAACAAGACTGCACTTGTTCATGAAGTCTGGATACCTGTTCTCCAAGCCGTATGCATAGCGAAGAATGCTGATTATTACCACTGAAAAGACACCACAAATTCTGCACATTACAAGCCGCACCTACAGAACACCACACATTACTCAATATCTTTCAATGTTGCAAGGCACTGTAACATACATACAAGACATAAGAAGCACAATTAATGTATGCTATAAATTAAGGTTCATTGTGCCATGGAGAGAATAATAAACTAGAACGGCACTAGGTAGAGCGCATACCTCCACCAGGCTGAACAGTTTAAGTTTTGTATTCCACCAATAGTCCGGATCTGCATCCGGCCATGAACCAAAATCTAAATCAGCTTGTTCTTGCTACCCTACCAAACTCATCCACCAAGTTTTGTCATAATCAGTCAACAACTTTTTGAAATATCATGCTATAATGTGTATCGTTTTTGGCCCTATCTCCCAATGATAAAGAATCGCTTAAAAATTTAAGAATTCTCCGATTTGGACATGGAATCGGATCTTCACAAAATCTAATCAATTCGTCCTTGACACACACCCAACCTGTCCACCAAGTTTCGTCTGAATCTGTCCATGACTTTTTGAGATATCGTGCTCACAAACAGAAAGACAAACAGGGGTGAAAACATAACCAAAGTCCACCTTCAGTGGTGGGGGTAATCATCGCAAAATGGTTTTAAAACAAACATTCCACAATGCAATATTTGTTTTACAGTCACTTTGTACGTGTGTGAATGTCCGAGTGTTTCAAATTTTAACCTGGGATTTTGTGTATAAAAGGCAGAGTGATTGATGTAGGTACATTCATTTGATATGTGCCTGGTGTTGGCTGAATGGTGAGGGTGGTGGGCTTGGGATCCTAGAATCCTGAGTTCAAATCCCGTTCAGCTGTTGAATTAATACCAGGTGGGGTTGACTCTGCCTGTCATCCTTCCAAGGTCGGCAAAATGAGTGCCAGCTTGCTGTTATCCTGTGTTGAGGTGGTGACCCATCCAGGATTGTGCCCAATAGCCAAGGAGACTGCTTAGGCAGCACCAAAGCTCTGCATAGAGAATGATCGCAATGGATGGATGGATTCATTTGATGGAGTTTTCTGGAGCCCAAAATGTTCGATGGCATTGCTAACAAAAACACATAATCACACGTTTCCTGCTTAACACATGCTGCAAATAAACACGGTGGCAAATGAGATAAGAAAGGTGTGGAAGAGAAAATAATGAAATGCAATTTCTGATAAACCAAAACATCCAAACCTGGTAAAATAAAATAAAACTATTGGCTGTGTAGTATGGTGATGATTGCCTGTCAAAGACATACCATTCAAATAACAACTTGGGGAGGGAAACGTTTTTTTTGATGAAGGATGCTATTCAGAATGATGTCGTGCACTGGATGCATGCATTTCCTCATTAATTCTACACTGAAGCCCATGCTGAAGCTTCAATTTTGATGTGCAAGTGCATGGCAAAAGCAGGCATTTCGGCATGATACCTGAAGTCCTATAAACTTTCTGTTCAGCCACCAGATGGCCTAATTTAACCCCCTGGTGATCTGATGAGCCTCCCCCATTATCCGATGAGCCCCCAGGTTGTCTGATTAGACCCCCCCTCGTGGTCTGATCAGCCCCACTGTGGTCAAAAAGACCTCGTTCCCATCCAAACACAAGAATGAGCTGAGTGGTATAGCCCTTGAAAGTGCAATGGCTAATTTACTCTAAATAAATTCAGCATGACACGATGGATATGTACAGAAGGATGAAAACAGCTAATTCAATTTTTTTTTTTTTGAAATGCAATATTTTCTTCAACCACACATTCATTTACAATCACAAATCCTGCACATCATCTTTCAATTAATGATCCAAACTTGCAACACATTACTGTGAACTGCACATTCCACAATAACAGCGAAAGAAAATATTTACGAAAAGCCAAGCAAAAGAAAAAAAAAGAAAAAAAAAGACATTTTGAAATGAGCGAAACATGCATTTCCATAAATATCTTCAATGTGGCAAACTGTCAATTACAAACGTTCCATAAAATGACATCAATATTTTATGTTGATTGGATGCATCAATAATTCAGAAAGTTAAATGAGTAATGAATAGACAATTCCACTTCGACATGATTAGACAATAGTCGAGAAGCCGAGGAAGGCAAGAAAGACAACAAAGAAAATGCATCTCCTTACCATTCTCCTTTAATCAACTCTCGTGAATCTACAGGGCTAACAATCTAACATTGCACCCTTTCTTGTTGGATGTTTGAAACGATTGAATAAAAAATATATACGGTACAGCCTCACGGCATAACCAACTCGCTAACGTCGTTCTGGATCCAAAATATCGCAAAGCGTTTACAAAACTCGCAATCCTAAACCCCAAGAGAAGATATTTTAACACATGCTTTTCATCCACACACTCACGGGTAAGTTTACTGGATACAAATATATGTTTAGAAACAACAGCAAAGCATTCAGCTTTCAAATACAATGTAAACAAGTTCAATCTTTTTTCAACTTTTCCATCGTATTGTAACACCACGTGCAGTACACGATTCAGGTTAAACATCAAGTCGCCAAAGATCGGTCACAAGAAACAGGCCGACAAGGAGAAAATGACTAAAAAAAAACAAACATAAAAGCATAACACAAAGGCACAAAACATTTCTTTAATAATAATTCAGAGTCGAGATGACAACTACCAGAAATGGTTGTACATACAGTACCAGTCAAAAGTTTGGACACACCTACTCGTTCAAGGTTCTTTATTTTTGCTATTTCCTACATTGTAGAATAATAGTGAAGACATCAAAATCATGAAATAACACATATGGAATTATGTAGTAACCGAAAAAGTGTTAAACAAATCAAAATATATTTTAGATTTTAGATTCTTCAAAGAAGCCACCCTTTGCCTTGATGACAGCTTCGCACACTCTTAGCATTCGCTCAACCAGCTTCATGAGATTGTCCCCCCACCTCCTTTTTTTAATCCATTACTTCTTAGGAGAAAAACTGCTTTGATTTTCATCATTTGAATATTAGTCACACTTTTCAGGAATGGATCCCAAACGTAAACTGGGGTCTTTCTGCATGCAGTATATTCACAGGAGTCTTAAGCCGCCATTTTGTTTCGGCCTGCTCAACAATGCCATGTCTTGAACAAGCCGCATCAGTTTCTGTACGATAAAGTGCTCAAGAGTGAACAATGGGGTGCATGTTGACTTGCATAGCAAATCAGTAGGGCAGAACTTCCCATCTATTGACTATGCACACACTACGTCAGGCCAATGAAGGGAGAGAGACACTTGAGCAGGTTTGAATCTTTCACCAAAGAAAATCACATATTTACAGCAATGCAAGTCTTTATGAGGCACGCATATAAATCAAAGACACCAATAAAGGCTTACCCCGAGCACTCAAGAACCCCTTATACAACCGACCTTATGAAATAGACAGGCACCACATTCATCCAAGGAAATCAGACAGACAAGGGGACAGAAAAAAGAAAGACGTCATGGCATATTGTTGACCCCTTCCCCACCCGTATGTGAGCATCCTTAACCCCGCAGATCCCAACGAGGCGGCGATGCAGATGAATGAGAGGAGCAGCTGGGAGGTGCGGTGTCGTGTGTCGCTTAGCTCTGAAAAGAACTGTTGGGCATCTTGTGTTGTTACGTTGCTACTCCATAACAGACGAGTCTTGAGGTATATGCGCTGGAAGATGCAAGGTTATATGGTGTGAGTGCGACAGACGTGTAAGAAATCAGTTCGACCGGTCACCGCCCATTCCGCTTGGTGCTTTGAGGAGCACCTCCCTTCGCCTCCTGTGCCACCTGACGCGTTGAAAAGCGCCTCCCTTCATGCCAGTGTTAGCCACGTCTCGCGTAGCGAACGTGGCTCTAAGGGAGCTCGGTGTTGTTCTTGTTCTTCTTCTTCTTGTGAAGACAAAACCTTTAGGACTCGGCTCTTTTATATACAGGATCCAGATCTCCTTATATACTAAACACCTGTACACATCCTCACATAGACGGTGCCTTTTGAGAGCGTCCATCATGAACTTTTAAATATATTCGGACATTTGCTTTAAAGTTTCATAAGCCTGGTGTTGGCTTAGTGGTTAGGGTGGTGGCTTGGGATCCCAGGGTCCTGAGTTCAAGCCCCGTTGGCTGCTGAATTAAGACCAGGGGGTTAACTCAGCCTGTCATCCTTCTGAGGTCGGTGAAATGAGTACCATTGTACTGGTCCCGGTGTATGCCCCGGTTAGAATAGGTGTACCATATCCCTGTGTGTCGTAAGAGGCGACCAGGGTTGGCGTCAGGAAGGGCATCCGGCCATAAAAAAAACATTGCCTCAAGAAAAAGCCCAACCCCTGCACAGCAGGGAAAAATGGCTATAAAAACGGTCAATAAAATAAATAAAAATTTGCTTTAAAGTTTCGAAAAGTTCACGTTACTATTTAAAGATTATCCCATTTAATGTATTGTAATTTCGTAAATACACTATTTTCTCGTCATGAACGACAATCGTCCATGACGGGTGTCGCTATTGGCTCAATCAAGGCACGTGACGAAATATCGGAAGTAGTAGTTGTTGTTTTTTTTTTTTGTTTTTTTTTGTTTTCTTCTTCCTCCTTGTTCTTCTTCTTCTGGTGAAGACAAAACCTTTAGGACGCAGCTCTTAGACACATTTGTCCTTGTTTTCTGTCAGGAGCGCCCCGTTCCACCTGATGTGTTGAGTGTCATCCTTCACACCTTTTTGTGTCCCGTTTGGAAGCTGAACCTAGCGCTTTTCCATTCTGCTTGGCAAGCGGCTCGCTTCCCGCTTGGCACCCTCGGTTATGCTTGGAGCGGCTTGCTTCCCACTTTGCGTCCTCTTGGACCGGACTGTTTTCTTCTCCCCGGAGAATTCTTCTCATTATCTGATCAGCACATTAACTCTGCAAATGGGACCGATAGGGATTTTTATTGTCCCTCCACTCTGTTGCCAATCACATCCACTTTTGCATCCAGTACCGATTGGCTTTTGTGCACTGCGATTCAGCGTCCACGATTGGTTGCCGTATTTCAGGAAGAGCTTCTTTTGATCCACTTAGCCTGGGATGTGGGAACGACGAAGGACTACAATCATTATAGCCTGGAATGGTAATTATCTGGCTGAAATACTGGTGAGGTGACATGGTTTGATGATTGTGATTGAGAACGAAGCATTAAAATAGGGGTTTGATTCGGGGTGTCGGAGAATAAAGGTTTCAGAATGCGTTTAAGAATGATGGTCGATTCGGGTAGGTGTGTCGGAAAAAGAAGGTTTGGAAATGAGGTTAAAATTTAGATGCATGAGAGGCAAGAGTTTATCAACTGTACAGCCATAGGCAAATGGCTGTCACCCACATGTCAGCAGCACAAACCAATCACCACATCTTCATGCATTGATAGACGTGGCACACACCAAATATCGTCTCTCGCTCCAGGCGGAGTGGGCCAATCACTTACCCAGAAGTTCAACCAATCTCTGTGAAGCCATGAACTAAGGCGTGCCTCCCATGTGCTGACAGAGTTGGGAGGAGGGGTCTCCTTCCGTTGTTGGTGGAAAGGAAATGTGTCATATCATCCTCTTCTTGACCGAATTAACATATGAGAACAATGGAGGTGAAACCTTACCTTAGCCATTCATAATTACACAATGCCGTCCCCTCACAGGCAATGCCGAAGACTGCTTACCCGTAGCACACATATGCATGCATATGCACACATGCAAAACTATGTGTACATATATGGCATCTATGGCTTTAAACTAATGATCGCTCTCTACCCATAAATATATTGTTGCGGATTCGCGCCCGCCGGCATGCGAACGGCCACGTAACTCGAATCGCGGCACGTCGCCCACCGGACGGACAATCCCGTCGTGACCCTCTCGGACTAACGCCGGGAACTAGTCACGGGTGGGCCTTTCGGCCTCACCACGATCGTGCCAATCGGCCCCCCGCGTGGGATAGGGTTGCTCGCCAAATTCGACCTACCTAAGTACCCACACGGAGGGTAGACCGGGCGATCGCACCTCGCCGCAGGTCGACTCCGGACACGGGCCACTTTAAGTGACCCGTTCCATACTATCGGGATAACCGAGCGGTTATCGTCAACCTGGACGGTTCGATTAATTATCGGGCGTTTTAGCCCATGACCAACCCTTTACGTGAAGTAAGATGGAGATTCAATAAAGGAAAAGACGAAGCAAAACGGGAAAAACAGTTCAACATAAAGCACATTTATTTCGCGATGGCACACGGATAGCACACATATACAATTATACACCAAAAGCAAATGTAAAAGAAGAAGAAACACACAATAATGCACAAAAAGCAAATGTAAAAGCAAAACACAATGCAGATCTACCACCGACTACCGAGCACACGGCAACACTTATACAGTTTTACTTCACAGACAGCGCCGACAACACATATACTCAAAGCAAAAGAAAAAGGGACCACCCTCCACTATGAGGGGCAGACGGGCCCGGGGCCGAGACCGCGTCGAGCCTACCCGTCTGGTGATGAGCCGCAAAATGGCGGTGGCGCCCCGACTCCGCGGGCCTCGTGGACAGTGTCTGGAATGGGGTGGGAACGGGGCCCCCTTCTCGCACTATCTCAGCGCGGGGGGAAACAGGAGGGGGGTTGTTGATGCTCGGGGGGCATGAGGATATCTCGCTGGCTCGGGTCCCGCGACGAGCGTCTCCACCGCGACCTCGGTCGCGTTATCGGCCTCCCCTCTCCGCAGCTCCCCGACTCTGACACGAGCGCCCCCTCGACTGCCTTCGCCGCCGCCACCTCTCCAACTCTCCACAGCTCCGTCCAACTGCTTTCTCCGACTCTTCTCTTCACTGACTTCCCAACTCAACTTAACTGCCGGCGAGCGAACGCGGCCCTTTATAGCCCCCAGGGCCTCGCTCCTTCACCTTCGACCCTTTACCTCTGGCTGGCTCCCCATTGGACAGAGGAAAAGTGGGCGTGAATGCTTTTTGATCCATGAATCTGCATATAGCGATATTACTCCGACGCACCTGGAGGCGGGGCCAAATCGCCCCATGCTCGCTGATAGGACGGAACAGAAGTGGGCGTGAGTCGTTTTTGATTCGATTTCTTCGGAAAGGCTGGTGTTTCTGCACCCGCTGCTCGGTGCGCGCCCTGCACGAGTCCAGTATCGGTGCCCACAAGCGGCACGGGAATGACGGTGATGCGATGGTTGCAAGAGCGAGATGTGACGGCAAGGGTCGTGGCTGTTGGCGTTGTGAAGCGGCGTTGCGGTTGGTGGTTGTTGTGTGATGGCTGTTGAGACGTGGTTGGTGGTGGTAGTAATGGTAGTAATGGCGGCTGGTCCAAAATAAAGATAGTAAAAGAAAAACGGCTATCTAAAAGGATCGCAGCCCGCATGAATGACATTTATTCCCTCTAAACAACGGGTTTGGGCCTAACTACACATATACTTACAGAGGTATCTCACCTAAGGGACCTGAATGGTGGTTTGCGAATTTCGTCAACCACAACAATATTAATGTATATAATGTGGCGTATCCCTTAAATATGTCACAAGTGGTAAAATAACTCTTTTTTTTTTCTTTCTTGAGCCATGATTGGGGAGGGGGGTGGGATGTGAGGGAGGGAGTGAGAGAGATTTTATTTTTTGCTTTGGCCGTCACACAAAATAAGAGACAAGCTCATTTGCAAAACAGTATTGCTATACCACACAAAAGGCAATTGGTTCATCTTCAGGTGCTAATCCATGGACTGCATTGGCCAAATATGTTTTCAACTGGTACTAAATGTGTCGGAGGGGAAGAAAAATCAAATATTGTGCTATTGTTGTATACAGAGATAAAGGGTGGCTGACTATTCCCATAACAAAATTTGCATTTAATTTGGCTCACTCAGAAATGCGCATCCACTTGCGGCAGCACTGAAGAGGGAACTCTCAGTAGGCCTTGCTCCCACTGTGCTGAAGAAACAAAATGAAGGAAAGTGGGATGTTAGCAAAGCAGATATGAAAGGACAGGAGACTGCCTAAAAAAAAAAATTAAAAAAAATTATAAATATATAAATACTTTCATATTTTTATTAATTCTGCAAATAGCACACACAACTTAAGATATTGTCAATTTTAGGGCAATATTGAACAACTGGTTTATCTGCAAGAGCACAACCTAAATTAAGCACCTGTTAAAAAAATAATAAATACATATAAATTATATTTATTATTATTATTTTTTTTTATATATATTATATAAAATATATTATTATATTATATATTATATATATATAATAATAATAATAATAAATCATGTACAGCAGGTCCAATATTTCAGCCCAAAGGTGACGTTCGTTAGAAACTAATTAAGATGCTCAAAAAAACTAAAAAGCTAATTTACATGGATAGGTGCTATGTGCACATTGAAATTCATGGAATCATACAAGCTGTGTTGTGACGAATACACCACAATATAGACAAATTCAGACAGGAGAATAATGCCTGTGTTTTAATTGCATATCACCTTGTACAATGTGCAAATGTGTAATTAGGTGCAGTCAAAAAGCCCTCGACTGTGCCAGCTGCGGTGCTTGGACACATGTAGTATGGTGGAGCAGCAGAGAATGTGTACGCCTCGTTAAATGAGACTTCTTTTGATTGGTGATGTTAAATGAGATTCCAGGTCTCATGCAGTGTGACCAGTGTGACCACTTATTTTCATAAATGCAAAGGTGAGCCAATGAAAAAAGCCAATAATTCACAAGGTTTTGTAAAAGCAATGATAATAGAAAACCTATACGTCAAGAAAACCTATAGAAAACCAAGACGCCAAGGTGAACAACGAATACCAAGATCTTGTGAAAAAGCCAAGGAGTGGTCACACTGGTCTCATGGACTCATTTTTCTTCACTGGAGAATCAATCACAGACAATAATGTACGGAACACACTGTAGGCCTTTGATTAAAAATGAAGGCATACTATAAGGGCGAGTTTTTGGGCTCGTGCCTCAATTTCCAGAGCCTCATGACTAAAAGAGCAGAATGGGAAGTTTCAATTCATGAACCTGAACTGGACTTTATACATGGCACAGAAACACGGTTACACCCATCTATTGATGATGCAGAGTTTTTACCTGATGGATGTGTTGTTCACAGAAAAGACAGACCACCTGACAGGCATGGATGAGTCTTTTTTTTGTGCAGGAAGGACTTGCCAATTGTTTGTAGAGAGAAAGTGAGAAAGCAGAAACACTGAGCAATGAGTTTGCAAACAATTATACCAACAAAAACACAACACCGTCATCGCCAGATTATGACCTCCCGGTATCCAGGACTTGGTTGTCATTGAAGCTGGCACAGCTAAACATCCTCAACCCCCAGCAAAGCACCCAGCCCTGATTGCATCCTGGCATGTGTCCACAAGAGGAGAGTACTGGAACTAGCACCCATCCTGGCAAACATCTACAAATCATCAATTAACACAGGGTATGTACCTTCCCAGTGGAGAAAGGCAAACATCTCCCTCATCTTCAAGAAGTCTGAGTAGCCTGATGTGGGTAACTACAGAGGGGCACTTCTTCCCTCAAGCAGTGTACCCTGCGAGATTCTTGGACGGATTGCACATTTACACATCATGATCCATCTCGAGGAGCACAAGGTACTTGTAAACAACCAACATGGCTTTTGAGCTCAACACTCCACAACAATGACTCAACTATAGTATTTATGATGCACAGCATCGCTATGGCTGTATTGAGAAGGGGAAAACAGTCCATGCAGCTTTCTCAACTTTGTAAAAGCCTTGGACAAGGTGTCACACAACAGACTTCTTATCAAACTACAAGCATACAGCATTTGAGGGTCCATTCTCACATGACCAAGATGCTTCCTTAACTCAAGAACACAAACAATCTGTGGAACAGCTCCCACTCAGTCAACACCAATTTGCTCAGGAGATCTCTAGGGTGCTGTAACAGGACCAATTGATTGCCTGGTCTACATCAACGACCTGTCAGCCAAACTACGCAGCACAAATTGACTGCTTTCTCATGATTGCTGGACATTCACCTCAGGAACAAAGACAGACTTCAAGGTCCTCTAAGAGGACTTGAGTAAGCTAGAAGAATGGAAAGACAGTTGGTCAATGTCATCGGACCCAACCTAATGTTTAGTCGTGAAGATCTCCAAGAAGACCCAACCACCTGATAGGAATTATCCCTTTTGTGGCTATTCCTGTAGGAAACATCCTCATACACATGTATGGGGGTCGAAATAGACAAACGAGGATGGGGTACACAATTCACAAGTGTAATGTCCAGGTTCATTGACATAATGAGCTTCCTAAAACGGAACCTCTGGTCATCGCAAAGGAAAGTGAAAGAGAGAGAGAGAGCACACAAGACTCGTTAGACCATAATCCTGGCATATGCTAGCCCTGCACAAGACCCATACCACAATGGAGACATCCAGAAGCTTGAGGCTATCCAGAGAAAAGCTGCTTGATTATGTACCAATGACCTTCTGTATCCATCTTGTCCACCCCATGCATCCTCTCCTGTCCCCCCTCCCATTCCTTCCCACACCCATTTTTGTCCAAGTCTGCCTCTATCTTGGCCTTAAACTCTGCTGTTGATGTTCCCCCCACCCACACTGTTCCTTTTGTCCTGTTGCGTCCGAACCTGTTCAGTGCTTTAGTACTAGCTCTTCCACGAGCCTCAACTATGTACACAAAAAAAGGGAAAGAAAAAATAAAATAAAAATTATTTTAAAAAAAACACTACAAACAGAACAGTAGCGTTATTGAAACGCGGAAAGTCTGAGAGTGGAAAACGCTCGAGAGGAGGAGGATGGACTGGAGGCTCCACTTGATGTACCACATTATCAATGGACAAACTGGAATCAGAATGGAAAGTGTGCTACAATGTGCATGGAGTATTTAAAAAAAATAAAATCCAAAGATTGATAATTGCTTTAAAGTTGGAAAATATTTACTGTGGAGTGAACCTGTGTTCTTTTTTGAAGGAACTCATTCCCTTGGCCCAAATCCAAACTGTGCCCTGGACCTGCTGAGCAGACAAGGCAAAGAGCCAAGATGGTATCCAGTCTCACACTACAGTTGGAGTTTGGTTACTTCTGCCCTGTTTATGGTAGTGGCTTGAATGCAGGAAGTGGGAAAACATAACAGCATGGAAGGGAAAAGCAGCACATCTCATTTTGTTTATTTATTTATTTGTATGCAGCCTGTGGCTACTTGGCTGCATCATTTTCTGGGGGTGCACAGCTGTGCTGCCGATTCAATGCCCCTGTTACCAGCACGCTGGTACTCATTTTGCCGACCTTGGAAGGATGACAGGCTGAGTCAACCCTACCTGGTGTAAATTCAACAGCCCAACAGGGGCTTGAACTCAAAACCCGAGGATATCAAGCTAAGCAGCTTAACCGTTAAGGTAACACAAGTCGGAACATATCTCATGATTATCATTCATGTACAGTGTCATTCATGTGACATAAAATGAAACAATTGTTCACTTAGTGATAAAAGTGTGAAATATGACAGGATTCTGGGTCACTAATACACTGAACATTTTCAGGGAGAGAGGCAAGCTCAAACGGCCTCATTACAGCAGCCATTTTGGATTTCAAGTTAGGCACCATTGGTAACAAATATACTGAACAAGATGGTTCACCCAATTAAGATTGGATTATTTCGACTTTGGTATTCAAGTTTTAGTTGAACCTACGGGTGATCATCCAAAGATGGCAGTTCACTACCCCTTGACTGGGAAAGTGACGGAGTTTGAAATGTGCATGAGCATTCGACCAAGAGACAACACAAGGTCGCTAAAGAAACCATTATTTCTTGTTTTTACATCAATGTAATTAAGAATTTTAAGTTTTTATTGTGACAATAATGATGTACAGCAGATTTGGGGGAAATTGGCCCAAACTTTTGGAAACTAAAAGGAATATAAAATTGGCCTATATAGCCACTTCCCAGTCACATAGGTGGTTGAATAAAGTGGCTACATCCCCATTTTTGGCAAAGAACCTTAGTTATTTTCGTCACTCATGTTGTTTGCACTTGAAGCTCATCAGATTACAGTGGATGAAGATGTTTTTGAAGAAACTCTCATAAAAAAGGAGTGATAGAGTCCACATGTTGTGACAGTTGAACTCCAATAAATCCAAACTTCAGAGAACAGAAATAAATTAATTTACAGCAGAGGATTCTCCCAGCTTAGAGAGGTACAAAGAAGTATCACCCTTGGAGTGACCCATTCTCCAGTAAAAAAAAAAAAGGAAAAAAAAGATTTTTTAATAGTTGGTTCTGTGACAAAAATGGAACACGACTCATTTTATGGAGTTACTACTTTTGGAATGATGATACGTGTTTGCAGGTGTGCCCTCCATTTACAAGACACTTGTTTACTTGGCAAGCTCGGTGCTGTATATGCCATGGCACAAAAGTTAAAGTGCCTTACCCAATGCCTTGTGACATTAAACAACCAGGCAAGACAAACAAACTATCACACATGGACAGGCAATTTGAAATCCAAGATGGCCACTATAATCGGGTTATTTCTGCCCGACTCCCTCCTTTAAAACGTTTCATTACCTCTGCCAACAAAGGTAGACGGAGGTTATGTTTTCACACTTGTTTATCTCAGAAAGTTATGGACGGATTCGGATGAAACATGGTGGACAAGTTGAGTATGTGACAAGAAAGAATTGATCCGATTTGGATCTGGATTCAGATATAATTTTTAAGTGATTCTTCACTGTTGAGAGATAGGGCCAATAATGATATACAGCATGATATTTCAAACAGTTATGGACGGATTCGGACAAAACTTGGTGGATTGAGTTGGGTAGATGACAAGAGCAAGCGGATCCAGGTTTGGTTCAGGTATGGATACAGATCTGACCTATCAGTGGGATACACAACGTAAACCGTTCAGCCTGGCAGAGGTATGCTCTACACCGAGTGCTGTTCTAATTATATTTACAAGTGTGACGTTCTGGCAACTTCCACGCTTTTATGAGAAAGTGCACAATTATTTCACATATCTGCCCCAATATTATGCCAAAGTGGAGATCCACTTTCTTTCTGGAAGATAACGGAGACAAAGACATACCTGACAAATGGAATTTTGTCTTTGTCACAGCAGCCTGGAGTGGAGCAGTTTTCAACAAATCTGGAGGGAAAAGAAACCAAAATACGTGATCACTTTATATGACTTTCTCATTATTTTACCACAAATTGAACCATGTGCCTTGTCAGTCTGAATCTCGCTACATACAGCAGGAAATATTTTGGCAATTTATCACTCTCTTTGCATTGTTTCCGTCATTTTTCTCCCTCGTTACTGTTTACATCATCTATCTTCTACCATGTACAGCAGGATTCCACACACAGCTGACTTTGTTGTGCAAATAGGGACAGAAAGCAAATGGCCCTTTTATGCACAACGTGGTTGGCAGACAGATGAGGCATCTTCATGTCACAATTGGTACCAAAGCCCTTCTTATCACTTAGAGCATTCATGCTTTTTGGTATAGTTTATATTTATCATCATTTGCAGGAATATGCTGAATTATATGATAATTCACAAACATAAAATAACCAAAAAAATAAAAATACAAATTTTACAAATAAATATAATCAACAATTAATTTGATGTACCATGCTCCGTTACTGAGGCTCGGTGCTGCCGAAGCAGTTTCTTGGCAAGAGTTATCCTGAGTAGTTTGCCATTGTCTTCCCAGGAGGAGTGAGGGCAAGAATTTGTAATTTGTTCAGGGTGCCAGAAATAACTTGTGAACTCTTCGTGAAGGACCGTGGGATGTTTAACGTCTACCAACTTATTCTGGCAGATGGGACATCCAGTTGAACGTCCATCCAAGTGACGGCACACACAGTGACGAATCACCCTGCCTGTGAAGCACTGAAAGTTTATAGCTGGGCCGAGATTCAAACCCGGACTACATAAGCAAGTAGGAGTTTGTGCATACCTCGAGGCAATCGTGCCAACCCGAAATTGGCATGGAGCATACAAATATAACAAAACATCCACCAATATCACATGGAATCAAAATTAATTAAATTTATCATTCAAAAAGGGAAACACAGACGCATGATACATCCGAATCAAACAAAACTTTCCAATATTCATTTCCACCACCACCTTTCAATAAACCACAAATCCAACCACATACTATGCACAATAAGTCCATAACCAAACACCTTCCTTTCAGGGATGTAGGACTCGAGTCCATTTTTTCGGGGACTCAGACTTGGACTCGAATCTTCAGGACTCGGACTGCCAAGGACTCAGACTCAGCCCGATTCCGGCTCAAGTCTGGCAATATTTAGTGTGCAGTTAAACGTTTAGTACAGAGTAGAAATGAAAAGGTTAAAAGGTCGTTTGGACCTTATTTTCCATCTCGTACTACAACTTTTTCACATGATACATCATACTAAATAAGCAAAAGAGACGTGTAAATATTAACCAAATACATTTTCGAAATAACAAGGGATGCCATTTGTCGCATCAGGAAGAAAAGTCTGACGGATGTCGGGTCAAAGAGGTCATGCGATCATACACAGCAAGCGGAGAGTTGTTTTGCGAGAAGTGACATGGCAAACATTCAAACAGAGAAAGACAGTGACAGATGTATAGATTATTTTATAGTCAGCTGGTTCTATTTCTCAACTTTATTCAAAGTTATTTATTTATTTATTCCATTCATGTTAGATATAGGGTTCGTTTTGCAGGTCCAAGGTGTTTGGATTAGGGTTAGGGCTCGGATTACATTATTCCATGTGCAACAAATCATATCACAGTATGAAGGGGACTGATACGAGTACAGAAAGTGGTCGGATATTCCATTACGACAAAAATAAACGAATTAGAGCATAAATAAGCTGCAAAATTCATGATATTAAACGCGATCTAAGGATTAAATAAGCTACCGAACCAACTAAATATGGTCATAATGGTTTCCTCGACAGAAAACAACCCAGGAATGCCTTTTTAAAATAAAAAAATTAACCTTTGAAAATAATTTTGAAATTTGCTCCTGGCAACCCAGAGTTGCTGATCTGTGTGTGCGAAGTTTGCTGCATTTTTTGTGACGTAATACAGTACTTCAAAGTCAAACATTTTTCTTTAAATTCACACAGAGATGAAAGTTAACATGTAAGATCGCATTTATCTCCTTTTACCAAAAATAAAATAATGTCCCTTTCATTGATCTGAGGATGCTTTTTTTTTCTAAATCGTTTTCTTTTAAAGCAGTGCGTATTATTGGACAACTTGCTTAAATGTTTTCAATGGGTTTTTTTTTTGAAAGCCCATGTAAAGCACTGAAATGTCTTTTTTATGAGCTGTTACAGTGAGTACACA
Source organism: Eptatretus burgeri (assembly GCF_056783735.1). Classification (NCBI taxonomy): domain Eukaryota; kingdom Metazoa; phylum Chordata; class Myxini; order Myxiniformes; family Myxinidae; genus Eptatretus; species Eptatretus burgeri. Next base: position 99,912,182 of record NC_140965.1, on the reverse strand, counting down.
AGTCTCCCAGCTCTCCTATTATCAAAAATGTACAATTTGTTAACTAGAAAGCACTTCAAATGATGAGGTTGTATTTTATCAAAAAAAAATCGACATTTCTCTTTTAGTCCTCATTAAACATTCATTTTGAATTCAACATTTAACCTCGAGACATGTAGTTGACACGTGTGTTTATTTTCTAGATGGCAAAATCGTCCGTAACCAAACGTTTAATTAAATTCATTGATTTTTTTTTTCTTTCTTTAAAAGGATATTAAGAAGGCCCAACACTATAATCAAGGTGTCAGGAATCAAACTCTTATCATTTTACATTTTTATCATTATTTATTATTATGCAGGTTTTTGAGCAAACAACATGAAGAGGACCAAATTTTGGAATAAAATATTGATGCAAGTAACAAGTTATACTGTTAGTCGGTTTTAATATTTTATTGTCTTCGTTTACATAATACATAAGCATAAATAAAATAAATTCGCTATTTTTTGCCACTTTACAATACACTTTCAGCACAGGACTCAGACTTGGACCAGGTGGACTCGACAACAACACTACTTCCTTTATTCATCAAGACATTGCATTATATATGGGATTGCACAGTTTTGATAGCTTACTGTTCGACATTTATCACAATTATGTTGACGATTATTCCGCAACTGCATTAGGTGGCTGCTGCCATTTTTTGGAAACCACGATGTACAGTCCCTATTTGATTTTATTCACGGAGGAGCAAATATTGCACAAAGGTCACCGCTCCTCTCTCCTAAGGTTTATCAAGCTTGTGGTCTGGAGTGGTTCAACATATCTTGCGGACTGGCCTCCAAGAATAATCTTTATTACTTTTTTTTTTCCTTCTCAAGATCATCCCTGTTGGCCTCAGTAAGTCCAGATTGCCACACTGGTATGGCATACTCAAGCGCAGGTCAATCATATGACTTGTAAATAGTTACAAGCTCTTCCCAAGGCACTCTTGAACCTTTTTTTAAAACTACTAAACATATCAAGGGAAGTGTGAAGCACCCCTCCCTTTATATGGAACGGTTTCTCTGGAAGCAACTTTAACACATGGACTGAAAATTCGTTTCCCAGCTTCCACTGGATGAAATCAGCTGCAAGTTTCAGAAGTAAATCCTTTGTACATCGAGGTAATATGTTCCAAATTTCAGCAACGTCCATTTCCGCATTCTTGAGTTTTTAATGAAAACCCTCAAAATAAACGTTGGCCTCTGTCTGTCCGACCACCCAAAATGTGTTGGCACTCATGTCTCAAAGGCTATACATTGAAACTAGCTAAAACTTGGAATATACATCGGCCAATATATCCAATTAATGGCTTTCAAAACAAATTCCACCGAAGTGTCAGAGTTACCTCCGCCATCGAAGGTGAAGGAGGTTATGTTTTCACCCCTTTCTGTTTGTTTCTTTGTTTGACTGTTTGTTTGTTTGTGTGCAGGATATCTCAAAAAGTTGCGGATCTGGATGAAAATTTGTGGACAGGTTCGATGTGTGAGAAGGACGAACTGATTAGATTTTAGTGAAGATTCGGATCCGACTACTAGAATTTTAAAAGTGATTCTTCACCATTGAGAGATAGGGTCAAAAACGATATATAGCACGATATCTCAAAAAGTTGTGGACGGATTCGGATGAAACTTCATGGACAACGTGTAACAACGTTGGGTGTGTTGGGTGTGGACAACGTTGGGTGTGTAACAAGGAAGAATTAATTCAATTTTGGTGAAGATCCAGATCCAGATCTGACAATTTTTTTGAGCGATTCTTCACCATTGAGAGATAGGGCTAAACCGATATATAGCACGGTATCTCAAAAGGTTGTGGACGGATTCAGACGAAATGTTGGGTATGTGACCACGACGAATCGATTATATTTTGGTGAAGATCAGAAACCGGATCCGACTACTATAATTTTTAAAGTGATTCTTCACTATTGAGAGATAGGGCTCAAAAATGATATATAGCATGATATTTCAAAAATGTATTGGGTCAGATATGTTCTCGTGGATCAGGCATTACGGGGCGAAGGTTTGCGCTCCATCAAGTGCCCTTGTAGTGTTTGCTGTTTTGCTAGTTTTTTTCTCATCAGGACAACCCGCAAAAAGCTGGACACAAAAATTTGGTCTCTGGTCGTAAAATAGTCAAACGTGAGGGCTCATTTATAACTTATGAACTGTTGGATGAAAGTTCATGAAATTTTCGATTTGAATAGAGGGGCATTTGTTGAGACTTCAAAGTTACACGAAGCTGCTTAATTAAGGACATGGCAAAAATTAGGAACACCATAAAAATGGACTTTGGAAAAAAAAATATCGGTTTTTCAAGTGCTCTAATTCGAGAAGAAAACTGTGTGAAACATGGAATACCGTATGTAGTACAGAGAAACCGAGCTGTTTACTTTAAATTTACAGAGGTGGAATGGGGCCATATTTTCAGAAAGCATTTTTTTTATCTGTTTATCCCACTTCAAATTATCCTGGATCCTCAGACATAAAATTTCATTTTCCTTTACAACTTCTAGATCATTCTTGCTAAGCTATATTTAATGGAGCAAATGTATGTATGCATGTGTCTATGTACGTCCGTTCTATGGATGGACAGATGGTCTGACACCAACCACAATTGTAACCTGAAAAGAAAAGAAAATCATACATCCACCATTTTGGAAAGCCAAAGACATCGTCGGAAGTGCCTTATTCACAATCGCCATGCCAATGCCCTCCATACAACAAAATGTTGGAGCTGAGTAGGTGCCATGGGGCTTGTGATGGTGATGGTACGTACAGGCCTCAGGCTTCAGGCCACTGGTGTCAGCTCATGGGGCAGTGCAATTGGAATTACCCAAGCTATATAACCAATATGTATGTGTAGGCACACAAGCAGGTCACGTTTTTGCTTCATGTACGTAACCAGAGATTTTTTTTTCTTTGTATACACTGCCGAGGCTCCTATGAGAGCTCACACAATGAAACACACAACAAGGGGAGGAGACAAGAGTGGTGGGAGAGGGAAGGATAAAAACAGTGGGGAACAGAGACATGAGGAGATCTGTGGAAGTAAGAGAGATGGGGCGGAGTACACGGGGTATACAAGATGGACACGACAGGCACTTTCAGGAAGGAAAGCAGGGAATTTGAAGGAAGTGGGTTTGAGGTGGATTAGCGGGTGCAGAAAAGATCGTGGTTTTGGATGGGGGAAGATAAGAGATGGCCGTGAACAACTTTTGAAGAACTGGAGGGAAGAGTGGGGGATTGAAGAGTGTGTGGGAGTTTGTTCCAAAGGTGGGGGAAAAAAAGGTATGAAAGAGTGAAGGTGAGCAGTGATTCTTAATTTTGGTAGTTTTATCAGAAGGGGGTTGCTGGCAGACCTCGAGCGCCCTGCGGAAATAGGGGACATTTCTCAGACAGAGCGGGGGGGAGGGGTGGGGGAGGCCGGGTGAAGATACGGTAGAAGACAGAAAGACCACCGACCTGCCTGCGGTGAGAGAGTGAGAGACCCAAAGACTCAGCCTTATCACGGGAGATACCAATGGTCCTGAATGCCTTGGTTTTCACAGCATGAAGCCGAGAAAGGTGAGAAGCTGCAGCACCAGCCCAGAGGGGAGAGCAGTACTCCATTAGGCTGCGGACAAAAGCTTTGCATCTGGTCAGAAGCTCAGGTGTGCACCTAGGAAGGACTTTGCACGATGGAGGATTTCCAGTCGGCAACTGGCTTTGGAGGTCGGCTTGGAAATGTGGCTTTCACAGGAAAGATCATGGCAGAGAGTGAGACTCAGACGATTGAATGAAAGGACTTCTTCAAGAGGATTGTTGAGAAAGTACATGGTGGGGGAGGGGGGGTTCCAGTCAGTCCTTTCGGAGAGACATAGTGAGAGTGAGAGATTTGTCAGGGTTGAAAGACATGTTCCACGTGTTGGAACAGCTTGTGATTTTATCCAGATCTGCAGAAAGTGAAGAGGATGCTGCCTACTGATCAGAGGGATGACAGATGGTACAGCAGAGGGTGGAGTCATCAGCAAAGAGACAGAGAGGATTTGCAGAGAGTCGGAGAGATCATTGTTGAAAACCAGAAAAAGAACAGGGCCCAGAACGCTACCTTGAGGAACTCCAGCCTGGACAGGAAGAGGGGATGAAAGAACTCCATTAAGCGCCACACGGTGACTGCGATAGGAGAAGAAGTCTGCGAGCCATGAGTGGAGATGTCCTTGGATACCATAGGAAGAGAGTTTGGTGAGCAGGGCTGGGTGCCAGACCGTATCAAAGGCCTGCAATATGTCTCAGGAGATGGCTCTGATTTAATCTCCATCCATTGTTGGGAGAACAGAAGCAGCATATCCATGGAAGAGTGATCCAGTCTGTATTGATTTTGATGATGAGAAATCAAGCCATTGGAGAAGAGGAAGGATTTAATGTCTGAAGCGATGATGGATTCCATAACCTTGCTGATGATTGGGAGAAGGCTGATTGGTCTGTAGTTGCAGGAATAAATTATATAGAAGACCCCTTGATACACCTATTTTTGGAGCCATCAAAGCAGTGGTCTGTTACCTATACATCTCCCAAATAAAGGGCCGTGTCAGAGGAATGAGTGGCACGCTTGTAACAAGATCACCCATAGGGTGGGTACTCTGCTAGTTCTAAATACCAGTGGTTCACGAAAAAACTCTGGAAAGAAATTTGTCGCCGTTTACATTTTATCGGATTAAAAACCAGGATATAATTCTTCTTTTTCCATTCATTAAGGTCATCGACTTCAATTTCTTCTTGAGAAAGCATACTTGATGCCCTCACTTCATCAATACTAGAATCAGACATATTTCCACCTCTAACTTTTGGAACTTAAAGTATCGTTGATTATAGTAAGAAACACAAGAGGACCAATCTTGGTAGCTTGTGGAACTGTGCAGAGCAAGGACTCCCAATCAGAAAGTGTGCTTTGGTATTTCACCTTTTGTCATCTGGTCATAAGAAAGTCAGCAACCCATGGTATAAGCTCACTTCTAACTCCGAACTCAATCAACTCGGTGAGAGCACACAGTATGATCTATGGAATCAAATGCCTTTGCAAAATCTGTCACATTGAGATTACCCACTGTATCTGGTTTATCAATGCCCTTATAAAATCCATGCAATATTTCAATCAAACAATGCGTGATTGAAGACCCCTTGATAGACCCATTCTGGTGACGGTCAAAAGTAGCTAAATCATCATCTTCCGTACATTTGACAACAAATTCCTTGCATGCTCTTACACACCGAGATGTCTAGAAGATTGGTCTTAACTTCGTGAAAACAGCTTGCTTCTCCTTCGGTATCAGAACAACAATTGCATCCTTCCAAAACTGAGGAACCTTGCCTTGACTTAGTGGCAAGTTGACAATCTCTGCATTAAAGTAGCCAGATTTCTCCGTCCATCCGACCGTCCCTCTGTCTGTCTGTCTGTCACACTATTTTTGCTGGGACGTCATTATGGCGTTATATCTAGCGCTCAGCCAGGGCTCTATGGAAATGCACACCTTCCTGGTGTCCAGTACTCAACCCGCCCCATCACTTCACTGACGGAAGTTGGACACCATAACCCATATATCTGAGTCTATCTGACACTCTGACGTCCGTAAGCGATGGGCTAAACACCAGACACTTGGCGTCAGAACGACGGATGTACTAAGATGGTGGTGTAGTAAAACACTGTTACCTCTGGGACATCACTACGGTGTGATGTTTAGCACTTGGCAAGGTCTTTACAGTGGTGTATCATTCATGACTCAATGATCGAAAATTGCATTTCGCAATTAAAAAAAACAAAAAAGACGACATAACGTCTGATCCCTGGAAACATAAAACAATTTTTTTTTTTAATTGTTTTTTGGTGAATAAGTGTGCGTATTACTAAAACATATATAAATATATATTGTGTTGTTCAACTACCATCAGAGAAGCGACAGGTTCAATGCGAGTATTAGTTAAAGGAATATTGAGCTTGAATGCAAATTCCTTTACATGATTATATTTGGTACGTCATCAGGGCCGATGGCTTTCATAATACTGGTCATGCTCAACTCACAATACATTTGCCAACGTTGAATTCGGAGTCACTTTATCGCTGGAAGCTACACAGGAAGTTCCTCCACCATCAGAGGAGATTGACTTTGGGACATCGAGGAAAATTGATCAATAGCTATCGCCATTTTTTTTTTTTTTTTTTTTCATCGGGCCCCTCTGGAAGTATGGGAACAGATATAGCAGAATTAATCTCCAATTTGTTGGCAAGCAACTGGATATGTTTATGCCACTTTGCTGGATAACCCGTTGTCAGAACTCCAAGGGAATTGGTGCTGAATTTTCTTTTGCTTGAACAATTTTCTTGCATGCAAGATTGTGCTAAGATCACCAGTGGGATGGTAATGCATTTACAAACACTTTCTGATGAAGCTTTCTGATGTTTTTAACTTCAGGGGCCATCCAGGGTTTATCCGTATTGTGTAATGTAACGACCCTTCAGGGGAAGTGTCTGTTTTTACGAACAAACATAAAATATCAAATTTTATCTGCGTCTGGAATATGGAGGATTTCTTCCCAGGCCTTCATTGAAATAAGACCAGACTTTGGTGGTGAAATGGTTGGAGCATCTGCTGCAAGTTTGGGTTGGGAGGTCGGCGGTTCAAACCCCGGCCAAGTTATACTGAAGACGCCGTTCAAAGAGAACGGACAATCCCCATATGTTGCGCCATCCATGGGGAGGAGAAACTTCCTCCTGAGGAAATGCCCCGCTGAATGCAGTGAGAAAGGCGATGCCATTGTTACGACGTTGCTGGTACCCAGAGTATCCCGTGAAGTGACGGCACTTCCCTCAATCTCAGTAGCTGTGTTAAGTGTTTTTTGTCTCGTTAGTATATCCATGTGTGTGTGAGTGGCAGCTTCGGTAAATTCCAAGCCTTAAACCTTAAATAAATAAATAAAATTCCATTTACCAAACTTATAAATGTTCTGGAAGGGCATCTTTCTGGTAGATCTCTCACTGCACTGCAAACGATCGAGCAAATTTGATCACAACGCGGTAGCTACTGATGCAAGACCCCCATTGATAACGACAGGAATTTAGAATTTGGCCAATCGCGTGCAAGCACACACTGGCCTCCTCTTTCATTTGTACTGTGCGGTCCAATGTCATGAAGCTATTGCTGGCAGACAGGACAGCCAGCTTAATGGCCACCAGAGGGATGGCATGCTTTGTGATTCAACGCTTTACCTGGGAAAGTGTGGGATTGTTGGATCATATTCTGTTGGGAATCTAACTAGCAGATGGGCAACCGCACTTCCTCTGAGCTATCCTGCAAACAAATAATACCTCAAAACATGCTTGCCACAATAAACTGCATGAAGGGAAAACAGCAAGTTCAATGTTTGAAGTGCAGTAAAGGGAGTGGGGGTTGGAGGGGTAGAGGGTGAGGGAGAGAAGCCGAACGTTGGAGGACAGAATGTAGCAAGCTTATACACACAGAGGGGAAGGATGGAAGAATGAGTAGGTTGAAAGTTAAAATCGTTATGGGGGTGAAAGTGGGAGAGGGATGGGGAAGGGAGAGATGAGGGGGGGGGGGGGGGGAATGTGGAAGGGGGAGATAAGGGGTTATGTGGTAGTATGCGGTAGGATGTGGTAGCATGCGGTAGGATGTGGTGGGAAGCAATGCAATGAAAAAATTAATGTGGACAACACCTACTTTGTGAGAAGTTTCCATAAGTGAGCAAAATCACATTTCTCTGATTCTGAAGTACCATACTCTGTCACAGAGTGCTGGTACTGCCCAAGCAGTTTTTTTGGCAAGAGTTATACTTGGCAGTTTTCCATTGCCTTCCCAGCAGTAGTTAGGGCAGGAATTTGTAATTTGTTCAGGGTACTGGTGATAGCTCGCCGACCCTTCTCAAAGGACACCGTGGGATCTTTAACGTCCACCAACTCGTGCCGGCAGACGGTACGCCCAGTTTAACGTCCGAAGGACGACACATACATTGATGAATCTATGCACCTGTTGAACACAAAGAGGACAGTTTAGAGCTGGATCTGGATTCTAACCCAATCTACACAGCTTCGAGGTGAGTGTGCACACACCAATATGGCCTCCTGCCACCCTAAATCACATTTACCTGTCCCCATATAAACCTGTTTGTACGCTATTTTATCCGTTTGCAGAAAAGCCACATCTTCAAGCGAGCCCAGAAGGAACAGAGCATCCCGAGAACGTGTCAGCGACAAGGTAAGCCTGGTGTTGGCTTGACGGTTAAGGTGGCTGGCTTCAGATCTTCTGATGTTGAGTTGGAGCTACTGTCGTGCAGTTGAAATAACACCAGGTGGGTTGACTCAGTCCGTCATCCTTCCGAGGTCGGCAAAATGAGTACTAGCTTACTGGTGGTGGTGGTCGTATGGCAGCTTAGCTGCCGGGGTAGCTATCATTTCTTGAAGCGCGACTGTGTCGCTGATGCAGTGCCCCTCTACCAATACACACACTGGAACTGGTACTCATTTCACCGACCTCGGAAGGATGACAGACTGAGTCAACCCCCTGGTGTATTAATTCAGCGGCTGATGGGACTTGAACTCAGGACCCGAGGATCCCAAGCCGCTACCCTAACCACTGAGCCAACACCAGGCTACCAGCTTACTGGTTACAGAGGCACTGCATCAGCGGCACAGCCGCGCTTCCAGAGAATGATGCAACCAGCACACATAAGAAACAAGAAGAACATGAAGCCATAAGGAAGGGTATCAAGTGTGTACTTACCGCGCCCAGTCAGTGAAGGGACACACGTGTCCATCGCGGATAGCCAAACCGTACCTGCAACACGGGATGGGGGTTCCAGAGGTTCGATTAGTTCCACATGCGCAGAACAAAACGCCGTGAACGCAAAACGAAACGAACTTTCACGCAGTTCAAGCCTTTAGTAAGTAAAGAGAACTTTTATTCCTCCATCAAAGTTGTTCACCATTAACCAAAGTTGGGAAAGAAGGTTTCTGGGTCACCCCAGTGCGCTCGCAGTGACATTCCGACGGAGCCTTAACGTTCGCAAAGGACATCCACGTGAAGCCGTCATTTGAAATGGCACCGTCGAGCTCGGATCGGTCTCCGTCCAAGGAAATCCGGCGACGGTTCGTAAAGTTGAGCCGTTAAAAGGAAGAGCGACGGGAGGGCAATCAAACGGGGAACGAGACTCACACCGTCCAGCCGCCGATGAACGAGATGATGGCAAACGCGAGTGGGAACGCGGACGCGATCATGTTCCTCCGGCGACCCTGGGGCGGCACCTCCTCTCGGACCCTCACGGCACGACGACTCCGCTCGACGTGGCCGGACGTGGAGGCTTCGGGTACTTTTTTGTTTTCTAAAACATCCCTCTCGCCGTTTGGCTCGAAATCCGAGTCGTGCGGTCCCGCCTTCCCTATGACTCACCCGGGGGCGACGAACACGCCCGACCTGGGCTCGGCCCCTTTGCCTCATCGCGATGTGTCTCTGCCGACTATCTCCTCACGGCTCACCATCCGATCCTGGCCCTCTTTCTGCTCCTCCGACCGATCCGGATTCTGACCTCGTTCCTTCACATCAGGGAGAAACGTTTTCCGGCTGTTTGCGCCGGATCCTCGTGTGGGGGTCGTGTCCGATCCCTCTGTTTTAACTTTCCATGAAATGTGACGTCGTAATAAATAAATCAATCAATAAATAAATAAATAAATAAATAATTCCCATGGCGAGCCTCCTGGATTTCTTCAAATGATCTGCTTTTAAAAGCGCCTCGTCTGCCGGTGTGAAGAGCTATCGGTCATCGTGTCTATTAATGGAGGGAGGGACATCCGGGCCCCGGACAATCCTGAACATACTACACAGAAGGCTCCACCGAATTTCATTTCCCAGAAGCTGTGCGTAATGTCCACAAGTACAACACATAAAAAATCCGATTTGATTAGGTCAATTTTGACGGAAGAGATAGGTTTTTACGGTCGGACCTCCTCAACAATGGCCGCGAACCGTCGTCGCCTCCCGGCTTGTCGTTGTTTTGTTTTCTCGTTTTAATGGAACACTCTTGTGGTGGAAAGTTTACCTTCAGCGCGTTCCTGCATGGATGTGCACCTGTCAAAGCTCCGCGGAGATTGTTGTGCTCGGTCCACTGTGATAAAACAACTCCGAAACAAAACGTACAAATCACCACAGGAAGTGCAGAGAGCCGATGATCACCACAACCATGGGAGATTGGGAGCACGTCCGCTGGATATCCAAAGTGGTCTTTTTCTATAATGTGGAGTTACTGCATCGTGTCGATGCCCAATCACGAACTCGTTGTACAAACGTGACGTCAGGTGATCGAAAGTCGTCGATGAAAAATAAATAAATCAGAATCACGGTTCTTGTCGAATATTCTTGATGTGAATAAGGCGGGAAAAAGCTTGTAGTGGTGGGGGGGGGGGGCAAGTGGACACCTGTAGGATTTTCATGATGAGAAGGTGCCACCTATTTTAATTCATTATCTAGGTACCAAAGTACATGAAAATGCATGTTGCCATTTTTGGAAGTGTGGCAGACGGCAGCCATCTTGGATTTCAAAATGGCCGATGTTTTGCCACTATTTTTCGCTTGGTTAGTTTCAATAAAAGTATTTTACCTCAATTTTGAAAGCAAAATGATAGGTTTTCATTGTTGTTAACACTTCAAAATCAATGTAAGTAATATTTTGTTCAAATTACATACGATATCACCCATCCTGAAATTCAAAATGGCCGCCAAAAAGTTACAAATTGCATTAAAAATTAAAAGTCATGGTCCGATCAACAGCTTCATCCTAACATTGACCCCCAGATTTAACCGGGCGTGGTATAAATTTTGATATGAGAAGAAAGCTGCTATTCTTCTCATTGACCCTGTGAAATTGTCGGGCTGCAAGATGTTTAGTTTGGATTTTGTACGCCAAAACTTGCTTACTATTGGTCAACCGATTAGTTGAACCACAGTATTCTATGGGGCTTGCAAATGCACATTTTTAGCTCTCTTGTCAAAACGATTGAAATACCAGCATGAAACTTCACAGGTGGGGTAGAGGAACAAAGCCATTCAATCAATGTGAAAACTGCATGTGATGAAATCGGACCATCCCCCTTTAAATATTGTGGTAACAAGTGTTATCTAAAAACGATACCTAACGGTATTTTTCTCAAACTTTTTTTGCACAGTTAGACACTCACCTAAGCAACTGGTACTCAGATACACCTCAGATCGTATATAAAATGATAAACACAGTCTCACTTCTGTGGACTTAATTTGCAGACTTTAACTCTACAAGCTACAATATTTAAATATCCATTTCAGAGGATGACAAATTTATGAGGTGCAGTATCATGCGCTCGCAGTACCAGCACACACCCCACATACCCCAGACACAATAGCCACACCCACATCTACTATACACACCTTGCAACTGCATGTCCAACAAATGCAGTCTTAACCATGTAGAATGGAACTTCATGAACTTGTTGCAAGTTTGCTACTTTCATAGCCGTATTAAACATCATCATCATCATCATCACTGTTCTCTTCATTGTCAGAGTCAACTTCGGGGTTAGAAGGAGCATTGTCGCATAGTTCTTCCCCTTCACAGCATGTACAAAATTCTGTGCAAAACAGTCCATTCTTTTTACACTTGCATTGGTGACTGGAACACCGGTCCGACCACATCCGCATTTCACTAACTGTGTGACGGCATCTGGAGCTGGAGGCAAATGTGTCATCACTGGTATGAAAATTCCATCTACCAAGTTCCAGCCATAGTTTTCTGGGGATGGTATTTCAGGGAATGCAACAATGTCATTACACCATATCATGGCTTGATAATGTGCTTGGGCAATGGCATGTGTGAGTGCACCTTTAGTTGAGGGAAGATTCTCTGCTTGGGCTTGTTTCCGCTTAAAGAGCCACCATCTTGCCTCTGCAACGTTTGTTATTTTTGTTGTTCTCGGAAGATAGAGCTGACATACATAAGCTTCAATAGCAGCACTTGTTGCTTCTGAGACAGTGCCTGTCGCACCAAGTTGGGACAATGCTACAACAATGTCATGGTTGTCATCCAAATGATCTAAAACCTTCCAGCATGTTATCTTGCCTTTGCCTGCAAACTTTCCGGTAATATCTGCCCCGGACAATGCAGGTAACCCAGATGCTGCCCTCTATAGCTAATTATTTGTTACGGATACTCAAAAGGGCCAATTTATTTAATATACTATTGTCTGTTAGAAGTAGCATCCCAAAGTTTCTTAGAAATAAGAAGAAAATACTCTATTTCAATGGATTTAGAAGAATATTTAAATAAATAAACAGCTCATTTCAAATGGTGGCCATTTTGAAATTCAAAATGACTTTATCATTATTTTAAATACGCATACAATAAATCATAATGTCTCTCCTATTCACGTTCACTCATATTATGGGATAAAATTTTGATATTATTTTTAAAATATGAGCAATAATTGTATTCATTGAAGAAAAAAGCATGATCATGGCAGCCATTTTGGATTTCAAAATGGCTGCCATTTGACAGCTCCAAAATTGGCAACATCAATTTTTCTGTTCCAAGACATATGTAGAACATATCTAAATAGGTGGCAACTTCTCATCATGAAAGTCCTACGGGCCCATTGTCTAGGACCACTTGCCCCTACCCCCACTACAGCCAGCTAGGCCGAGTTAACAAAAACCAGAACGAGGTGAAATGTCAGTTGGTTTTAAATCAAAACAGCATGTTAGAACTAAGATACATGAAGTTCCCGCATTATTTGCTTTATGAAAGCAATTCAACGATACGTGGACTCGCAAAGAGAATCCCGTTGAGCGGTTTCAGAGAAACCTCGACCATTATCCCTCGAAAAAAAGGACTCTTCCCATTCGTCCACCAGTCTGCTTCGTCTAATCAATCAGAACTGGCTATGATACAGTCACGTGATGTCGGAACAGGAAAAGGTTTCAAAGTAAGTCGCTGCATCATCCCCTTCCTCGATCGCTAGTTGTAACAATGATGCGAGTAGCGATTGATAACCATGTGGTGAATGATGAGAAGAATAAAGTAAAATCGTCAATGAAACCTCTCGGTTCATGGTGAAAACGTGTACATAGCGGGCTGGCCAATGAACATGCCTGCCTGCTCTAATTTTCCTCACTTCAGGTTGCTGAATGGAAGATTTTGGAGAAGATGTAAGAGTAGTAGTAGGCAACGTCGTAGAATGCTGGTGCGGTTGGCGACATTTTAGAAGAAGGCTCAATGGCCTGTGAAGTCGAGGTTGCTCATGAGGAGGTAGAGGTAGAGCAGTCTTCGATTTGGGCTGGTTTCAGACGATCGATGCCAACACATTCATGCTTGTCGTGAGTCTCCAAGGTGAAAAACTTGTCAGACCGTCGAAGTACGAGATACGACCCATCATATGGTGGCTGTAGAGGCGTTCTCATGGCATCATGTCGTACAAAGACGTGCGTGCATGTGTGAAGATCTGGATGGATTTGTGGTTGTCCGTGTTGGGACCCCGTGGGTGTAGGCTCAAGATCATGCATGTGTCGTTTCAACCGGTGCACAGAATTGCTGGGATCCCGGTCATTCACACTCTTACTTGGTGCTATGAGCTCTCCTGGGAACCGAATGGTGGTCCCATAGACAAGTTCAGCCGTGGAGCACCACAGATCCGACTTGACTGCTGTCCAAGTGCCCAACAGAACAGGAGGAAGTGCTTCAGTCCATCGTGTGTTAGCATGAGCTTTGAGACCAGCTTTAAGCCATCGGCGGAAACGCTCCACCATCCCATTAGAAGGAAGACGATAAGATGTCGTTCTGTGTTTACAGCCAAGCATCTCCGTGAGTGTTTGAAAAAGGGAAGAATCAAATTGATGACCTCTATCTGTGGTGATGGTCGAAGGTACTCCAAAATTTGCCACCCATCTTGGAATGAAAACATCTTGGAGATACGGTCTCCACTGTGATATCTAGATGAGGTATCGCTTCCGGCCAGTCGTGGAAATGTGTAAACACATATCGTGTAAACCTGTCGATACAAGTGCGCAAATATGTCTGCCCATCTGATGGAGGAAGAGGTCCCACGACGTCGATGGGCACATGATCAAACCTGGCATCTGGTATGCCCAGGGACGTTTTTGTGTGTCGGTGCACTTCACAACTTTGACACCGCAGACGAGTTTTTGCCCAATTGCGCACATCTCGGTTGATTCCCGGCCAGAAAAAACGTGTAGTAATCAACTTGCGTGGCTCGGATGCCAGGGTATGACACATCATGCAGAGCATGAAAAACGGTGTGTCTAAACTTGGCTGGGATGTTTGGACGAGGATTTCTAGGAGAGACATCACACATAATAGAACTACTGGGACTGCTCTTAGCTGGATAGAGTTATCAGCTGACTGTTGCTTTTCTTCATTGTCCTTCTGAGCCTGATCAATGGTATCAAAATCAATGACGGCTGTTGTCTCGAAGGCGTTTACGTCCATACGTGATAACGCACCAGCTGCTGTGTTGTCTTTGCCTGAAATATGCCTCAAGTCAGAAGTGAATTGGGACATATTGTTACGAATCTGGCAGCCATTTGCACACAGACAGCAGCCCCTGCAGTTCAGTTATTTCGAAAAGTATGTGTTTATAGTCAGGGTCCCGTCCTTCTGTCTAATGGGAATTTCGTGTGTGCGCTATGAGCTACTTTTATAGTCAGGTTTTTTTTTATTGAAATCTTGAAATCTTCATCCTTCGTTTTCGCACCATCGCCACCCATCACCCACGTGCAGCGTGTCATGTACAGGGATGAGGTTCCCTCCGCCCACGTGAGCTCGTCCAATGAACGGCGGCCACGAGTCGCCCGACAACCCCTCGCCCAATCCGGGGGCGAGTACCTCAGAGCGTTTCCCTCGACCCGCAGGGAGGGGAAGGATAAGACGAGGTGGCGAGCCGTCGTCGAGGAAGGTTCGCTTGTCATAAAGAAAGAGAAAAAGGTTCGCCCCATCGTCAAAGAAGGTTCGCCCCATAAAGAGGAGAAGGAAAAGAAGCCTCAATTTGCCTGCTGGCGTCTCGTCTGGTCCGTTCCCCGTGCTGGCTGTGCGCGTCTGCCTCGCCTGGTGTGGCCTGATCAAGGAAGCTGTTTCGGGCTCGATCGCCGGTCGTCTCGTCATCTCCCACTCGTCCGCCTTCGTGCTGGCTGGCGTCCGACGCTCTTTCCCTGGTCCCTGGAGCTTGGTGCTGCGTTGTTGGTGGTGCATTCGAGTCCCGCCACCGGAGAAGCTCAACCAGACCGCACGAGGCGGACAGGTGCAAAAATAGGCCCCTGCTTTCAGCTCGCCTTCCCTCCGAGCTGAAAGGCCGAAATAAAGACCGACGGGGTCCAGTTCTTTTGGGTGTGTGCGTGTGTGTGTGTGTGTGTGTGTGTGTGTGTGTGTGTGTGTGTGTGTGTGTGTGTGTGTGTGTGTGTGTGTGTGTGTGTGTGTGTGTGTGTGTGTGTGTGTGTGTGTGTGTGTGTGTGTGTGTGTGTGTGTGTGTGTGTGTGTGTGTGTGTGGCGCCGTCCTGTAAGTAGAAACTGTCTAAGTGCCCTGTGTTCATTGTACATTACATCTTCATATTCGGATAACTCTGCTCTTTGTGTGCTCCCCTACCCGATTATTGCTTATAAATAACCCCCCCCGTGTTAAATGTACCAGCTCGTTTTCTGTGCTTTCTCCCATTGGTCCAGCACGGTGCGTATTGAGAATTAGTGAGGCCGTTTGGGCCGGTGAGTTGTCATTGGGTCCGGTGCGGCTTTGGTAACTTCCGCTCGGTTACGCAGGATTTTTCTTCCGATTTTCTTGATATTTGGTATGTGCATAGATGTCGATGAGGGATGCACGACGCTATGACCTTTGACACGATTGAAGGTCAAGGTCAACGTCAAGGTCACTCAAAAGTTGCGAAATCGTCCATTTTAAAAATCTATCTCCTCCGCTGTTTATGATCCGATCTTCGAAATTCCTTCGGATTCTGATAATATGGAACAATATCTAAATTTGGTCAAGCTGGTTTTTTGAAATTTGTCCTGGTTATCGAGTCACGTGTCTTCAAATTTGGAAAAATCATGGATGTGATACGGTCAAAAAAGTTTTGCCCAATCTTGATGAAACTTGGTATGTAGGTTGGGGGTCGATGAGTGATGCACGACGGTATGACTTTAGACCTGATTGAAGGTCAAGGTCACCGATGCTGTAAACTTGTGAAATCATCCATTGTCAAAATATCATCCACCATTTATGAGATGCGGTTTGATTTCTGAGGTCCGGTTTCTATCCTTTTGAAGACACATTGATCATAACAGTTCCAAATCAACCATTTTCAAATTCAAAAATTTTCAAAAAATAGTTTGATTTCTGAGATTGTCTATCCTTTTTTGCTCCCGGGCTTTCGTCTGTACGTTGAACCAAAAGACAAGACGACATCTAAGCCGATCAGAGATCCACATCTACAGAGCTTCAGAGATGACCGTCACCCCCAACGGGGGGTAATTTTTTGATCTGCAATGCATTCCCAAGTTAAGTTATCTGAGGGTCTGCGCCACAGTCACTGTGGACATTTATCAGCAAACAGCATGATATTCATGACAAACTCAAATAGAACGTCACTTGGTAGCAGCGTAGGGCACACACCTCCACAACGCTGAACAGGTTACGTTTTGCACTTTCGTATCCCACTGAGAAGCTATATCTGGATTCGGACCTGAACCAAAATCGAATCGGCTTGTTCTTGTCACCTTCCAACTCATGGACCAAATTTTGTCAAAATCCATTCATAAATGTTTGAGATATTATGATATATATATATATATATATATATATATGTGTGTGTGTATATATGTGTGTGTGTGTGTATATATATATATGTGTGTGTGTGTGTGTATATATATATATATATGTGTGTGTGTGTGTGTATATATATATATATGTGTGTGTGTGTGTGTATATATATATGTGTGTGTGTGTATATATATATATATCGTTTTTGGCCTCAGCTCTCGATGGTGAAGGATCACTTAAAAATGTAATAATTCTCGGATCCGGATTCAGATTCTAATCTTACATCCATCCATTGGGACCATACTCTGTGCAGAGCATTGGTGCTGCCTAAGCAGTCTCTTTGGCTATTGGGCACAATCCTGGACGGGTCACCACTCCGATACAGGATACCAACAAGCTGGCACTTATTTTTCCGACCTCGGAAGGATGACATGCAGTCTACCCCACCTGGTGTTAATTCAACAGCTGAGTGGGATTTCAACTCAGGACCTTGAGATCGCAAGCCCAACACCCTAACCATTAAGCCAATACCAAGTATATATTCTAATCTTCAAATTGTATCAATTCGTCATTGTCACCCACCCAACTGGTCCACCAAGTTTTGGCCGAATCCGTCCATAACTTTTTGAGATATCATGCCTTGAAGCAATCTGCTTCACAGACAGACAGACAAACAGACGGGGTGAAAACGACGTCCATCTACCGTAAAAATGATCATGCTAGCATCTTATTCCACGACATCTTGAACAATCCACCTTCATATGCGCACGTTTGTCATCACGAACCGGTTGGCCAAGCATGACGTTCGACGAGACACGTTTTGGCTGGAATTTGTTCAGGGTGCTGGCGAAAACTCGCCTCTAGTCTTTGCGAAAAACACCATGGGATCTCCATTAACGTCTACCTAACTAAAGCTAGCAGATGAGACACCCGGCTTAACGTCTATCCGAGGGGCGGCACACTGTCTGCAAAGCACCAATCACCAGGTCGCGTTGGTGATGTCTTGAACTGGGAGGATGATCAAACTCGCGGTAAATGTGGGTGAGCGTGACCGGGAACACACTTGTTTGTACACTTTTTGGCAGTGCAATCATTTTATACCTGTTTGAGCTGCACTTGGAGTGGGGGTTAAACCCCTTTAATGAGAAGCGTATTTGTAGTTTGTAAATATAAAAATTAAAAGTTGCACAATTCCATATTCACGTACTATAGTGTACACCTACCGAAAAGAGATCACGAATGCTTCTCTGTTGTGATTTTTAAACTGTGGTGGATTTAGGTGGCATGCCAAGTTGCTAAAAAAAAAAAAACAGCTTGGATCTCTCCGCTAGGAAAAACATCTGGAAGAAATTTATTACAAACCCACAGCTCTAAAGAAACCTATGCACACCAACTAATAAACAACCATTCTGATACACCATGTTTTGAAGAATCCAGTTCAGATTCCATCCCGGGGAGAAGTTCCCGAGTAAATACACTAACTCGAACAAGGAACTCTGGGACAGGAGGCAGACATTCTGTTCTGCCCATCATGCGTGTGCTACACCAGCCCGAGATACTACTCATCACCCATCCACACAAGCTGCAAGTCCTGACAATATCCCAATGCTGTACCTCTCCATCTCCAATGCATCCAGGTGCCCATCTACCTTATCTACGGACTAGCAGGATGGCCGATAAGTACTCGCCTCTAAGCTGTCCAGCTTGAGTTTGAGTCCCGATCCAGCTAGAAACGGTCATTCTGGCGTTTTCACAGGTAGGGAGATTCATCAATGTGTGCGCCCATCCCTCGGATGGATGTTAAACTGGGTGTCCTGTCTGCCGGCATTAGTTGTTGGAGGTTAAAGATCCCACAATGTCCTTCATGAAGAGTTGGTGAGCTATCATCAGCACCATGAACAAATTACAAAGTAGTGCTCTTACTTGTGCTGGGAAGGCAATGGTAAACCATCGAGTATAACTCTTGCAAATAAACTGCTTCAGCCGCACCGACGCTCTGTAACACGATGTGGTTCATCAGATTAAGAACCAGAACCCCCTCTACTGCCACTACCATTCCAGGGAGACCATTCCATGCATTAACTAACAAGTGAAACGGTCGAAGGGCATTCCTCTTGAATACATTCTGCACTTACTTACTCGACCAACGTAGTTTTTTTTGGCCACTCGTAGCAGCATATCCTCAGAAATTAGAATGCAAGCTTCGTGCAAAATTGATAACCGTCGGGTACTTAAACGGACAAACCACTTTGACATGAAACAACTTTGTTTTAAATTTTATAATGAACCCAATTGATCATATGGAAGCTGACCACATCCATAACACAAGTCACAACTTTGAGACAGCAAGAGTACAAAGGTAAGTACAGTATGTACTTGGTAATTGAACACTTATTTCAAACCTGAACCAAATAAAATGTGCAGCATCCAATTCTACAATTAGATTGCTGATAAATAGTGAGGGGAGAGGGAAATTGTGCCTCATTTAAACGTCTACATGAAACAAGCTACAGTGCAGGAGGAAACCCCATTCATCCGCTTCTTGTAGGGTATTTACTCAAGGGCTTATTAAGGCAGAGGTGAACCAGAGTGGCCGTAGGAGATCATACTTGGACTTCAGGACCGACGACATCCAGCAAACATATAAAGTGTGAAATGCACAACGAGCAGTTGACCTTTTTGGTGTTCCAAGCCATGGCTCTTGGCTCATGATGGCAGGATTGCAGGTTCAAATAGCAGTGTTGAATTAATTATCCATCATGCCATGCTCAAACATATCCGCAAACTCATGAACCTCTTGGGTTAAGGTGACAAGCCTCACCATCCACTGGTGGATAAAGTCACTTGTCGATTGACAAATGTCATTGTACACAGTATACTGTAATGAACAACCTGCTTTAACAAAGGGGTGAGGGAGTGGAATGAGGAGAAGGGGTCAAAAAAAGAGGTTTTCCCATAAAGATTTCATTCCAATGGCGATAGGAAACTCATCTGTTTATGCTGAGAGGAATGGGTGGCATTGGCTGAAAACTACATAGAAAAGGACCAACATTGTGCCATTTCACTTTAATGGTCGGAAAGAAAAACAATTGGGGGGGGGAGGGGAGACACCTTTTACATTCCACTACACATGCAGAATCTGCTTCAGTGTTGCCCACTTGTATCAGCTCAAAGTACAGTGCATGCTCACTGTCAGGCTTCCAGGTACAAATGTAAATCATCCTTCAGTTTTCACACAACTCCAATACATCAACGGTTACCTGTGAAAAGGTGTGTTCTTACTCTCCTACATTCCACACAAACTTACAAAAACCTTCTCCTCCATTGGCCTGCTTTAAATCTGAAAAGCTGAAACAGAAAGATTTTTTTTAAAAACAAATAGAAAATGCAATTTGACGTGAATGCGTAAATGGATATACCTCCGCCCATGTTGGAGGTCAACCCACTGTTACCTTTGATCTCGATTAAAGGTCACATGAAAAACTAAAGGTCATGTGACAGAGAGATAAGAGATAAGCAGCAGAGAGAAAATATCAGATGCTTCTAACTCGAGTTATGGTCTGCAAAATGATTTTCAATGGGCACACGACCTTTGACCTGTTGAACCCAAAATCTAATCAGTTCATCGCTCTAACATAATACATACTTGTACTAGGGTTGGTCAAAATCCTTTCAGTGGTTCACAAGTTATTTGCTCTGCACTCACGGATGGACGCGCAGCTGGACGGACAACTGAAGACGCAATGCATCCAGCCGGCGCCTTTGGCTGTGGAGACAAAAACTCTCGAAAAACCTTTCCAGACAATCAAGTTATCCTGTTGCCACGAAAGAGTGGATGCTCCTTAATTAATGTCAAACCATGCAAGTTCAACCATTGGTGTTTATTTAGCCACCCCATCAAAGTTGTTCTGGGATGGACATTAAAATAATAACAAGAAAAAGAGCAATTAGAGATTGCAGATCCATACCAGGACTTGTTTTGTGTGTTGTGTATTTTGTGGCGTTTGTGTGCTGGTGTGTTACATAATTAATAAGAGACATCATTAGAACTGCCACTTTATAACTGCTGGCAGTGATAACCAGGTTCCAAGACGTCCCGCTTTGATCGGACACCTGATCCTGACCCATGACATTTTTTTGTTATTATTCAACTGAAATTTTTATTTTATTTTATGGAATTTAGAATGGGATTAAAATTAATCCGATTCAAATCAAATGGAAGACCAAATAGGTACTGCATTGGAGTAATCAGCAGGAACCCGAACAAGCAAAAATAAATGAAGTCATCAGGTGGAACCTGGACAGGATTCATATTTCAGCTGCTGCTCCTCTACCCTCAAACCCATCCAGGCACAGCCAAATGAACCTTATTCAAAAAATAAAATAAACCCAAATCAAAAAATTTCATTGTTTTGGCTGCCAGACCACGAGTCCGATCAAGATGAAATTTATAACATGTATTCGACATCACCACTTAATTACAATTGTGAAGTTTCACATCGATTGATTAATCGGTTACAGAGAAAAAAATATTTAATATTTTCTTAAATCTAATATGGCTGCCAAACCATGTGACATTAATTATATTCCTCAACAACCTTGTACACACATGCCTTGGAGAACATTTGTGTGAAATGTCCACTTGATCTGTCCAGCTGTTCTGGAGAAGATTTTTATTTGTTTTTGGGTAAATCCAATATTGTTGCCAAACCATGTGACCTATGATGTCATATGTGTGAATCTTTTGTTCCTCATGTATAGGAGGTCATATGTGTAGTTTCTTCTCGATCTGTTCAGCTATTTCGGAGAAGATTTTTGAAGGTTTTTAAAAAAATAATATGGCTGCCAAATCACGTAACCGATGACATCAAATTTTTTTGCATGACCCTCAAAAATTTTCAAACTGATCAGATATGCAATTATGATGTCATAATTCCACATATGCAGATATGCAATTCCACATATGCAAGTTCCACATATGCAATTATGAAGTCATAACAAAGGCACCGATGACACCATCCAAAACAAATCATGCTTATTCCACATGAGGAGTACTTGCCGTGTGCTAAGTTTCAATTTTTCCTTTATGCGGTTTCAGAAATTCAGGTCCAAATTTTTCCATTTTTCCACGATTGCTGCTACACCATGTGACCTATGACATCATAATTATGATTAAAACGTTCCACATGAGAAGTCGCTCCGACAGTGAAAAATTTTCTCAATCCGACAAGCGGTTGTGGAGAAAAACACAAAAGTTCCGTGCAGACAAAGAAACAAACGCAGACAGACAGACAAACAAACAAACGGACCCAAATGAAACACCCTCTCCTTCAGCGAAGGTAAAGGATGTTGTAAATCTTAATAAACTGGAGCTAATGCAAATAGGGCGATATAATGCATTTATATTGTTGCGGACACATGGTCCGGGGCGAGAAGACCACGTGGAGGAGAAACTACCTCGAGTTCCCACCAGACTCTCCGGAATCGCAGGCCGTTGCACACGAATAACTTTGTGACGTGGTGGGTCACTAATTGACCGTGAACACCAATAACTAAACCACATGACTTTGGGTCCTCCGTCTGATACAGTTTACCTAAAACTCACATGGTTTAATTACCGGGGGACAACGCCTTGTTCAAACCGGATCACATTACCAGATCAGATGCAGCCGGCGTAACTGCCAAGAACGTACCAGCTAGAAAACAGATTGTTGGAGAATAACGTCCCGGCTAAGCTCGAATACGAACCATGCTGGACCAATGAAGGAAAAGATGAAAACGAGCTGGAACATTTCTACACAAAGCATTTATTTACAATCAAGCGAGGAAAGGTATGTGGCACAGTGAATTGGGTGTATTGGTAAAAACAGCAGGGACAGCAAGGAATTCGTGGGGTGTGGCAAAAGGCAAGCAATTTACAAAAGCAGACTTATCCCATTATCACTTCTACAATCTTAACTTATGCTATGACAGGCGCCATTATATCCACACTCATACACACAAACACACAAACCCGAGGAAGATTAGATAGCCAGAAAGAAAGAGAGCAGATGAGGACAAACGGCCTCGCAATACCTGGTGCGGTCGGCCGACCAATGCAACCCAGTACGCTCAGGAAGAGGTAGGAGGGAGAAATATTGGTGTCTAAGGTGTGGGAGTGGGACGTGTGGTGGAGTGAAATAAGGGGGGTGTGGTGTGCTGGAGGAAAATGGGATTGCTATTCAGTAATAATGCTCTTTTGTGTGTCCAAAGGGGATGAGATAGAGGGGTGGAAATAGAGAGAGGAGAGAACATGCATGAGGTGAAAGATCCCTAACCTAGTTATGCATAGGTCTGTTTGTGTAGCATGTACCTCCATGGGACGCTCTGATTGAGCGTTCCCACCTCAAGAGTTGGTACGTTATCTCCGGCTTAGTCACTTTGCCGGGACTCGAAGCAACGTGCACTCTGCACTGGTCCTTGGGAATAAGCATGTCTCAGTCACACACCAACTGCAAGTGAAGAGCCAGCGAATAGCAGAAGCAACAAGGAGCAGCCAATGCAGAGCCGAGAGGAGCAGAGGAGAAGAGGGCGAAGCAGAAAGCGAGTGGCTCCGCGCTTCTTTTATAAGCCCCGGGTAAAGGGTGGGGTGACGACCCAAAGGCGACGTGCTGTGACCCGAATCCGGCTCCCTGATTGGACCACAGCGGACCTAGCCACCCCTGCCAGGCTCCCGTGGCCGGAAATGGTCTCATTTGCCCATGCGGTTTGCCACGGCCTGGAGCTCCTGACTCAACATAGGGTATGAGCCGACACCCCGGCCCT
Organism: Eptatretus burgeri; assembly: GCF_056783735.1. NCBI lineage: Eukaryota > Metazoa > Chordata > Myxini > Myxiniformes > Myxinidae > Eptatretus > Eptatretus burgeri. Next base: position 99,888,529 of record NC_140965.1, on the reverse strand, counting down.
GAATGTTCTCCGAGTGCAGTTTGAATGCCGAATAACAATGCAAACCCGCCACCAACGGGCCCCCTCTCATGAGCCAAAATTCACACCCGGGCCTCGTACCAAACTCCTGGATCACCCTTCCTGCAACCCCTCCTCGCCGCTTGTCTTACCATGTTCTGGCGACTGGATGAGGATCATATCAATCCCGCGTGCTCACCCGGTGCATCCCTGGCAAGATGCTGTTGGTTCTATTAACGTCTGTTGCTCATTCTTGCATCACGCGGTCGGAGTACAGCCTGAGTCGTGCAGCACGCCTCTGTTTAGTGGCGAATTGTTGTGATGCAGAAGTATGAGGGGGTGCGGGAATATTTTTCCCGTGTGCGGGAGGTGTTGGTGGTCGAAGTGGTGACGTTTGGTGAGCGAGGGGTGAAGCAAGGTGAGATGCCATTGGAAATTGGCATGCAGATTTGAATGAAATGGCGCGTTATGCGCGTGCCATATCGTGTTTTTGTTCTTATGGTGATTCTCCCACATGAGGCATCCCGATTCACTGAATCAAGCATTTTGCAGAAATCAACATAGGCTGCAAAATCACCTGCCAAAACTCTCATCTGCATTCGGTAAGGACCCGAAGAGCAAGGATACAGTCAATTGTTGACCTCTTTGTTGTAAAGGCTGACTGCTCTGGGTGCTGGTGCTCAAGCAGATGGTGGCGAACCCTATCAATAACTATCCGAGCAAAGACTTTGCCTGGCACTGAGAGCAGCATCACCCCTTGGGAGTTGTTGCAGTCCTGGCGCTCACCCTTCCCTTTCCAGAGAGAGAGACAACAAGGGCCCTCTTCGTCAGTTGGGATGATGCCCGTGATCCAGGCAGAGCACAGGACTGCATGCAACGACATAAGTACAGCATTTCCACCAGCCTTGAGAAGTTCAGCATGGATGCCACAGCTCCCAGGGGCTTTTCCCTATTTCAACCAGTTCACCGCAGCCTGTGTTTCCACAAACGAAAGTGGAACACAGTTGATTGGAGGGTCAGCAATAGGGATTGTAACACCCCTTACATCCAACATGACATCTGGTGGATCAGCCTGGTACAGCCGCTCAAAGTAACCGGCCCAGCGGGCCTTCACTTTGGGCTCCTCTGTCAAGAGCTCACCACCCTCTGCTCTAACTGCAGTACACCGAGGGACGGGCTTCGAGGATTGCAATGCGCAAATTCCCCTGAAAGCAGGATGAGAATCACTTGACCACAGGTGATGTTTTACCCCCTCACAGATTCCTCACACATAGGCCTCCTTGTCCACCCTCAGTGCACGTACAGTTTTACGCCTCAGCTCCCTGAACATATCAGCTCTCCCATTCAGCCTGGCCCTGCGACTCTAGTCAATGGTATCCAGTGTCCCTTGAGAGAAAAAATTCTTCTTCGCCCTGCGGTAAGTTCCAAGACATCTACCGGCAACATCAAAGATGGTGGTCTTGAAGGCGCTCCACAACTCTTCAGGATTCCCCAAAGCACCCAGACCCCCAAATCTCCACTCAGCCTATTCGCAAACTCCTCAGCTACCCTCTCATCCTTGAGCGTGCCAACATCCAGCCTAGGCTTGGATGGAACCATTCTCCTGGATTTAAGCTGCAACTTTAGAGTTGCTGCAACAAGCCTGTGGTCAGTATTAAGGAACTGAGCACTCCAGGAGAACTTGCAGTTCTGGATCATCCTTCAGCGACCATCAACGAGGACATGGTCAATCTCCTTTGCCACACCACCAGCGTTGGAATACCAAGTACAATGATGACCTTGTGGGCACGGAAACTATGAACCAGCCACCCAAGTCCATGACTTCTTGCAGAGTCAAGGAACTTAGTGCTATTCTGTTTCACAGTTTCAGACCCATTGGGCCAAACACGTCTCATAACCATCCCTATCAGTTTCACTCGATGCATTAAAATCCCACAAGACGAGAAGAGTATCTCGCCTGGAGCACTGATCAACCACAGACTCGAGCGTGGCATAGAATGCGTCCATCACGGTGAGATCAATCACGTCAGTGGGAGTATATCCAGAGACCAGGGAAATGACTCCCAAGGAGTGACGAATCCTTCATCTCATAATACGCTCGTTGACCGGTGTTACCTCAATTATCATTGGAGTCAGCTTATTGGACACAGCTACAGCAATTACTTGTGCAAGGTAACCATCAGAGCGACCAGACCAATAGTAGGTGTAACCACCCGCCATGATCTCGCGGCAATCCTGACTCCGAACCTCAGTGAGTACTGCAATACTGATGTCCAAACGCTTGAGCTCAGATGATAACAGAGACAGGTGATCATCCTCTCTTAGGGATTGGACATTCCAGGCACCCACCCAAAGGGTGGTTAGGTTAACCCCAGGAGACCGCCGTCTGGACGACGACACCTCAGCACCGCACAGACACACACTTCCGCAATCTGACCCAGGGATGTTACCCCATGGTTTCCCTCCTATCATCAATGATTTGGGGTCCTGAAGGCTTTGCCCCAATGCCATCATCCAGTGAGCTGCCCTGCGAAGGGAAGCTACACAGGAGGTAATCCCACGGAGTGGGTTTTCAGATTTCTTTGCGTTTTTGTGTTTTGCGGAGTGAAGGGTTTTACGATGGCCGGAGTGCAAATCCTGCCACCAACCTCCTAATAAAAAGTAACCCAACTGCAGGAGGACATCCGCAGACACAGTTGGGTACTAGATATGGATGGCCGTTGGCTCACACGGAGCTCTTCCGCCCTTTGACAGGTTTTGTTCTTCATCCTGCTCAATGTCCATGTCATACACCCTCCTCACCAAGAAAATTGGTGGGGGAGATGGCTTAGTCACTAACAACCCGACCATGAAACAGGTTAGTACAGCTTTACATGGTACCTGTAGTAAGTCACAGATCTAATCTGACCTGGCCTGACACATATGTTAGGTCAGGTCTGACCTGACCTGACATAACGCTCAGGGTGACGGGGCACGAAACACCCGCTCAGGGTGATGGGACGCGAAGCACTCTTCAATTGCATGTTGTCATTTTCTCTCGAGTCCCAATACAACTTAATCGCCATTTCAGTCTTTAGATCTGCCAGAGCTCAAAATCAGGCTCCCCAAAAGTCCAATCTTTCACACTTCTCAGCATCTTCAAACAACATGGTGTGAGAATGTCACTGGTCACTGGTGCACGCACATGATGTGTTCCTTCAGTGTTAAATGTATGAAAGCTGATCACGATGGATACCACCCTCGTTCCGGAGAAATTCCTGAAACTGTTTGTGGAAAAGACAAAATTTCAACATTTCTCTCTTCTTCATAATCACTCTTCCCTTAAAATGTACCTCCCATCAAGGTTGAGAAATTCCTCATCAACCTCAACTGCTGCACTGCCACTGGATCTGATATCTATTTAACCCTATCAATTTGTTAATCTTCCCTAAGGACAAGGTACCTACATAATGGAAAGTTGCCAACGTTACTCAAATTCATAACTTCACTGATGTCTTCATTTAAAAAATAAATAAATAAAAAACCACTGATCAGTATGGTTCCTGTCCAGTTCATTCCACCCGTCTCACTGGACCTATTTTGAGTATTTCATAGTCTGTATACCTGCCTGGCTTTACAAACAGTCAGCTCATGGTATGCAGAGTTTCCTCCAAGAATGGCTACAAAGTTATCAGACTTCCTCCACACTCACAAGCAGCACATTGATTTGGATGGCATTTTCTCCCATGCTCTTGCTCAAGAGACGAGAAGCCCTCAATGTAATATTCTGGGACCAATTGTATTCTTGATCGACATCAGTGAACTCTTTTGATCATTGGAAATCCATTACTTAACATTGCACATGATTCCACCCTTCAGAGGACTGTTCCTTCACCCCCTTGGTTCAGCAAGTTATGGCAGAATCACTCTTTGCTGGTCTGAAGAAGAAGGGGGGAGGGAAGCAACTGGTAATCTATCAGGAACAGATGTTTTAATGCAGGAACATCCCACACTATCACTTTGTCTCACCAACCCCCATCCCCCCCCCTCCCACCCCACCAAAGCTGGACAGATTATTTTCTTCTGACACAGATCATATCTTATAGCTGGCCTCCAAAACCAGCTGACTCTTCAGAATTCTCCACAGGGGGAAGTCCTCCCTCTTCTCGTAATATGGTAAAAAGATCATTAAAAGTACAGTGAAATATGGTTCCTTTTCCCATGCTGTCCCCCTTGAGGCCACCCATGTGATTGATCTCTTATAACAGGATGGAAATCTTGTTTAAGATTGGTTGATCTTACTCCTTTCACCTCTCTGCCATTCCCCTACCCCAAGTCACATGCATTACTCAAGAAGCCCTGACCTTATTATCCTCCATAAGGTTAAACCTAATGCTCACCTTTATTCTTTAATCCCTCTCTGTTCACAAGATAGGTGAGCTAGATGCACACCAACCTCTGGGCTCTCGAGCCTGGGTTCAAATCCTGACCCAACTATAAACCATCATGCTGGTGTTTCGCATGCAGAGTGAGGTATCAATGTTTGCGCCATCCCTCGGATGGACATTAACGTTAAACTGTGTCAGCATTAGTTAGACGTAAGGGATCACGTGGTGACCTTCGCCAAGCCTGGTGTTGGCTTAGCCATTAGGGTGGCTGGCTTGGGATCATTGGGTCCCAAGTTCGAGCCCCGTCGGCTACTGAATTAACACGAGGTGGGGTTGACTCAGCCTGCTATCCTTCCGAGGTCGGCGAAATAAGCACGACGGTATTGCTAATCGGGGCACTGCATCAGTGGCATAGCCCTATCCCTAACCAATGATGCAACCAGCAGCCATTAAGGCTGCACATGAGTGTGTGTAGTGTGTGGCCTTTGCCAAGAGTAAGATGGTTATCACCGACACCCTGGCCAAAGTCAAAACTCCTGCTCTCACCGACAGTGGAAAATATATCAGCAACAGGTGCACTCCCCAGAAATAGAGGGCAAAACCACAGTAAGGTGCTGCATATGAAAATTAGAATCACCACCACCCCCCCAACTTCTCACATTTGGAACTGTCGACCCAAGTTTTTCATGCTTTTTCCCTTTAGGATTCAGCTTTGGGCTCCTGCCACTTCATGGTCTTTCCTATTACACATCTGACTTTCTCACACAACTCTGATTTTCCAAAGAAATACTTGGATCAATGGAGGATGCCCAGTCTACAACTGGTTTTGTCGGTGAACTTTGCCATGTGGTCGGCCCAGGAAATATCATGGCTGATGGTGAGGCCTAGAAGTTCAAGAGACTGAACCTCTTCCAGCAGATGACCAAGAAAATATGGGGATTTGTTTGATGACCATTCCAGAATGAAAGGATGAGATTTTTTCAAGATTGAAGGACATGTTACAAGATTGACAGATCAGAGCAGAGTCTAGTCAGCAGAGAGTGAGTGACACAGCTGCTGTGTGCCAAGCAGAGGGATGGGGAACTCTACGACACAATGTGGAGCCATCTGAAAACAGGAAGAGAGGATTTCCCCAAGCATCATAGATGTCATTAATAAAGATAAGGAACAAGACTGGCCCCAAAGTAACGCCATGTGGAACTCCAGGGATGAGATAAGAAGGTTCCATTAATGGCAACATGCTCCATTCCATTCTTTTTATTATCCACATTGTACAGACGCTTGGTGACCTGCACCATGCCGTTTTCCCATGAACATGAACATAACAACAACTTTCCCAAACAATGCCGTTTTATTCTGGAATGAACAAAATCATACATAAAGAATATTAGTTCATACAAGCAGTATTGAAATTTCAAGCAATAAACCGTACAGATATGACCACAACATGCCAAATGAATAAATTGTTAGAGAGGTATTTTCAGCACAGGATAACAACTTCCCAAGTGTTCATAACCAAAGAATGAGTGAATGGTCAAGTGAAAGTACAAAACAGAGATTAACAGAGGTTGACAACGCTCCGAAGTAGAAACGTTGCATTACCCTATTTTGCGCAGGTAGAAAATTGGCTCGGCCGTGGTGGGGTTGAAGACTCACCCGTGACAGGGTTCTGGCGTGGTTCCAGAAAGTCACGACTGAATTGTCCTTCCGGTGGGTGACGCGGCTGCTATTAGGGAAACGCGGTCATTCGCACGCCGGCGGGCGCAAATTCGTAACAATATATATCTATATATTTGAAAGTGTGTCTGTCTGTGTGTCTGTGTGTGTGTTTCTCTGTGACCTATGCACGCGAAAAGTACTGGACTGATCCTCACCAAACTTCACCTGCTGACAGAACATGTACCCGGGAGTGTCCCGATGTAAAAGAATTGTACTCCCGACTTCCGGTTTCCGAATTATGACGTCATCACCTGATTTCGTAACGTTAATTTTTCAAGTTTAGCCGATTGACATGAGGCCAACGGAATTTGCTAGAGAATGAGAAATTAATACTACAGTCAATTGAAGACAATGACTTTCCGACTTCCCGGTTTCTGAATTATGACTTATGCATTCGACACACTTGCAAAAATGACCGTATGTATATTATACCGTATAATGATATAATAATCATCTGTAAGTCATATTTTATTAACATTTTCTTTGTTCATTATTGTTATAAAAAACATTTTTATTTTTACTGTATAACGTTTTTACGTCACTTCGGCCTGGATTCGGGATCAGCGATCAAATAATGTAAATCATGATTAAAAATTATTTTTTGATGATGCGGGAGTTATCTTTATTAAAATCAGTAGAGGAAATATACACCATGTCTGATATTTGGGTCTTTCATGTCTCCGACGATGCCTTTATCTCCAGGGACGCATCATTCCCCATGACAAAAACCAGAAGCAAAAGGGTCATAGCCAACGTCACAGATTCCAAATTGCCAGGGAATTGTGTTGTTGTTGTTGTTGTTGTTGTTTACTATTCTCTCATGTGCACGCGTTGAGTATGAAGCTCACTACGTTCGCTATTAAATGCTGTGCGGTGTATAAACACGATCGGATTTGATTTCTATGTTGCGAATATTAAACGCTGTGCGGTGTATAAACACGGTCGGGTTTGATTTCT
>NC_140965.1:99853989-99873989 GCF_056783735.1 Eptatretus burgeri | reverse complement strand
GGGGGATCAGCCTGGAACAATCGCTCAAAGTAACCGGCCCAGCGGGCCTTCACTTCAGACTCCTCTGTCAAGAGCCTACCACTCTCTGCTCTAACTGCAGTGCTCCGAGGGATGGGCTTAGATGAACGCAATGCGCGAATTCCCCTGTAAGCGGGACGAGAATCACCTGTCCACAGGTGATGCTCTACCCCCTCACAGAATCCTTGCACATAGGCCTCCTCGTCCACTCTTAGTGCACGTACAGTTTTATGCCTCAGCTCCCTGAACAGCTCAGCTCTGCCATTCAGCCTGGCCCTGCGACTCTGGTCAATGGTATCCAGTGTCCCTTGAGAGACAAAATTTTTCTTTGCCCTGTTGTGAGTTCCAAGACATCCACCAGCAACATCAAGGATGGTGGTCTTGAAGGCACTCCACAACCCTTCAGGACCCCGCAAAGCACCCAGACACTCCAAGTGTCCACGCAGCCTGTTCGCAAACTACTCAGCTACTCTCTCATCCTTGAGCTTGCCAACATCCAGCCTAGGCTGGGATGGTACCATTCTCCAGGATTTAAGGTGCAGCTTTAGAGTTGCTACAACAAGCAGTTGGTCAGTATTGAGGAACTGAGCACTCCGGTAGACCCTGCAGTTCTGGATCATCCTCCAGCGACCGTCAACGAGGACATTGTCAATCTCCTTTGCCACACCGCCAGCGTTGGAATACCATGTCCAGCGATGAGCTTGTGGGTGCTGAAACCATGAACCAGCCACCCTCAATCCATGACTTCTTGCAAAGTCAAGGAACTTAGTGCTATTCTGGTTCATAGTTCCTGACCCATGGGGACCAACACATGTCTCATAACCATCCCTATCATTTCCAGTCGATGCATTGAAATCCCCAAGACTCGAAGTGTATCTCGTCTGGGGCACTGATCAACCACAGACTCGAGCGTGGCGTAGAATGCGTCCTTCATGGTGAGGTCACTCGCCTCAGTCGGAACATACACAGAGACCAGGGAAATGATACCTAAGGAGTGATGAATCCTTAGTCTCATAATACGCTCGTTGACCGATGTTACCTCAATTATCATTGGGGTCAGCTTATTGGACACAGCTACAGCAACTCCTTGGGCATGGTCACCATCAGAGCGTCCAGACCAATCGTCGGTGTAACCACCCACCATGATCTCACCGCAATCCGGTCTCCGAACCTCAGAGAGTGCTGCAATACCGATGTCCAAACGCTTGAGCTCAGATTATAACAGAGACAGGTGATCATCCTCTCTTAGGGATAGGACATTCCAGGCACTCACCTGAAGGGACCGCCTCAGGTTAACCCAAGGAGGCCGCCGTCTGGTGGACGACACCTCAGCACCACTCCAACACACTCTCCCGTAATCTGACCCAGGGATGTTACCCCGTGGTTTCCCTCCTTTCATCAAAGATTGGGGGTCCCGAAGGCTTTGCCCCCGAGTTCACATGGGGGATAGCCCGAAAGCGAGCATTTAATGCGATTAACGGGGTGACGTTATGCTCTCATGTATCAGCCAAACGGAGGGGACGAGCGTGCTGCAGACCGCCACCCTGGAGGCGTAAGGCTCACCAGGAATGACCACGAGTACAGGATGTAGCGAACATCCTCGCGGGGGCAAAGGAGCATTAGTTCGGAGAAGGGTTTAGAGTTAGATAGACCGGCCTCATGGGGGCATGAGTCATCCTCCATGGGGCCCGGTAACATCAGTTCGGAGAAGTTTAGGTAAGAATTTAGAAATGGATTGGCGACATGGACAGACATGGAACGTGTAGTGGGAACGTAGATTAGCTACGTATAGTTAAATGGAACGTGCATTTGAATAAGGGATGACGGGGAGCACGAGTTAGTTCGGGGAACGTCGCTCTTCGAGCGTCAGTATTGCTGAAAAAAAACAAAAAAAAACATGATGAGTGAACATGGTCAGCGGGCCCGAGTGTGAATGGAGTGAATGTGGAATGCATGGTGCAAATGATTGATTGGGGGGAGGAGTGAATCCCACCCAAGGGAACCCGGGGTTAGTGTAATAATAGTTAGTGGGTGAGTTAAATTAAGCAATATGATGTCATTTTGTTGTTGGTGTTGAACGAAGGCACGAAACATTTTGTAGGGTGCAGGAGACTATTGACCGGCTGGGAGCGTGGCTGGTGAAATATGCGTACTGAGTAGAGGGCACCCCAGGCACCGAAGTAGTCGGCCAGAGTAGGCCATGGGTCCAAGCAACCGAGTTGGTGTAATGGGCATGGGTACCCAGGGGATAGGGACCCAGAGTGCCAAAATGCCACATGGGCATCGACGGGGAAAATACCAGGAAGGGCATTCCCCACGCTCATAGGCTCGGAGACAGCCTAAGCGACCCGGGGGTGCCGAAGCTCGAGTTTGGCAGGTGGGTAGACCTGCCAGTGGAACCACACTGCCCAGCCACGAAATTGCGCAAGAGCATGGGAGAAAATTTGCGGGTCATCCCCAAATTAATAACGGACACCAACACAGGCGACGGGAATCGTGGTTGCGAGAACCAACAGTTTAAAGAGACAGGCTTGTTGAAAAGCCCCGGGGATAGTTTAAAGAGTAATAAATGGTAGGATAGATAGGAAACGTGTACCCCATTCGCACCATCCATCCCTTCGCTGTTCGTAGGCCGCTGGACTCGCCTTAGAAATTTCTGAAACCTGTGGAAGCTATTCTGAGGCTGCATTGGGCCTCGACACAGATTCATGATGAGGAATTATTTCCTTAACCTCGTTGTGATCGTTGTAGAATTCTTCAGTTGTTGTGAAATCTTATTTAACTTGCAGGGTTTTAACGTTTAGCCGACTCGGTTTTAATCTCGCTACAAAAGTGAAAGACACGCCGAGTTAAATGAATGAACCACAACAAGAGCATTCTCTGCTTGTGAGTTCAAAAACTCAGATGTCAGCATCCACCAGTTTATTCTCAAGTTTCTCTCACAATGAACTTGAGAACCCCCATTTGTTGCAATATTATTTGGTTCTATTTTATTTATTCTTACTTTTTAGTTAACCGTTAAACCAACCCAATTAATTCACTTTCCACAACGTGAAAGTACATTACATCAGAGAGTTTTATTATTACTTGGTACTTGGTCAGTACCAAGGAGTACAACGCACTGACATGCTATACATCCACAATGATTGCACGAAAACAAGATTACAATTTCTGGTATTTATATGCTTTTCATGGGAGAGTGGTGGGGGCTGTTAAGCCTTAAACAAAGAACTCCAAAATGCAATACGTGTCTTCTAGGTGAAAAGCAACTTTGTAATCATAACAACCTTGGTGTTATCAGAAAGGTCACTTTGTTCCAGAGCAAGACAATCAACATTTAGGGCAAAAGACTCTTGGCTAAAGGGAAGGAACACTGACAGCCAATTCGACTTATAGCATAAAAATTAAATTTATAAAACACCAGCACAATTACAATTTAGAGTACATTAATATAATTATTTCTTCCACATTCACTTGTCTCTTCCTCAATCCTTTCAAAAGGGATCTTAGGGATTGGGAATAGACAGTTTGCACAGGTTAGTCTAACAAAGACGATAAGGGGGTTAGGGACACACGTAATTATAAAATAAGGAAAAGGAAAAAAAAAGGCTAAATTTAGTTGTTTTTTTTTGTTACAACCAAATGCAGGTGGGTCTGGACAAGGACAGGCATCGGCAATAGGTCGGGGGGAGACTGTAGGGTTGGACCGAGCCCGTCTTCGGACCGGCCAACGCCACCACACTCCCTCCACAACCTCGCAAGACCACACCGAGGCCGGCCAGCTTCATATGCCTAAAGGTTGTACTGTCGCACATTACCTGGTCTGCATTTACCCATGCCTTTATCTGCCTTTGCCTTGACTCCATTTGCTATACCTGCCCATGCTTTCATTTGCCTTACCATATCACTCAACCTTACCTAACCATGTGCACCAGGACCATCTTTGTGAAAGTGTTTGCAAGGACTGCCCTGCAGGCAGCCGCGTTTCCGGGGACTGCAATTGTGCAGCCCGGACATCTATCTCCTTGTTGTATGAAGGCCAGTTCAAATGGACTGTGAGATGGCGTGTGGCCTGCCGTGTTAGGGTGAGTTTCCTCCAGCAGCCAGGAAAACAAAAAAAACAAACAACCAAACAAACAACAAATAAAGGACCATTGAGGGCTCTGAAGACGCCTGATCATCGATTGCCTGCGCTGCACTCATCCCCGAATGTTGCCTTTATTGTGTTCTCTCCTCAAATCACAGGTCCTGGGCCATGGCTAATGTAAATATTAGAAATGTAAATAGTCCTAACGCACCTGTTTCTTGTTTAGTTCCAATTTCCGGCAATATAGCTTAGTTGTCCGTATGCATGTTAGTTTCGTTATGCAACCCACGAGGTTTATTATTTTTGGGACATGCATTCAAAATGTTGCACTCAGGGATCCGTGGGTAAAATGTACGAGGGGAACCTACACCTGCATGCCAAACTAATGTTAACGACTCGGGTCAAGTCTAGAAAAAGGGAGGGGGTAGTGTTGCGGTTCTTGGAACCGCATGCATACAACAGATAAGTGTCCCAAGACAGTTATGCCATTAATATGCGTGTTGATAGTTCCCTTCCTTTTGTTTAGCGGGACAACAGGGAGTGTGTTGCAATGATTTAATAGTTAGGGTTAATAAATCATTTTCCCTTTCATTTCATTCCCACTCTTCCCTTCTTTTTCTTTCCTGGGATAAATCGGTCACGTGCGCTTTCGCAGTAAGGTGGGCAAACTGCCGCACCGCCGTGAAGGATCCACGGTATCCGGAGTCACATTCCCAGGCGAGCCCGAAACCAAACACGTGCGACGAGTCACTACGCTTTCGAAGGATCCGCTGTATCCGGAGTCACGGTCCCGGGCGAGCCCGAAACCAAACACGTGCTTGCCCCTCGTCTCGTTTACCTCAGCGTTATACGGCCAGCACAATACGATGCCCACGCTGCACGAAACACATGCTTGCCCCTTGTCTCGTCCACCACAGCGAGTAGCATGACGATCCATGGTACCCTCTGCCCTACTTGCCCCCTCGACTCGTTTACCACAGCGTGCCATCCTTCACCTGACACGACGTGCGGTCCACGATGACCCGAGATCTCGGAGCGAACACCCCCGGGATCCGCAAGCAGCTCCGATGGAGGATGCGTGGTCGGTCCAGGAGGTTCTCCGGAAGACCGCGGGTCCATGGTTGGTTCACCCGAGGGCAAGGAGTCCAGACCCGATGAAGATTTGCTTGTGATTCGCGTGCCGATTTCAGTGTGAGCGATTCGTGTCATGTCATGTCATGGGGTCGGAGCGAGCTGTGTTCACTGTCTGGGGTGGCCTTGCCGGAAACGAAGTGAGGCGGTTTCCGGCCCAAGCTGGTGAGCCACATGAAGGGCCGGGGCCAATTGAAGCGCCCGATTCAGGCGATGATGTTGAATTCAGCATGGCCCCCTTCCGCCCGAGCTTCGGCACTATAAAAGACGGAGAAACTGTGTGTGTGTGTGTGTGTGTGTGTGTGTGTGTGTGTGTGTGTGTGTGTGTGTGTGTGTGTGTGCGCGTGTGTGCGTGTGTGTGTGTGCGTGCGTGCGTGCGTGTGTTTTTTCACGCTGTGTCTCCTGCTTCTCGACTCCACCTTCTCGTCTCCACCCACGCCTCACTTCATCCACCTGCCTGCCTGGTCCCGCCCACTACTCCACCCTCGCACTCTGGACTCCGCCCTCCTCCACTCAAGCTCCTCCTTCAGAACACAGTCTCCACACGTGCGGCTGGGGCCAGAGACAATGGGACTCCTGTTGGGTACCGCACCATGGAGCATCCCCTCCCCCGAAATGTCCAGGTACCGAGTGCATAACCTCAACCCCCTCCCTCCCTGGCTGCAAAAGTCCCTTCCCATTGGGGTTTCTTTTTCTGTGTGTGTCTGAGTGTGCTGGCACCTGTATGTTAAGTAAGTCTGTCAACGTGCATTATTGTTGTAACTGTTATTAATCTCGCATCAAGTCTGCACTGTGTCTGCTTTCGTAAGTTGCTTGTATTGTTGTCGCACCACACCTCTCTCCTCTTTCCCTGTGTTACATACCCAATAAATCTTTGTGATACCACATACTTTTCCTCGCTTACTTAATAAATAATTATCGTTCGGAATGTTCCCTGCTTCTTTTTGTCTTTTCTTCCATTGGTCCAGCATGGTTTGAATCTAAGTTTAGCCGGGTCTTTATTCCCAATGATCTGTTCCTTCTAGCCGGTACGTCCTTGGCAGTGTCGCTCGTCTGCATCCGATCCGGAGAGGTGATCCGATCCAGTTCGGACAAGGCGTACCGAGGGCGTGGTTTCCCGGTTATCAAACCACGTGGTTAATTAGGTAATTCCATAGATGGGAGGACAATAGGTCACGCGGTTGAGTTATTGGCGTCCACGGTCGGTTAAGCAACCCACCGCATCACGGAATTATCCGTGAGCGACGGCCTACAATTCCAGGGAGTCTGGAGGGAATCGACATAGCTTCCCCCACCTTGTGGTCTTCTCATCCGACCCCGCCAGCCCGCAACAACATATATACATACATATTCCTTGAAGTTTATAATGTCCGTTTGAAGGTCTTCTAGCGTCATCTTAAGTCGCTTCCTCCATCAGACAAAACTTGTCGATAGAACATTTTGTTGTGGACCGGGGTTCCATGGTAATAAAGGCCACTAGGTAGAGCAGTAGAGTCGTCTCCCACCGAACACCCGGAATTTAGGTCGTGGCTCTCGGACAACTCCGAAAGGTCACAGGTCACTTAGAGGACCATGGTCGCCAATATTTCTACGGCGTGAGGTAGGGTCTACTAATCTACTTGTCTAATTCCAATTTACCTTAATACTCACTCCGTCCAACTCCCGGGGAAATCACTGCCTCAGCCGACTTTGTCCGAATCGAGTCGCTATCACCGACTCGGATCCAGCGTAACTGAGCGGAAGTTACCAAAGCCGCACCAGCCCAAATGAACGATTTACGGCACGAATGGCCTTACTAATTCTCAAACCCGCACCATACTAGGCCAATGAAGGAAAGCACAAACAACGAACTGGAACATTTAGCAGGAGTTTATTTATAACAATAATCGGGGAGCGGGAGCACAAAAAGAGCAGAGTTATCACGAATAAAAGGCAGGCAATGTACAATGAGCAAAGAAAAAGCACTTAACAATTCTACTTACAAGACGGTGCCACACTAACACACACACACACACACACACACACACACACACACACACACACACACACACACACACACACACACACACACACACACACACACACACACACACACACACACACACACACACACACACACACACACACACACACACACACGGACTTCGTGGGTCTATTTTCGGCCTTTCAGCTTGGAGGGAAGGTGAGCTGAGGGCACAGGCCTATTCGGGTACCTCCCCGCCTCGTGCGGTTTCACCGACTCGAACCCACGACCCGAAGTCGACGGCCCACGGACGGGACTAAGCCACCACGACCGCAGATGAAGTAAATCACCACAAAGACTGGAGACCGCTCCAACTACGGCTACAGACCGCTCCAACCACGACGACAGACCATTCAGTCACGACGACAGACAGCTCAGCAATTGCCACGATCTCCTGTCTGCCAAACGCTGGTCCGAACAACCACTCCACTCCTCTGAGGTGGGTGGGGTACCTTCTCCTCGCCACTCGCCTTCCGATTGGACGAGGGGTTGGTGGACGACTCGTGGTCACCTCCCGATTGGCTGGGGCATGCGTGTCATGCTCGCCCTTCGCTCATTGGGCAGAAGAAACACTCCATGCCCTTTTTTGGAGCGGGGCTCCGATATGAGGCGATGGAAGCCCCACCCACGTCTGTGCTCAGCATGCATGCGCGTGAGGAAGGCCGATGATGGCAGGAGCGAAGGAGGGATGTTGTTGTTATAGTTTCTGTTGTTGTAAAAACATAGCTAAAAAATAACTCGGAGCACACACATGTAATTCCCATATGACATAAGGAAGGATTCTAACTATAAACACATACATATCGAAATAACTGAACTATGGGGACTCTGTCTGCTTGTGTGCACAAGCTTTCCAAATCCGTAACAATATCAGCACTGAGCTCTTGGACTTCACCTCAGCTGTTCGTTCAACCCTCTCAGTGCTTGGGAACTCAGCCTAGATGCTCGTGTCCACGGGGAAGTCATCGACAAGGACTAGGTCATTGACTGCCAAGTTGCATCTCTCTAGAATCCATTTCTTTCTTTCCTGTAACTGAGGCAGGTATTCACGCACCCATCTGATCCAGAAGTGGTTTGAAAGGACTTGTGCCCGACACCACCGCTTGCATGAATGTACCTCCTTATCGTCGAAGGTTCCTGGCGGAATGGCTGGATCAGTGTTTCTCAAGGTGGGGAGTGGCAATATTTTGGTGGGGCATTAAATTAATGAATAAATATAGGATCGCTTTCATAGCTTTGCCTTTTGAATACACTGGTGCGTGCCCGTACGTGTCTGGCCATACGTGCAAGGCCGTACGTGCATGGCTGGATTGTCCGTACACGCAAAAAAAAAAAAACTTTCAAACCGCGTGCCAGAAACAACAACCACACAGGCCGTTCCTTCGCTCTCGTAAACGACGACTGGATTGGGCATTGTGTTTATCTATAAATGCGCATAAGAAATCGAGAAATTATGATAATACAGTAAGTCATCACTATCTGGAAGTCCGTACGTTGTAACCCGTAATGGGGAACGCGCTGGGTGCAAAACGTCAAGCAACGTGTCCTGTCATTGGTAACTGAGGATCTCTTCCCCAAGGGCCATGCCTAAGCAGCAACGTGTCCTGTCATTGGTAACTAAATGGCGCCCTTTCCCCATCGGCCACGCCTGCAGCAGCAACGTCTCCTGTCATTGGTTTGATAAATAAATGGCCATAACTTGGGAACCACTTCTCCGATTAATATCAAACCTTGAAATGGCACATCCTCAGGTCCCCAGCAATATACCTGGCAAGTTTCAATTAGATCGGACCAGTGGTTGTCGAGAAACAGCGGTCACAAACGAACACACACACATACACACACATTGCTGGAATTACAGATAGATATGTAGTATATACTGTAGTGTCTCCAATCATGGTGCGGCGTACGATTTTTTTGAAAATCAAAGTGGGGCGTGGGACAAAAAAGGTTGAGAAGCACTGGGCTAGACCTTGGCATTGCTGGAGAAGGTGACTAGGTGTTTTTGGCTCCCAGTCATTCGGGTCGTCACGTCTGGGACACAGTGGACGAGTACATATTTGATATCCCCACTGCCTCAGCAAACACTGTGCGAAGAGTTTCCCAACTGACAAAGGCATAAGGGTGACCTTGGATAGCCTTCATTGTCCTTCTAACACTCCTGACGAGTCACTCCCATACTCCTGACATATGGCTCACCACAGGGTGGTGAAAATGCCATTTCTTTAATAGCTGACAATGCCCCTTGACCTCCTCCTTGTGAAAAGCTTGCTTAATGGCCATCTTGTCCCACTTTTGAAGGGCTAGCCTTAATTCCCTCACTCCTCCAATGAAGTTCATACCATTATCGCTCCAGATCTCCTTGGCAGCATCTCTAATGCAGATAAAGCGACGCAGAGCTTGTATGAAGGAGTCTGATTCGAGGGAGCCAACATCTTCGATGTGAATGGCCCTTGTGGACAAACAAACGAAGTTGCATCCATAAACCCTTTCAGTGCTTCGTCTTTGCTTGACGTAGAAAGGTCCATAGAAATCTAAACCAATGTAAGTGAACGGAGTTTTGTAGGGAGTCAGTCTCATTCTCAGGAGGTCCCCCATCATCTGCTGCATGGTGGCCTCAAATCTCTTGCGGCAGTCAATACAGCGTCGTAGAACTTGACGGGTTGAGACACGAGCATTAAGTATCCTGTTGCACTGGCGAAGTGTTGCCAAAACATGTTCACGGCTGGCATGTCCAAGAACTTGGTGAAAGTGTCTAATGACCATCTTGACAATGGGATGTTAGTTGGGCACAACAATGGGATGGATAGTATCTGAGGTGCACATTGCAAGTGACCTCCGACACAAATTACACCATTCAGTGGAATTGGGCAGAGTGCTGCAAGCCTGCTGCTCGCCTTGATTTGTTTACTGGATGCCAAAGCCTCATACTCATCTTGAAGGTACTGTCCTTGAATTAGCTTGACAATAAGCCCAGTTGGAGTTCGCATCTCTGTCAGGCAAATATCTCTCTGAGCTGGATGAGGGGCAGGTTCTGGCTTGCCTTTAGACCACAAATACCGCATGAATCGTGAGAGCCATGAGATGCACACTTGTAGCTTGGACCATGATGAGAATCTCCTCAACAACAAATCGAAGAGTGAACCAGTAATCACGGTCATCACATAATCATCATCCCAGGATTTTATGACTTCCACATAATCTTCTGGAACCTTGCTCACTTTATGTCAAAGCCAGAGGTCTTCTGACTGCCACAATAACTTTGGTCCGGTCCACCAGCGACATTCCGGCTGGAAGGCTTGTATCGGCAGACCTCTTGATCCATCATCCACAGGGTTCAGGGGTCCTGGTACGTGATGCCATTGGTCTGGCATGGCATGCTCATGAATTTTTTCCAATTAAATTGCTATGAACCCGTAAGATCACCTTGTTTCATTCTTTATGTACTGGATGACAGTTATGACAGACTCTATGGTCCAGTCAAGTCAGCTTTCACCATGTTGGAGATGCGAACAGCCATGAGGCTACCTATGAGTTCCAATCTCGGAAGTGTCAGCCTCTTGAGAGGTGCGTTATGACATTTCCCCATAACGAAAGAACAATGGATCGAATCATCTTTGTCGACCATTCTTAGGTAGGCTGAGGTTGAGTATGCAATGTTGTTTGCATCACTAAACATATGCATCTGGATCACGCATTCATCCATGTTCAGATCTTTGTAGCATCGTGGGATATGGATGTCTGAGACGTGAAAGAGACTGCGAGTTGACATCCTTGGATTTCATCATCCCATCCTAGTTTCTCCTGCCAGAGATCTTGGATTAACACCTTGATGGGTAGTACAAAAGAGCCAGAAAGCCCAAAGGGTCAAACAGTGGAGAGGATTCCACGTTTGGTCACAGGCTTATTGTGGAAATGATCTTGATGCAATAGATGTCGCTTTCAGCATCCCGGCACAGCCCCAGGGCCCGATCAATCAGAAGCCTATCCAGGTCCAGGTTGCGTGTGAGATTGGCTTGTTCCATTGTAGGGATTACTTGCAGAACCTCTCATCGATTACTGAGAAACTCGGTCAGGTGGAAACCCCCTTCTCGAAGGAAGTTGATCAACTTGAGGGCCAATTCAACGCCTTCATTGACTGTCCTAATCGATTTTAGGAGGTCATCAACATGGAAGTTGTGGTGCACAACTTCTGTGATCTCCTTGCCATACTTGTCTGTATTATCATCAGCAGTTTGTCTTTGGGCTTTGTTGGAGCAGCAGGGGGAGGAGGCAGCTCCAAAGATATGAACGAGCATTTGATGTTCCTCGGGAGGATTGCTGAAGTCTCCACTACACCACAAGAATCTCAAGGAATCACGATCATCTCAGTACACTCAGACCTGGTAAAACATCACCTCAATGTCTGACAAGGGCAACCTCCTCTTGTCTGAAACGTTTGAGAACTCCAATCAAATTGTTGGTCAGGTCCAGGCCCATGATAAATTGGTCATTTCGAGATGTTCTGCCATATTTTGCAGCTGCATCAAAGACTACATGGACCTGGCCTGGCTTATTAGGATTCAGAACTGGGTGACATGGTAGGTTCCAGGTCGTGCTGCTCTTTCACTCCACCTCTTTCCTAATAAGCTGATGAACACATCTTTTGGTTATGTAATCCTCGATAACGGAAGTGTACTGGTGGTTTAGTTCTGGGTCCTTCTTCATCATACGTTTGAAGTGACGGAACTGGATTTTGGCCATCGGGCGGTTAAAGGGAAGGTGAGGGTTACTTTCTTTCCACCGCAGACTCCACAGCGATATTCACCCTTTCTCCTTGATGCTGTTCATCAGATTTACTCAATGTAGAAAGAACCAAGCGATTGGATTTCCCTCTCACATCTGTTTGAGTAAGGAGGGGTCTATAACCGTAATCTCAGATCCTGAATCGAGCATCGTGTATGTGGTGGTAGTATTGTTGCGGGGCCGGGTGTTGGCAACGAGCACGACTGCCAGGTGGAGCAGTAGAGTCGGCTCCGCCGATCACCCGGAATTTAGATCGTACTTCTTCGGAAAACTCCGAAGAGTATGGGTCCTTTATCGGACTGTGAAGCGTCAATATTTCTACCACGTGGTACAGGGTTATTTGCCAATTTTCAAAATACCGAGATAACCACGTGGCGATTTACCGAGTCTCCACACCCTCGACGGCACCCGTATGGAACAAGCCGCTAGCGTACTCGAACCGTGTGCGACCCGAGCGGATGGTCACCGAGATCAGTTGGTCCCAAATGTCCCCTTACGGTGGAACAACGGCCTTGCTAATTTTCCAACACTCAGCATGTGAAGCCAATGGAGGAAAGGACATGAACGAGCTGATACATTTCACAAAGGGGGGTGTTTATTTAACAATATGCAGGGAGGGGAACACAGAAGAGCAGTGTTATCCGAATATTAATAAGCACGTATGTACAGCAAGGTACTTAACAATTCATTACTTACTATACTGGCACCACAAACACACACATCCAAAAGAATCGGACCAAAGTGGTCATTATTGAGGCCTCCAGCTCCGATGGAAAGGACGAGCTTAAGACCAGAACCTGCCTACCTCATGTGGTCTTCGCGTTGAGTCGACTCGGGCACCAGCGAGAGGCGAGCCGAACCCAGACACCGGCGAGCCGCGATCAGCCTCCTCAGCTCCGCTCGGTGCTCATCCTGGCAGTCAACACCTCGCCTCCGTATCCCTCCGAGACGGCGCACACCCTTGCAGCTCCGGTGGTGGATGGTGTCTGAAGCCCAAGCTCTTGATCATCGGGAGGAGGAGGAAGAAGACGCTCTCTGCGAGGATTCTCTGTTCCTTTTTATCCTCTCCGGCGCACTCGCTCAGGCGTGATTTGTTCTCGGGTGCGGCTCGCTCAGGCGTGGATCATTCTCGGGTGGGGCTCGCTCAGGCGTGATTCGTTCTCGGGCGCGGCTCGCTCAGGCGTGATTCGTTCTCGGGCGCGGCTCGCTCAGGCGTGATTCGTTCTCGGGCGCGGCTCGCTCAGGCGTGATTCATTCTCGGGCGCGCCTCGCTCAGGCATGGATCATTCTTGGGCGGGGCTCGCTCAGGCATGATTCGTTCTTGGGTGCGGCTCGCTCAGGCGAGATTCATTCTCGGGCGCGGCTTGAGCTTTTCCCTACTTGGCGCCCCGCCAAGCGAATCGGGGGGTGGACATGACCTTTCCCCTACTGAGGCGCGCGGAGAATGCCGGGAGTAGAGGGTTTTCGTCGTTGTTTTATTTGGAGCTGGAGTGGTCCGCAGCTGTTGTTGTAGTTCATGTTGGTGGAAAAATGTAAAAGAAAAACCCTAACTGTCAAAATAACTCCACAGCGCATGAACATTTAATTACCCATTAGACAAGGGATGGGAAGCTATCTATCCACATTCACTTATCGATATAACTGAGCTATAGGACCTGAATGTTGTGTGCTCATGGCTTCCAGATTCGCAACAGTATTCCCATTTTTAGCAACCACTCGCAGCGATACAACTTGAAGTAGTTCTGTTTCTGAACCTTGAATGGCAGCAGTACCACAAGAAGGGGCAAGGCCATTTGCTTTTCACTCTTGGATAAGGCCTTCTGTGGTCCAGTTGGTGGCTCTGGGCTGGGATTCAGGAATGTGCAAGAGTGTGTGGTGAGGAGCACCATGTCCGGTTATCTTCCATCCGAAAGAGCTGGAGCATACTCCAGCAACATGCTTCACGGTAACACCAAACTGAATGACAGGTGTGTCCTTCAAAGAATTCCAGCATCGGGCTTTGATACATACAAATTCGAATTTCTCTCGAAGGGTTTTAGCTTTGAATACATCACACATGTGCAGAGGATGATTCTGGGAACAGCAGAGGCAGGCTCGAGGCTTCACTCTCTTTTTGAGGTAAGGCTGTCTCTGGCTTTCTGCAAACGTGGCTTGGCTGTTACTTTGTTCACCAACTTGACAAAGTCAGCAAAGGTAGGGAATAGTTAACCCTTTTCCTCCAAATCATGAGAAAGATGGGCCAAATTGTCCCGAAGATGTCTTGGTAGTTGCTCCACCACATTTCATTGATTGATCTCACTTAAGCAATCCATAGCTCTTAACATTGCCAGTGCCATAGTGGTTTGATCAGAAAACATTCTGAGGGAGAGATTGCCACCATTAGGTATAGCCGGTCCCTTGATTAAGTTGCTCATCAAGGAGTTCACCACCACACACGGTCAGCCATATCTCTCCTCTGGAATCTGTAAGACTTGCTGTACTCCACCTTCTATAACCTCAAGGCCAGCAACCGCCTCCTTTGCCTCACCACCAAGGAATTGTAGTAAGCGTGTCATCTTGTATTCATCATCTAGGTCCTTCCGTGACATTATGTGGTGCTGAAATTGTCGATGAAAGAGAGGGAACAGATCTGATGTTTCGAAAAACTTCTCAAGTTGAACTGGGGGAAAATCTTGGTTGAAGGCCAGTTTTTGTTGCGTCAGCAAAATGTCTCTCATGGCTGTTGCAACTATGGCCAGTACTTCCTCATGTGAGGATAGAGCAGATGGTGTCAGCATTAGTGAAGGCACCAGGGTAGTTGCTACAGGTAGAGATTTACCAAGCCCAATTCCTATGGTTGGGATGGTCAGGGTCATTACATCTGTGGGAAGCGGTATAGCAGACATTGTTGTTCGTACTGGCTCTGGTGCAAAGGCAGGAGGGCCCACTGGAGGAGCATCTGATGGGTAGAAACTGAGCCAAGAAGATTCTATTTTTGGAGCTACATCCCAGACTGCAGAGGGGGAGGCCAAGGGGGTCGCTCAGAACAGAATTTTGTTCGTTATTGGATGCATAACGTGTGATGTTGATGCTTCTCCATTTAGGTCTGTATCAGGCACAGAGGAATGTGAATGTATGTTGGTGTAGGTATCCAAAGGCTGGTTCATGAGCTGCCATGACTCATGAACATGGGTTGTGGCATCAATGTCTTACAAGGTGAGGCCATGACTGCTTTCCACCTCTTCTATTTGTTGAGCGAGGTGGGCCTCCAGATCCATGAGTGGCTTTGCTCCTAGCCTGTGCAAGTTCACTTTTTACTTGCATTAGTCTAGAAGCCAAAATCTGTAGCTAGCCTAGAAAATAGGTTCGCTGCTGATTTCATGTTAGAATGGTGCAACTGGTGTTTTTGAAGAGTCTAGGCATGACCAAGTCTAGTTCCACTTGTTGCCAAGTCTGCATCTGAATATTATGGCCGCCATGACAGTAATCAAAATGGCCGCCATCAGATTTAGTCTTTTTCTTACTGCAAATTGTACTCGCCAGAAATTTGTCATGATTGTGAAATACTATGTAATCTGACACGAGGAACACTATTTTGTGCTTTATTTTTGTACTGGATCACAACTTTTCACATAATTGACAACTTAAAGACGAAATTGAAAATGCACATACGAGCAACAAATGTGAAAAAGAAAATGTTTAGCACTATTGATGGAGATGGGTTTACAGTCAGTCAAAGGTTATTTCAACAGCTGTCAGATTCTTTCTAACACAAAATTACGTTGCTTTGCAGAAGAGAAAAGTGTTGTGAGAACACCCAAGTACAATTTTCAGAGCTATTGATCGGCTTGTACACTGAACGGGTTCCTACAAAGGGCTTTGCATCCACATGCTTTCGTGCAAGGCAGTCCATTCCGTGTACATTTGCACCGTCGAGTTGAGCATGACCCATGGCATTTGCATGTCGTCAGTTCTACACAGTAAGCAGTAATAGGCTGTGCAGTCATGAGTCGCGGCTGAGATGTCTCGTTGCCATCTTTGACGACCTGTTCCCACCCACAGTTCTCAGGTGCAGGTAGATGTGGTTCTTTTGAGCGTGTAGCCTGGTGAAGAGCAAGGCCCAGGTGTTTGGGGGTCAGTTTTTTGCCTCCTGAAGCCACATGAATAATGTCTTGGCAGATGCTCAGAACTTTGTTCTTGGTATCTGTCTCATCCGCTTCTTCATTGTCCATCTTGTCAGTGCTGTCACCACCACAAAGAAGCTTTACAAGCATGTACAGGGTTTCAGGTACAATTCGCTCTGCATTTTCTGTGTTCAGTCCACCGATAATGCTATGCCCTGGAGAGTGTTTTACGTCACTGTAAATCTTTATGCCCACTCTGAAGATCCAGCTAAGGATTTCGTTCTCATGATGAGGCAGACTGCACTGGGCCAATTCATCTTCTTCAGAACTTTCACCTTCTTCAGATAAATCATTCACGGCGGTTCTCATGGCAAACTTTGTCACAGTTGAGGACGCAACTATGAGGGGTTTTGTGACATCCAATGGCTGCACGAATGTCACCTTGTCACTACCAAAGTGAACCTCCACTTTCTGCTTGAAATTGTAGCTTTTGTAGGCTCCAGCCTCAATTCCAAAATCATTCAATAACAGCATGCTGTAGTGTTCCCAGATGTTTTTCAGGGTAAACACATGTCCCTTCTGCAGCTCTTTCTCAAGCTGGTTCATCACATTTCTGAAACAGATGCTTTCAGGAGACTGGTTTTTCTCTCCACTCTCCTTTTTATACTTTCTGCGAAAAGAAACATAACACTTGAGGTGATATTTACCTTCAGCTGCCATCAAGTCTGAAACACCTGCAAACCTGTGACGCATGGTGGGGTCAAATTGGGCCAAACTAAGCATCCTGGATGATGTGTGATCAAATTCAACATTTGTCAGGACACCAGCTTTTCCAGGAATGTCAGTCTGGCAGAAAGTGCATTTTGACCAATCCATAGTGCTGTGCACGGATCTTAGTGACTTTGGGACATGGTATTTCTCTGAGGAACCTGATGTTGTGGGTATCTCTTCTGCGTAAGTCACAGATTGTGGCTGAATCCTTGACTTCAGTCTGTCTATTTTTTGTGCGTGAGTAAAGTCACTATAGCAGAATTTGTGCCATTGAATCTTTTCGACGTGCTCCGGTACAGAATATTTTCTGATTCTTGAGAATGAGTCAACATATTTAGCGTCATTATATTTCTCTCTTTCTTTGCAACATTCAGCTACAGTTTTCACACCAACGATTGTAGTCTTTCGAAGTGGCGTTGACTTGCTAGTTTTTGAACTGTCCTGGCAAATAAAGCATTTATTCCAGTCTACATGCTCTTCTTCTTCTCGATCCCTTGAACCCCCTGTGAGAAATCTTGCGGCTTTCATTTTTCAGTTAGTCCTGGGTAACAGAAAAACACACAGTTATGTAGTTTAGGTTCATTTTAGAGCAAAGTTGTAAAATTCATTGATTGTGGTTTGTATAATCAGACATTCTAATTCGAGCCTGAACATTTCTTTAAAAATAATATAGTGAAAAACAAGTCATATTATTTTTAGAAAATGGATGGAGCAATGTTTTTTTCTATACTCCCATCAGCTCAGGCATGCTCAAAAACATGGAAATCGACCCTAATTTTGTAATTTCATGTCAATTTGCGGCTGAAATATGACGAAAAGTGTATTTAATGGCGACCATTTTGTAAACTGTCATGGCGGCCATACTATCCATATCCAGAGTTGGCAACAAGTTGATTCACGTTTCTGTGTATCTGGACAGTCAATTTACACCTGTTGCACTATTCTAACACGGAATCAGCAGGGTCGTACACTATTCTGCATTGGGCCTCCTGACTACATTTTGAGACACTAACTTCTTGATTCTCTCAAACACTTCTCTTTCCATTTCTCGCTGCCTTGAGATTTCCCCTTGCTTTCTTTCAAGTGAAAAGATCTTCATTTCTGCCTCATTTCTTCTTTGTTTATCCTGTTCAGCCATTTAAAGAGCGAGTCGAGCTTTCATGGCTTCCGCCTATCGAAACCGAACTGTTGAGCTGGATGAGCTGATTTTTTGGAGGTAGCACCAACAGATATCCTGCTCATGGTGTGTGGTACCCTTGCTGGACTATTTTGTGATCCCAAGTCCTTCATAACCTGCTGGTTAAAACAGGTAGCTGCATTTTTAAGATAACCGTCAACAATTTCATTGAAAACTGCCCTTTCCTCGGTCTGCTGGTTGTCGTGATGAAGAGCATTCACATGGTCTTCACTTTAATCCTCAACTACTATCATGAAAGTATTGTGTGAATCCACAAATTTGTTCCACGACTTATCATACTGAAAGAAGCGTTCCCCTACCATTGCAGCCTTCTCTACATTATCCAGAAGAGTTTCGATCGACCCGCGTATACGAGTAACGGCACACAGTTGTTCCGCACGCGCCATCTTCGCAGCCTGTAATTTCTCTGCAAACACTTCTCCGGTTTTCAAGATCACGGATGTTTGTCTTTGTCGTTGACTTGTATGAATCCCCGAGTCCAAGTGCTCATCCATTGTCGGCAACCAGGGGGTCGAGGAAGTGAGCAGTTCGATGAAGCAAAATAATCACTTGAATAAAATGCACAGGCGCTTGGCAACCCGATGAGCGTATGAACGTGACAACAACTTTCCCAAAGAATTCTGTTTTATTCTAGAAGGAACAAAATCATACATAAAGAATATTAGTTCATACAAGCAGTATGGAAATATCAAGCAATAAAGCGAACAGATACGACCACAACATGCCAAATGAATAAATTGTTACAGAGAGGTATTTTCAGCACAGGATAATAACCTACCAAGTGTTCATACCCATAGATTGAGTAAACGTTCAAGGGAAAGCATAAAACAGAGATAAATTGAGGTTTGCAGCACTCCAAAGCAGAAATGTTGCATTACATGGCAGATATGAAAAGAAAAATGTCGCCAAAAGCAGGAAATGTTCTTGTTGTTGTTGATGGTGTTGATGCTACCGAGCCTTAACACACATGAAACATGGAAACTTTTCATCCGCTGGTAATTCAATTCAAAAAGGCTGCATCCCATCCCTTTCACATGAATTGAAGTCAGAAATCCAGGAATGAATGAGAGCAGCCTTCTGTGGCACAGGCAGAGAGCTTGGCAAGCAAAGCAGTCGGCAGTCTGTGTCGAATGGCCGATATATGCCCAGGGAAGGCCTCTATAGTCATTGTTGAGAGAAGCACAAGCAGGCCCAGACTTGTGACCAGGACAGAATCCAACCTGATGGTCAGAGGTCAAGTTGTTCGAAAACAGAAAAGACTTGATGTCGGAAGCAATGATGAATTCCATTACTTTTCTTGTAATTGGAAGCAAGCTCACTGGCCAAGAGTTGATAGGTCTATTTTTTTTTTGCACTGTACCTTTTTGCACCCTGCCTGTGATGTTTGCCGATTTCCGTGCAGAGGAGAGGCGGCCACAAGACAAAGAAAGATTGAATAGGACAGATAGAGGGGGAGCAAGATGGGCAAAGCTGGATTTGAAAACATGGGCACTGAGGGCATCTGGGCTCATTACCGAAGCAGGGTCAAGGTCACACCAAACATTCTCTTCCTTCTCAAGTGAGGATAGTCCAGCCGACAGTGGATATGTTTGGGTAAAATGAGGACAGAGCGGGATGGATTTCGAACCTTAACTCAGGAAGAATCTGCAGGACAGCATTTTCAGTTGAGGGTTGGGATGGAGGGGAATTAAACACCACAGTCAGACTTGACAAGCGCCACCAAAACTTGGAGGAAGGTGACTGGTTGGAGAGTTTGGCGCTGACATTTGCAAGATGATGTTTTCTGGCTTGCCTCAGGATGGCCACACTTGTTGCAAGGGTTTTCATGGCCCAGTGGGTACAATGTGATATCTCTGCTGCTTCACTTCACGTCTGTGGATTTGA
>NC_140965.1:99846489-99848989 GCF_056783735.1 Eptatretus burgeri | reverse complement strand
TTGGGTTTCTAAAGCATGAGTCACATTTGCTCTATGGCTAGGATACGGCGGCCGTATCCCCCCCCCCTGAATTGACAGAAACGTGCGGCGGCCGCAGAGTTTCTGAGGTGGCCTCAGGGTGGCCCTACACCGTATGGCTATCTTTTACAGGCCGTAGGGGTCTCCGTGGAATTAAAGCGCAGAGTTATAACTTTTTCCATTTCTAGGTTGGCCGTAGCAATTCGACAAGCCGTAGCCATGATGTAGCTGTGTTCCACGTCGACCATACGTAGGGCGTACGGTGGGCTTGCGTTATTAGTGCGTTTTCCGGAGGCTCTTATCAATGAAAAATGAATTTTGCCAACCCCCCAAAAATTACGGCGGCCGCACTATTTCCACGTTCGCCTTAGGGCCCCCCTGCAGTCGCCTTGCGGGCACCTTGAGGCTGCCTTGCGTCTGCCTTGAAAATTCTATGGTCGCCGCAGGGACGCCCTAAAGTCACCGTGCGACATCAAATCAAAGACCGTATGGCACCCCCACGTTTTCAGTCTCCACAATTTCTAAATACCCCGTGCGGCTACCCAAAAAAACATATGTGACTGCTACATTGTGTGACCGTGGAAATACTGCGGCCGCCGTATAATTGCTAGTGGCCGTAGATTTTTTTAGACCCTACGGCCGCCGAGCCAAATGTGACTGAAGCATAACTGAGCTAATGTGATTCGACTTGCATGAGTCCTGTACGAATTAAATTGTTGACAAAACAGTCGTATTTGGGTTTTCAGATTGTCCCACCAAACATTACTAGATGGGAAATAAGGCTTTGTTTCTGCTAACACTATCCAGAGATTGCGAAAAGCTTCTTTAAAAGCGGCATCATAAAGAAGACCAGTACTAAATTTCAAATAAGCACTTCTACGATGGAATTGGGGATAAGATAGGCCCAGTCCTCCCCCCACCCCCCATCCAACCCAACACACGCATTGCTCCAACCTCATCACGGTCCATACTAAACGTGCACTTGCACCGGCAATACACTCAACCTTTCATTTGCACACATGCACAGATTTCCCCACACCCGCACTGCACGGTGGCACGTCCTACATGGCTTCGATGCCGCAGCACGTCCGCTCCCGAGGCTTCAGCACTGCAGAAGTACATGGTTCACGAGACGGCCACATAACCACTTCCACAGCACCACGGGCCCGTGTTCGGGTTCAGATCGCGCATCCGTGAAATGCACACACGTAACAAGGAACAGGACCGCACACACCCCACAGCAACATGTATATATATATATATATATATATATATATATATATATATATATATATATATATATATATATATATATATATATATATATATATACATACATACATAAACCGACACGTATGCATAAATATATGTACATATATGTACGAGGTCTGTCTAAAAAGTAACGGGACTGAGCCTGCTGTGTGCTCCACTTAGACAACGTGAATGAACAGGTTGCGTCACAGTCTTTCGCAACATTCCAGCAATATATGATTGGTGATGGTTGACTGTGCTCATGGTGTGATTTTTTTACACGTTGTGCTTTACACGTTGTCTAGTCTGAGTCGTCGCGCTATGAGTCATGAGCAGAAAGCCAATCTGAAGTTTCTTGCCAAGCTTGGCAAAGCACCTTCCAAATCCTTCGCAATGCTGCAGCAAGTCTACAGAGAAGAAACGATGTCACGTACACGTGCATTTGAATGGCACAAGAGGTTCAAAGAGGGACGGGAGGAGGTTGAAGACGATCCACCGTCTGGAAGACCTTCAACGAGCAGAACGGCGGACATAGAGTGTGTGAAACAGATGGGGCACGCAGATCGTCGACTCGTGGTGCAGATGAATGCTGAGGAACTTTCCTCAACAAGGACACTGTCTGGAGCATCAACACTGAAAATCTCGAAATGCGCAAGGTGTGCGCAATGATGGTCCCCAAGCTGTTGTCTGAGGACCTGAAACAGCAAAGAGTGACTGTCTGTCAAGACATTATCGAGTGCCTCGAGGATGATCCTGACCTGCTCGGGAGAGTCCTTACTGGCGATGAATCGTGGATATTCGAATACGATCCTGATATGAGACCAAACGGCAGAGTTGCCAGTGGAAAAGTCCGGCATCACCAAAACCAAAGAAAGCAAGGATGTCGAAGTCGAAGGTCAAGGTGATGCTCATCGAGTTTTTTGACATCAAAGGCATTGTCCACTTCGAGTTTCCACCACAGGGCCAAACAGTGAATCAATACGTGTACAAGGAGATCCTCCGGCACCTCATGAGATCAGTCCGGGACAAGAGGAGGGATCTGTGGTAGAACAATGCCTGGGTGCTCCACCATAACAACGCCCCTGCTCACAGTGCCCTGAGCATCCGACAGTTTGTGGTGGAGAGGAACGTGCCAACTCTGGAGCAACTCCCGTATTCGACAGACTTGGCCCCTTGTGATTTTTTCCTATTCCCCAAGCCCAAGGGGGTGATCAAGGGGACCTGATTTCCT
>NC_140965.1:99793989-99836489 GCF_056783735.1 Eptatretus burgeri | reverse complement strand
GTCGGTGTGTGAAGTGAAGTGAAGGAGGTTTGTTGTAAACGAATCTCCGCAGTGCACACATGTAATTCCCGTTAGACACAGGTAGCGGGCCCTAACTATAAACACACACAAACCGATATAACTGTTCCATTGGGACCTGAATGTTCAGTGCAGTAAGCTTTCAAATTCGTAACAATATATATACACATACCGACACGTATACATATATATATATATATATATATATATATATATATATATATATATATATATATATATATACATATATATATATATATATATATATATATATATATATATATATATATATATATATATATATATATATATATACACACACACACACACATTTATACCTTCATGTAACTATATATATGTAAATATATACACCGATACATAAACATATATTCGTAAATACATATACCGATACGTTTACACAACATGGCCAAAAGTATGCCGACACCCCCTTCTAATTAGTGGATTCGGCTATTTTGGCCACACCCATTGCTGACAGGTGTATAAAGTCAAGCACACAGCCATGCAATCTCCATGGACAAATATTAGCAGTGGAATGGGCCGTACTGAAGAATCAGCGACCTTCAACGTGGCACTGTCATGGGATGCCACCTTTCCAACAAGTCAATTCGTCAAATTTCTGCCCTACAGAGCTGCCCCGGTCAACTGTAAGTGCTTTTATTATGAAGTGGAAATGTCTTGGAGCAACAACAGCTCAGCCGCGAAGTGGTCGGCCACAGAAGCCACACGAGTGCTGAAGCGTGTAGCATGGAAAAATCGTCTGTCATTGGTTGTAACACTCAATGCAGAGTTCCAAACTGCCTCTAGAAGCAACATCAGCACAAACACTGTTGGTCGGGAGCCTCATGAAATGGGTTTCAATGGCCGAGCAGCCGCACACAAGCTAAAGATCACCATGCGCAATGCCAAGCGTCGGCTGGAGTGGTGAAAGCTCACCGCCATTGGACTCTGGAGCAGTAGAAACGCATTCTCTGGAGTGATGATTCACAATTCACCATCTGGCAGTCCGACGGATGAGTCTGGATTTGGTGGATTCCAGGTGAACACCACCTGCCTGGATGCATCGTACATTTTGAAAGCTCCTTGGTGCTCATGGTTGCATATTTGCTGTGAAATCCAGTATCCAGCAGAGGAAGCCCACAGGAACAGCTGATTTTACTCTGAAATAATCAGAATTACGACAATTTAACTTGATGTGATTTTGAAGGTGATTGGTTACTCCTGAGCTCATTTACAATTGATATTATAAGGAGGGTGGACACATCCAACCAAGATATTCTAGTTTTGTATTTTTAATTAATTTTCTGAAATTTGCAGAATTTGTTTTTCAACTGGAAGTTGTGGGTTACG
The DNA here is from genome assembly GCF_056783735.1 of Eptatretus burgeri. Lineage (NCBI taxonomy): Eukaryota > Metazoa > Chordata > Myxini > Myxiniformes > Myxinidae > Eptatretus > Eptatretus burgeri. The sequence continues at coordinate 99,835,103 of NC_140965.1, read as the reverse complement.
ATGTGAAAATAAAGGTGGAAAAAGTGATTTTTTTCTCCTTTTTGTATGCAATTTTAAGGCTCGTATGAGAGCGCACACAGAACGTACAAGGGGAGCAGGAGACAAGAGGGGCGGGAAAGGGAAGGACAAAACAGTGGGGAACAGAGACATTAGATCTGTGGAAGGGAAAGGGATGGGGAGGGGTACACAGTGAAACAAGATCGGCGCTCCAGGGACTTTCAGAAAGGAAAGCAGGGAATTTAAAGGTGGGTTTGGGGTGGATTAACGGGGGTACAAAAGATCGTGGTTTTGGATGGGGGAAGATAAGAGATGGAAGTGAACAGCCATTTTGAAGACCTGGAGGGAGGAGTGGGATTGAAGAGAGTGTGGGAGTTTTTCAAAAGGAAGGAAAAAAAGAGGAATGAAAGAGTAAAGGTGAGAAGTGATTCTTGATTTTGGTGGGTTACTGGAGTACCTTGAACGCTCTGCGGAAATATGGGGGGTGGAGGGGGGGGACATATTGCAGACAGAGCAGAGGGCCTAGGCCAGAGAGGAGATGGTAGAAGACAGAAAGACCACTGACCTGCCTGTGGTGAGAGAGTGAGAGACCCAAAGACTCAGCCTCATCCTCATCGCGGTCGATACCAATGATCCCAAATGCCTTGATTTGTACAGCGTGGTCGAGAAAGGTGAGAGGCAGGAGCACTAGCCCATAGGGCAAAGCAGTACTCCATCAGGCTGTGAACGAAAGTTTTATACATGGTCAGTTCAGGTGTGCCAAGGAAGGACTTTGCATGATGGAAGATGCGCAGTCAGCAACTGGCTTTGCAAGCCAGCTTGGAAATGTGGCTTTCCCAGGAAAGATCATGAGACCCAGAAGCTTGAATGAAAGGACTTCAAGAGGATTGTTGAGAAAGTAGATGAGGGGGATTTCTAAACAGTCCTTTCAGAGAGACATAGTGTGTGAGATTTGTCAGGATTGAAAGACATGTTCTACGTGTTGGACCAGCTTGTGATTTTATCTAGATCTGCAGAGAGTGAAGAGGCTGCTGTTTGCTGATCTGAGGCATGACAGATGGTATGCCAGAGTGTGGAGTCATCAGCAAAGAGATAAAGAGGATTTTTCAGAGTCAGAGAGATCATTGGTGAAAACCAGAAAAAGAACAGGGCCCAGAACGCTGCCTTAAACTCCAGCCTGGACAGGAAGAGGGGATGAGAGAACTCCATTTAATGCCACACGTTTGCTGCGCCAAGAGCGGAATTCTGTGAGCCATGAGTGAAGATGGCCTTGGATACCATTGGAAGAGTTTGGTGAGCAGGGCAGGGTGCCATACCATAATCGAAAGCACATGATATATCAAGGGAGATGGCTCTGATTTGATGTCTGGCATTGAGGATCTCCATCCATTATTGGGATAGCAGAAGTGGCATTTCCATGGTGGAATGACCTCTCTCTTCTGATCTGATTTCTTGCAATTTAATATGTAACATTCAACTGTGTGGATCTTTTCTGCATTGTTGAATCACTGGACAGAACGAGTTTAAAAATGGTGGTTGTACTCTGTGCATGCACAATGTTTTATGCGGTTTAACATTATATATATATATATATATATATATATATATATATATATATATATATATATATATATATATATATATATATATATATATATATATATATATATATATATATATATACCGGGCGTAGTGGCGTGCGCCAGTAATCCGGCTACTCGGAGGCTTGGGTTGGAGGATCGCTTGAGGACGGGAACTCTGCGCTGGGCCGCGCTATGAGAGGGTGTAGGGCAGCCCGGAATCATGGCGAAACCCAATTCTTATCCCTGTGTCGTAAGAGGCGACCAGGTTTGCGTCAGGAAGGGCATCCGGCGTAAAACCTATGCCAAATCAGTATGCGGATCATAAAGGTTGATCCACTGTGGCGACCCTTAACGGGAGCAGCCGAAAGACGAACAACATATATATATATATATATATATATATATATATATATATATATATATATATATATATATTCATCCCACAGTGTTCAGAGTTGGGGGAGGACCCCCAATTTGCTCAATGAAAATATGTTTCTTATCATGCCTCCTTTGTGGAGGGTGTATAACGAGTCAATGAAATACATTAAGGACATCATCGAAGTAGCCAAGTGGGGAAATTTAACAAACCACCCGCAATGACGCCAGTATCAAAAACCTGCACAAACAAAAGTTTGGTTGTACAAGATCTGAATAATGCTTCATAGTTCAAAGGAAGAACCCCTTCTGGTGCAGAAATCGACAATTAGAAAAAGTTTGTGTTGAGAGCCACGTTTAAAGCTCACATTTAATCAAGGCACCGATTTAACGTTCAATTTTTCTGCTTTATCGCATTCAGAACACCAACAAAAGGTTTGCTGCAAACATTCAATTCACTGCCAATCGTCTTAATTGGAAAAAATAAAATACACTGATCGAAAAAAAAAAAATGCAATGTTACCATTCAGAAGTTAAAAGTTGCTGCAATGGCCTAAATGTTTTGGTGCTGATAGCACTGAATTGTGAAATAAAAACAAAATAATAAAACTGGCATTCGTAAACAGCATGATTTCAGGCTGGATTGAGTTTCATGGCAGAATGATTCATGGCAGTGTCACGGCCATAGATTTCACAACCGGGAAATCTAGAGAGTTTGTTTTGGGAGTAGAGGGGAAGTGGTGTAGGTTGATGCTGGAGTAGATTCGAGAACCATTTTCATAAGTTTAGGAGTGTGAATATAAAAGGTCAGCGTGTTGAAGTGAAAGATCTGGATGTTTTTTGTTTTGCTCGCAAAGTCGATTTAAACAAGCTGCTCAAACATGACCAAACAACCAGGCAGCGAACAACCTGTCCATGCACAATATTAACCCGTGGCTTTTGCATATTTCACTGTACAGTTATGTGGGTGCAAGAGTTCAAAGAGCAACTTTCAAGAACAGTCAGCCTGTAAGAAAGTTTAAAAAATACAAAAGATTTTCTTTCCAACAACTCCAAGTGCAGAAATGTACAACTGGTTCAATGAGGATGGCAGAAATGAGTCTAAGGTGACACCTTGCCTGGCACCTGCATAATCACCAATCAGCCTTTTACAAAGCAAAGATTCTGCCACCCAGGCTTATTGCACAAGATCCAGGTCCAAATTGTACCAATCACCTCCAGGCAACCCATAATGAGCCTGGAACCAATAAGGCAGATAAATAAGAACAAGTGGAAATCTGTTTAAACAAGCAAAAAAACAAAAACAATTGAGACCACTCATTTCTTCCTATTCCAATCTTCATTTTGCCATTTCTCTTTCTTTGTGTTTATGACCTACTGATGCTTGTTGCCTTTTCATCCCGTGTAGAGGCCACTGTGACTTCATTCACCGATCATACGGCTGTGGTTGCAGGTAGGATGATCCGACTTTCAGGAGGAACTCGCCCATGCATCGAAGAGGGTGACATGAGGGGTTTCCAAGTTGCGTTGGCAGAGGCCGACTCTGTGTCCATGAGTGAAGTGTCTGGCGGTATGCGTGCCACTGGGGACACGAGCATGAGCAAGGTAGAACGGGAAACGACACGGAAATCGAAGCTAAACGTGCCAAAAAAGCTAAGCACAACGAGTGTGAAGGCCCATTCACAGATGGCGGAGGCATGCTGCAGGCGGCTGTCATCTTCACCAAAAAAGGCTCCACCTGAAAGCATGAGGAGTTAAGGAAGAACACTGTTTGTCAGAAGCAAGATTACTGCTACAACAAGGGACTATCTTTCAAAGATATGACGAGTCATGAGGAGGTGAGGAACAAGGAGGATGGCAGTGTAGATCGATCTTGATTCAGCAAAAAAAAAGAAGAAAAAAAGAAGAAGATATTGATTACAGAGTCCTGACCGAAAGGCATAATGGAGCAGCACACCTAATTACATTCAATTATTATTTTGTATGCAGCCTGTGCTGGGAGTGCGGCTGTGCAGCTAATGCGGTGCTCCCAGTTTCCAATAAGCAGGTACTCATTTCGCTGACCTCGGAAGGATGACAACCCACCTAGTGTTCTGTAACAGCACAACAGGTACTAAAACTCAAGACCCTAAGATCTTAAGGCAGCCACACACAAGCCGAAGATCACCTTAACCATTAAGCCAGCACCAGGTTTATTACATTCAATGAACAAGGGATAATTTACCATGTCGTGCAATTGCAATGCATCTGCCAAATGATGCAAAGCGATTTTAAAACGATAATTTTTTTATTCTACCGACTCATTTATCCACCATGTGTGCATGATTACAAACATATGTCAAATGCATTATCAGAACACCATTGCATTTCCAAATTGAGAATTGCCGATCATCCTTTTTGCCAAAAACCTGGAAAGGGGCCATCTATATACACAACGTGGCTGAGTTATTGACCTCTCCCCTGCCCCATATGCTACATACGTCTGCTTTACTTCGCTTGCAGCTTCTTACTTCTATCTTCTGCCAGCCTCCTTTACATAGTTTCTGCATTCCTCTCTCGCATATTACGTTTCCAAAAGTATTGGGAAAGCACGCTCAAACTTGAAAATTAACCCTTCCAACCAGAACGTTCCCCTCATCCCCCAACACCAAGCAACACATCTACTATATAAATGGCAATCCTTCTGTCTGTTTGTCTGTAACCAATAAGCTCCTAGACCAGTGAACCGATCTTGATGAAACTTTACACACATATAGACCTAACATTCAGCTCCAGGATGCGCTAAGTGGCTTTCCATAAAAATGAAAATATATATATTTTTTAAAAAATTTTAAAAAAAAGGCTTTCGAATAGTGTGCCAGCGTATTAATCGTAACAAAAGGCTTCATGGTTAAAAACGCTAGGGTTTTTTGAAATACAAAATGTTCGTATTCGTTGACTTTTTAAACATACACATTCTCCTGTTATTTGAATTCTCGAACTGCACGTGCACGGCAACAGCTAACTGCTGATAAATCTGCTCATGAAAGAGCCAGGCAAGCGGAGTCAGCTGTAGAGAGAGAGAGAGTCGTCTTACTGCTGATATAATATCTGCTCATGAACGAGCCAGGCAAGCAGAGTCGGCTGCAGAGAGAGTGTCACCTAACTGCAAATAGAGTGTCACACCGACGGGCGAGAGAAGCACAAAACACGTTCCAGCTTTCTAGGTCCGGGTTTTGGCAGGACATCAAGGACAGTTTCCACTGCTGCTAGAAACATTGAGTGGCTCAAGGCTGCCTTCAACTATGACCTCTCTGAGGATTACGGCAGCATAAAGCCTTCCTTCCATAAATCTGAGGAATAAAAGAAGCCTTCCTAATTTTCTCCATACAACTAATGCCTCAGTCTAACTAGCGTGAGGAAAATAGGGCAAATTTCCCGGGTATTACCGGGTACTTCAGCTAGTGCTATATAAAGAAGTGCAGCAGGAATTTAAACCCATTCATAATCAAGATTCCGCATGGCAAGTAAAGAACCGACTGACCTTCGATGTGTAACGATTTATGGTTGCCAGAAGTTCATGCCATTTCTGCCACATTGAGCCTTTCCAGGTAAACTGTGGATAATGTCCTTCAGAAATCGAAGACAACAGGTTGTTCCATTGTTGAAAATGGGACAGGTAGGCCAAAATTATTAACAAATGACAGAAGAACCTTAAAATGGATGATTTACAAAATTTTGCACGAAGCGTTACAGGTAGGTTACAGGCTGTGCTTGCTGCCAAAGTCCAACCAACACTGTTAGATATCCAATAAAAGGCCACAATTCAATAACCTTGTGCATCTCCTTACTGTCACAATAAGTTTGTGAATATGGTGGTTATACAGGAGCAAAACGTTATTTTCTCTCCTCCATCCTCCTTGCCTTTTTTCTCAGCAATAGAATCTTAGCTGCCGTGCTATCAAAGACCCGAGAGGCAAAACAGAGTTGAAAAGTTTCCTCCAGTTTACAATAATACAATGACAATAGATTATCTTTCCATTTCCTTGATGGTAAACATTATCCTGAAATTTTAAGCCTATCTTCTGGAGAAAAAAACAATAAAAAGTTTCTCAAAATAACTACCTACTTACCTTAATTTTTTTCTGCACCATTTACATTGTCTTTAGTGTTGCTAACCATGATCAAAATAGTCTCAATTCAATAGCTTTTTGGTTTGGGGGTGAACTATTTAGGATTACACATTTGTTCCTCTTTTTCCCACATCTTCTTCAATCTCATTCTTCCCTCCAAGACTTCAAGACAGCTGTTCACCACCATCTCAGAACGTCTCCAATCCAAAACCATGTTTTTTTTTTCTGCGCTTGTTCACCCATCCCTCCACCCCAAGCCCTTCTCCTTCCAAATTCCCAGTTTTTCCTTCCTGAGGGTTTGCTTCTGTATCCATCTTGTTCACCCCATGTGTCCTCTCCTTCCCCTCATTCCACCCCACATCCCTTGTTTGTCTAAGTCTCCCTCTATTGTTTGTCTAAGTTTGTCAAAGTCTAAGTCTTTATCCTTCAACCCATCTGTTGGCGTCCCCCCCTCCCCCACCCTCAAATATGTATATCTCTAGCTCTCTCTTCTGTTCCTTTTGTTACGTCACATCCTGATTCGTTCAGTGTACTCGTTCTACCACGAGCCTCGACATTGTATAAAAAAGTGGAATTTATTTAGAATACCACCCAACCCCCGACCCCCCCACCCACCCACCCCCACCACCTCCGGTCCTCCCTTGCGTTCCTTCCCTTCCCTTACTCCTATTTTCTCCCAAATGTCTTTCCCTTCTCTCCCCATCAGCCTTCCTTTTCTCAATTTAGACTCCTACCGTCCCCTGCTAATCAATACACGAGTTTCCCCACATGCAAAATACCATCATGTTATGAGGCCTGTAAACGCTGCATTCTTGGCAGCACGACAAGATGAAATTGCTCACCTCACATCTGCTCTTGAGCGGTCTATTTACTCAATCGATTTTTATTTTGTTCATTGCAAACAGGAGAGGCTTCATGGTTCATGAGAGACCCATGACAGTCCATATCACAAGAAAGGGGGTTTGACGAAACTTTGCTTTGAAGCATTTGATTCGGTTGTCATCAAATATTGACACAAAAGTATTTTTTTGACATTTGGTTCAGATCACCAGTGGACTCGGACTAAGCTTTGTCATCTTGGTGATGGGCAGAGTAGTAAGGATACTGAGGATGAGCGTAACGGTGGCCATCAATGTGAAGAACGAACGGGCATGTCCAAGCCAGTTGTAACCAAGCAAACCGGCAGTACGGTATGTAAGGACTGTTTGCAGGCACAAGTAGAAGGTGACAGCAAGAAAGGCCACAGAGGCTCCCACATAGTGCAAAACCTTCACAGAGTCCACCTGGTGATGTAGTGGGGGAAAAGGGGAGGGGGGGGAGGGAAGAGTCAATGGTGAAAGTACATTTTTATTTGACCAAATCTGAGAAGTGAGCACAAAATCATACCAACATCAACTTGCAAAGCAGTTCCACAAATGCCATTTGCAAATATATCTTATGAGCAGCTATTTCTTGTATTTAGGTGTCTCATCAAGCAACGTTTACTTGACGGAGCATATTTAGCAACGATTAATTTTCTCAATTGGATACAAGCACCATCGGTTTCAATGATTCATCCAAGGCTCATCAACCTTCACCTCACAGCAGCTTATGATCACATGACACTGAATTCTGAGAGTTTACTTCTGTACCCATCTTATTCACCCCATGTTGATGATGGTGTATCATGGTGAGGAGGGTGTATGATATGGACACCCAGCAGGATGAAGAACAAAACCTGTCAAAGGGCGGAGGAGCTCCTTGTGAGCCAACGGCCATCCATATCGAGTGCCCAACTGTATCTGCGAACGTCCTCCTGCAGTTGGGTTATTATTTATTAGGAGATTGGTGGCAGGATTTGCACTCCGGCCACCGGAAAACCATTCATTCCGCAAAACATTCCAAAAGCATTTTTGAAAATCTGAAAACTCACTCCGTGGGAGTACCTCCTATGCAGCTTCCCTTCGCAGGGCAGCTCACCGGATGACGGGATTGGGGCAAAGCCTTCGGGACCCTCAATCTTTGATGATAGGAAGGAAACCGCGGGGTAACATTCCCGGGTCAAATTGCGGGAGAGTTTGTTGGGGTGGTGCTGTCGTCCAGCAGACGGTGGTCTCTTGGGTTAACCTGAGGCGGTCCCTTCGGGTGGGTGCCTGGAATGTCCTATCCCGAAGAGATGATCACCTGTCATCATCTGAGCTCATGCCTTTGTACATCTATATTGCAGCACTCTCTGAGGTTCGGAGACCGGATTGCGGCGAGATAATGGTGGGTGGTTACACCTACTATTGGTCTGGTCGCTCTGATGGTAACCATACCCAAGGAGTTGCTGCAGCTGTGTCCAAAAAGCTGACTCCAATGATAATTGAGGTAACACCGGTCAATGAGCGTATTATGAGACCAAGGATTCGTCACTCTTTGGGTGTCATTTCCTTGGTCTCTGTTTATGCTCCGACTGAGGCGAGTGACCTCACCGTGAAGGACGCATTTTTTGCCACGCTCGAGTCTGTGGTTGATCAGTGCCCCAGGCGAGATGCACTTCATCTTGGGGGATTTCAATACATCAACTGGAACTGATAGGGATGGTTATGAGACGTGTGTTGGTCCACATGGGTCTGGAACTGTGAACCTGAATAGCAATAACTTCCTTGACTTTGCAAGAAGTCATGGACTTAGGGTGGCTGGTTCATGGTTTCAGCGCCCTCAAGCTCATCGCTGGACTAGGTATTCCAACGCTCGCAGTGTGGCAAAGGAGATTGACCTTGTGCTCGTTGATGGTTGCTGGAGGATGATCCAGAACTGCAGGGTGTATCGGAGTGTTCAGTTCCTCAATACTGACCACAGGCTTGTTGTAGCAACTCTTAAGTTGCACCTTAAATCCATGAGGTTAGTACCATCCCAGCACAAGCTGGATGTTGGCAAGCTGAAGGATGAGAGTGTAGCTGAGGAGTGTGCGAACAGGCTGAGTGGAGATTTGGGGGGGGGGTCTGGGTGCTTTGGGAGATCCTGAAGAGTTGTGGAGTGCTTTCAAGACCACCGTCCTTGATGTTGCTGGTGGATGTCTTGGAACTCACGGGGGGGGGGGGGGTGAAGAAGAATTTTGTCTCTCAAGGGATGCTGGAAACCATTGACCAGAGTCGCAGGGTCAGGCTGAATGACAGAGCTGAGCTGTTCAGGGAGCTGAGGTGTAAAACTGTACATGCGCTAAGGGTGGACAAGGAGGCCTATGTGGGAGGAATCTGTGAGGGGGTAATACATCACCTGTGGTCAGGTGATTTTCGTCCTGCTTACAGGGGAATTCACGCATTGAGTTCGTCCAAGCCCATCTCTCGGTGTACTGCAGTGAGAGCAGAGGGTGGTGGGCTCTTGACAGAAGAGTCCGGTTACTTTGAGCGGTTGTACCAGTCTGATCCACCAGCTGTCGAGTTGGACGTCAGGGGTGTTACAATTCCTGTTGCTGACCCTCCAATCAACTGTGATCCACCTTCGTTTGTGGAAACACAGGCTGCGGTGAACTGGTTGAAACGGGGTAAAGCTCCAGGGATCTGTAGCATCCATGCTGAACTTCTCGTGGCTGCAGGAAATGCTGCACTGATGTCGTTGCATGCAGTTCTGTGCTCTGCGTGGATCACGGGCATCATCCCAACTGACTGGAAGAGGGGCCTTGTTGTCTCTCTCTGGAAAGGGAAGGGTGAGCACCAGGACTGCAACAACTCCCAAGGGGTGAAGCTGTTCTCAGTGTCGGGCAAGGTCTTTGCACGGATAATTCTTGATAGGGTTCGCCACCATCTGCTTGAGCACCAGCATCCAGAGCAGTCAGGCTTTGCACCAAAGAGGTCAATGATTGACCGTATCCTTGCTCTTCGGGTCCTCACCGAACGCAGATGAGAGTTTTGGCAGGGGCTGCTTGCAGCTTATGTTGATATCTGTGAAGCGTTTGATTCAGTGAATCAGGATGCCCTCTGGAGGATTCTTGGTCTTTGTGGGATGCCACCAAAACTGATCGATCTGATGTCTGAACTATACTCTGGGACTGAGAGTGCTGTGTGATGTGGTGGTACCAACACTGACTTATTTCCAGTTTTACTGGAGTTCGTCAGGGGTGTGTACTGGCCCCCACACTTTTCAGTACTTGTTTGGACTGGATTCTGGGGAGGATGTTGGAGAGATCAAGCTGCGGTGCATCATTTGGGAATGTCAAGATCTCTGACCTTAATTTTGCAGATGATGCATTCATCTTTGCAGAGACATAAGAAATCCTTTTGGGGACCCTCAATGTGCTGGATGAGGAGCCAGAGCCACTGGTATTACGGGTTTCGTGGGTCAAAACTAAGATCCAGGCTTTCAATGACATCTTGGATGCTGCTGTCCTGTATCTGCCTGTTTGTGGTGAGGATGTTGAGGTCATGGAGAGATTCACTTACCTTGTCAGTGATATTCATGTCTCTCCTGGCTGCGAGTCAGAGGTCAACAGACGTCTGGGTCATGCCTGGGGAGTTATGGATTCACTGGATCATGGGGTATGGCGCTGCCGGTACCTGTGTGGGAGGACGAAAATCTGAGTCTTCAGGTCGTTGGTGCTTCCAGTCTTGCTCTATGGATGTGAGACTTGGACTCTAACCAGGGATCTGAGATGGCGACTTAATTCCTTTGGTACCAGGTCTCTTCGGAGAATCCTTGGCTATCGCTGGCCGGACTTTGTGTCCAACGAGCGGTTGCTGAGAGAGATTAAATGAGATTTGTTACCTGCATGGTCCGTGAGCATAAGCTGCGGCTATATGGGCACGTGGCTCGTTTTGATCAGCGTCAGCTGCAGCTGTCCTGACGCTGATACTGCTAACCAGATTCTCCCAGCGAGAGGGTCTCATGAGTGGAGGAGGCCAATGGGCTGACCACGTACCTCGTGGTTGTAGCAGGTTGATCAGCATCTCAAGGAAATGGGGATGGGCCAGGCATCTGCCTGGGGGATGGCCAGATGGAGGCCCCTGCAGTACCGGCGGAAAGTGGACGCAGTAACGCGCTGCTCTAGCGCATGCTCCCATACCTGACCTGACCTCACTTGTAATACCCTCCCCCACCTTGAGGCAGCCCTACACATTTCAGATTTACATTGAGAATTTGCATCCCCCCCCCACCCTATCAAGTCCACCACAAAGATATAAACACCCCTATACATTAATTGGCACGATGCTGGTCCTATGCAGCAAGTCTGGATGGAATTGGCCCAGAACTGTAGGAGTAGCACTAAAAACAACCAAACACAGGTCCGTGAATTATAGTAATGATATTGTTGAGAAAAATGAATAAGATGTTGACATCATTAGTCTCATGTGGAACCATGTCAGATCTCTGGTGACATTGAGCAAACCGTGATTAAAATTTGAGACCTTTTCACTGCCTCTTGCCAAAAGTACTGATACAACTGATCCTGCTCAGTTGGCAATATTTTTATGTGGAGTTTATGCAGAGTTCAACATTGATTAATAAATGTTGGTGCTGTGAGGTGAGGGACCCTACAACTGGAGATGACCGTGTTCCAAGTGTGGAAATGTGCTTATGGACAAGTTTTCATTGAATTGTGGAAAAAACAATGTGGTATTTCAACTGACAAGTCAGGCAGCAAGTCCGGCTTTAATTGCCTGAGGAAAAGGAGATATGACGTCTCTGAACGTTGATACATCTCTACTAGTGGGCTTCCACTGTATCATACATCAGCAAGGTTTCTGTTCACAGCTCTCAAAATTCGAGATGAGGTTCTCAGTTGTTTATTGCATTAATTTTAAAGCTCAAGGACTCTAATGTGAAGATCTGACCTCCAACTGTGAAATACATTTGCTTAATGGAAATATGCTAAAACACTTTTACGATTTGAAAGACGAAGTGCTTATGTTAATAGAAATGAAGGGAAAATTGGTACCAGAATTGAAAGGTGATCGGTGGCCTTGTGATATATCTATATATTTTTTTGTGGACAATATTGAGGCTCATATTAGAGTTAACACACAGAACATATAACAAAGGGAGCAGGAGACAAGAGGGGCAGGAGAGGGAAGCACAAAATAGTGGGGAACAGAGACAATAGGAAATCTGTGGAAGGGAGAGGGATGGGGCGGGGTATACGGGACAAACAGGATGGACACCACAGGGACTTTCAGGAAAGAAAACAGGGAGTTTGAAGGAGGTGGGTTTGGGGTGGATTAATAGGGGAGAAAAGATCATGATTTTGGATGGGGGAAGATAAGAGATGGTGGTGAACAGCTGTTTTGAAGACCTGGAGGGAAGAATGGGATTGAAGAGAGTGTGGGAGTTTATTCCAAAGGTGGGAAAAAAAGAGGAATGAAAGAGTGAAGGTGAGCGGTGATTCTTGATTTGGGTAGTTTAACCAGAAGGGGATTGCTGGTGGACCTTGAGCACCCAACGGAAATATGGGGGGGGGGACAGATCACAGAGTTGGGGGGGGGGTTGGGGGGAGGCCAGAGAGGAGATGGTAGAAGACAGAAAACCCACTGACTTGCTTACAGTGAGATTGAGAGATCCAAAGACTCGGCTTCATCGTGGTAGATACCAATGACCCTAAATGCCTTGGTTTCCACAGCATGAAGCCAAGAAAGGTCAGAAGCTGCAGCACCAGCCCAGAGGGGAGAGCAGTACTTCATCAGGCTGTGGATGAAAGCTTTGTATGTGGTCATGTGCTCAGGTGTGCCAAGGAAGGACTTTTCATGAAGGAGAATGCCCAGTCGGCAACTGCCTTTGGAGGCCAGCTTGGAAATGTGGCTTTCCCAGAAAAGATCATGGCAGATAGTCCAGTCCATTGGGACCATACTCTGTACAGAGCGTTGGTGCTGCCGAAGCAGTCTCCTTGGCTATTGGGCACAATCCTGGACAGGTCGCCACTCTGACGCAGGATACTTGAATGACTCGGTCATCCCAGCAAGCTGGTACTCATTTTGCCGACCTCGGAAGGATGGCAGGCTGAGTCAACCCCCTGGTGAATTAATTCAGCGGGCTACGAGGCTTGAACTCAGGACCCTCAGATCCCAAGCCGCCACCCTAACCACTGAGCCAACACCAGGCTACATGGCAGATAGTGAGACCCAAAAACTTGAGTAAAATAACTTTTTCCAGAAGATTATTTGTAGATGGGGGTGGGGGGTTTCCATTTGGTCCTAATGGAGAGACATAGTGAGAGTGTGAGATCTGTCAGGATTGAAAGACATGTTCCACGTGTTGGAGCAGCTTGTGATTTTATCCAGTTCTGCAGAGAGTGAAGAAGCTGCTGCTTGCTGATCTGAGGGATGAGATGGAACGGCAGAGGGTAGAGTCATCAGCAAAGAGATAGAGGATTTTCCAGCGAGTTGGAGAGATCATTGATGAAAACGAGAAAATGCACTGGGCCCAGAATGCTGCCTTGAGGAACTCTTAGTCCAGGAGCTAGGTGACTTTTATTCAACATGGAAGGTGCAGATGTTTAAGGGTGCCAGTGGTGTAGAGTAGGGTTGGCAGATCCCAGAAACCCAATTCTTAAGTTGCACCAGTGATGGGTGTGGTAGGTGGCGCCACCCAAATCCAAGATGGCTGCCATCGATATAGGCTAAAACCAATATTGTCATACATCAAGTTATACAAGGCCGATTCCATTGATCTTGGTATGCATTCTGATAGTTTTGGGTATGCCCAATCTAATGGAGAGGGTGTCATTATCATCCAAGGTCAATTTTTTTTTGTATACCTTGTCGAGGCTCGTGTGAGAGCGAACAAACAAAGCACATCAAGGGGGCATGAGACAAGAGGGGCGGGAGTGGGAGGGACAAAATAGTGGGGAAGAGACACATTAGGAGATCTGTGGAGGGGAGAGGGATGGGACGGGGAACATGGGGAATAGAAGATGGACATTACAGGGACTTTCAGGAAGGAAAGCAGGGAATTTGAAGGAAGTGGGCTTGGGTGGATTATCGGGGGTAGAAAAGATCGAGGATTTGGATGGAGGGTGATAAGAGGTGGTGGTGAACAGCTGTTTTGAAGGCCTGGAGGGAAGAATGGGAAAGAATAGAGTGAGGGAGTTTATTCCAAAGGCAGGAAAAAAGAGGAATGAAAGAGTGAAGGTGAGCAGTGATTCGTGATTTTAGTCGTTTTAGCAGAAGGGGGTTGTTGGCTGACCTTGAGTGCCCTGAGGAAATGTGGTGGGGACAAATCGCAGAAAGAGCAGGAGGGGGGCAAGGCTGGAGAGGAGACGGTAGAAGACAGAAAGACCACCGACCAACCTGCGGTGATTGAGTGAGAGGCCCAAAGACTCAGCCTCATTGCGGGAGATGCCGATGATCCGAAATTCCCTGGTTTCTACAGCGTGAAGCCGAGAAAGGTGGGAGGCAGGAGCACCAGCCCAGAGGGGAGTGCAGTACTCCATCAGGCTATGGACAAAAGCTTTGTAAGTGGTCAGGAGCTCAGGAGGGCCGAGGAAGGACTTTGCACGACGGAGGATTCCCAGTCGGCGACTGACTTTGGAGGCGAGGTTTGAAATTTGGCTTTCCCAGGAAAGGTCATGGCAGATAATGAGTCCCAGAAGCTTGAAAGAAAGGACTTTCAATGTCATGAGATAAAGGTCAATATCATCGGTTTTTGGCCAATTTTTTGCCTGTTTGATCTTGACCCCTTGATTAAAGGTCAAATCTGATGACATGAATGATTCCCCATACATGATGTCCTCTTCGTGCCTAAAATGCAAATACCAATCCAGTGCCATTTGACAGGGATAAGTACATTGAATGAAAAAATATAACCTTAAGGTCCACGCTCTGACCCGATCGACCCCCAACCTGCCCCTGACCGGCCCACCCCCGAGCATCTGGTCGGGGACAGTCGACGATGCTCGGATGCGGTCGTCGAGTTTTCAACATGATCAAAATTGTGGGGTTGGTTGGGTAGGTCGGGTGTCATTAACCCTCTCCTCTGGGCCTCTCCTCATGCCCTCTTCTCCCCCTCTCCTCCCCCTCTCCTCCCCCTCTCTTGTAGGAGAGGAGGAAAGGGAGAGAAGAGGGAGGAGGAAAGTGAGAGGAGAGGGACGAGTAAAGGGAGAGGAGAGGGAGAAGGAAATGGGGGAGGTGAGGCCAGGATGAGGGGAGGGGGAGGAGGAGAGGGGGAGGAGGAGAGGCCAGGATGGGGAGAGGCTGGGAGGAGAAGAGGGGATGAGAGGCCAGGATGAGGAGAGGCCAGGATGAGGAGAGGCTAGGATGAGGAGAGGCTAGGATGAGGAGAGGCTAGGATGAGGAGAGGCCAGGATGAGGAGAGGGGGTGTGGAGAGGGGGAGGACGGGAGGGGGAGGAAAGGGGGTGGAGAGCAAGGAGGAAAGAGGGAGGAGAGGCTGGGATGAGGAGAGGCCGGGAGGAGAACCTGGGAGGTGGAGAGAGAAGAAGGAGAGGGAAGAGGACTGGCCTCCGACTTCCCTCGACCTGCCAGATGTGGCAGTCGGTCCAGTAGGCCCAGGTATGGCAGGTCGGTGGGGCAGTTCGAGTGGGCCAGTCGGGGGCAAATATGGCCAGTGGGCGAGGGCCTTAAGAATTGGATTTGTGGTGGAAAGCTTACTTAAGAACAAGGTAAATTAGATTTATAGGTATGGCAGATTTTACATATGTAGTTCATTTGTAACCATTACATTCAGTCATTATCACAAAGTGTAGATCTAGTGACTTGGCATTTTATATAATTTTGTACTCATCAAAATGTGTTCTGATTGGAAAATGTGAGTCTTATTAAAGAAGAAGAAAAAATTAATTTTCAAATAAATTTATTTTGACCACCTGCATGAATCTTTTCTGGAAAAGAAACAAATTGTTAATTGTTATGGTTTGCATGACAATGGCCCACTACAATCTGTTTCTATATATTACCTAACCTTTTTACCACCACCATGCATATATACATATAGAACTAATCTACCACTTTCTATAAATTTCGGGATCTATTTTATCTATCACCACCATGGATATGCATAATTAACTAATTAAAATAAAACCCACATTGAAAAAATTCTGTTTTTATACTGACAGGGTTGGTTTAAGTTCAATGAATGGTATTGTGTTGTTATCAGAGTTAGTCTTCATCTGAGGATAGACCGTCTTCATCTGATGAAGACACATTGAGGTCATCATCAGAGCTTTCTTGATGTGAGTGATCCTCTTCCTCTGGAACCAGTGACTCTGGAAGCTGTTGACCATGAAACCAAATGATTTCATACTGCTCTTCATGCAACTCTCAGCCATCATTTGAAGATGGATGCCGATTTAATTCTGTTAAATCAGCATTGGCCCACATCTTTGCTACAAATTATGACTGTTTTATGTGTTGGGAAATTTCTGATTCGCAGGGAGGAATCATGCTACCATCAATTGCCTTCAGCTTTGCTAGTGCATTCCGAGAGCTTAGTCAAGTAAAGCACATCATAAGGGTATGTATTGGGCACTAATAGGAAATCATGTATGGGGGAATCATTTCATGTCATCAGATTTGACCTTGAATCAAAGGGTCAAGGTCAAACAGGCATAAAATTGACCAAAAACGGTGATATTGATCTTTATCTCATGACATTTACCTTGGATGATAATGACACCCTCTCCATTAGATTGGGCAAACCCAAAACTATCAGAATGCATACCAAGATCATTGTAATCGGCCTAGTATTACTTGATGTATGACAATATTGGTTTTAGCCTATATCGATGGCAGCCATCTTGGATTTTGGTGGCACCACCAACCACACCCACCACTGGCGCAACTTAAGAATTGGGTTTCTGGGATCTGCCAACCCTACTCTACACCACTGGCACCCTTAAACATCTGCACCTTCCATATTGAATAAAAGTCACCTAGCTCCTGCTCTATCTTGCCTGGACAGGAAGAGGGCATGAGAGAATTCCATTAAGAGCTACACGTTGGCTGTGACAGTCGAGGAAGTCTGTGAGCTATGAATGGAGATTTCCTTGGTTCTTTGGTCCTTGGTTCTCATGAGTGGAGATATTGCGTTCATGGTGGACATTACAAGTCATTTGATTGAAAAGTTTCAGATTCAAGGTCAAATGGGAAACTACTAGCAGATACCCGTCTACGACGGGTATGGGGGACAGGACGGATCGCGATACTCGGTTACGGTAGTTTCTTTAGATGTTTTGCACCGCATTCAATCACTCAGTTCATATTGGTGGCGTGTCTGGGTGCCCATGGTAGCGTTTGAGACCGGTCGCTTTTGATTGTTGGCCTTGACACATCGTGCCGGATGAGTAACACGAACGATTTGACGTATTCATCGTTTCTATATTACCTCCATCAACAGATTAACAACATGGCAGGATAAAAGTCGTAAATGCTGAGTTGAACAAACGTCCTGAACTCATGGACTTAGTCAAGTAAAACACGTCATAAGGGACCCGGCGTCGGTTTGCCGCTGAACGCTGCTGATTGTGACGTCATCGATTCCCTCCTTGAAAATTCTATCTATGTTTGATTTTTTGAATCCGCTATCACCTGCGTAAATACATGGAACACATAATGCGAAGATTTCGGAAGTGTGAAGAGAATATGTTCGGAGAAAAGTGTGTTCGAAGTTCCAGGCTTACGCCCATTATATTAATACTAGCCGAAACCCCGTCACAGACAGATTCCGTTCATTCAACCACCCTCACCAGCTCACCCACACTCGAGGGACATGGACTGGACAGGGCGTGCTTGCCCCCGCCTACTCATCCCTCGCCCCTGCCCCATTCCTCCCCGTCTCCCACCCCCCACCTTCAATTTGCTTTCCCCCGCCCAAAAATTTAATTACCCCAGCACCGCCCCGCCTCTTCACTCCCCGCCCCCATCTCTTGATTACCCGCCCCACTTGCCCCTGCCCTCCTGCCCACCCCTCACACTCAACCCCACCTAATTCACCCCAGCCCCTGCCCCATTTCCTCCCGTCTCCCGCTTTCAATTTGCTTACCCCGCCCAAAAATTTGCTTACCTTGCCCCCCGCTTCTTCACTCCCTGCCCCCGTCTCTTCATCCCCCGCCCCGCCTCTTCACTCCTCGCCCCCATCTCAACGAAGTGTTTATTCTGCTTCAGAGTTAAAAGTTGACTATTGCCACTATGTGTGATGCACTCTTACAGTTACGAAGTTTCTTTCAGTCCAAGTCACAGTACCGAGAAAAACGTGACGCGACTGCTAGGAGGAGCACAAAATTGGTCCTTCAGTATTAATATATAGATTATGATTATATTAATATTAGGATTATGATTATGATATTCAATTTTTTGAATCCTCGATCACCTGCATAAATACATGGAACACATAATGTGAAGATTTCGGAAGTATGAAGAGAATATGTTTGGAGCAAAGTGTGTTCGAAGTTCCAGGCTTATGCCCATTATATTAAGATTACGATTATATTAATATTAGGATTATGATTGTGATATTCAATTTTTTGAATCCGCTATCACCTGCGTAAATACATGGAACACATAATGTGAAGATTTCTTAAGTATGAACAGAATATGTTCGGAGAAAAGTGTGTTGGAAGTTCCAGGCTTCCACCCATTATACTACGATTCATGGACTGGTGTTTGTTTGTCGCGTTACTCCTCGTACAGTTCTGGGCCAATTACATCCAGACTGGCTACATTGGACCACCTTGACCCCAATTGGTGTATTTTTATCTTTGTGGAAGGGAAAAGGGAGGGAATGCAAATTCTCTCTGTAAATTTGTATCGTGTCATGCTGCTCCAGGTGGGGGAGGGTATTACAAGTCCCCACCTTTTAGTCCTTTATTCCTGTCCCCACCTTTTCCAGTGCAATGTGTTTTGAATTTGAAACAGTAGGTATGTATTTGCTTCATGCACGTAATCCGGGTTTTTTTGCGAATACAGAGTTGCCTATACACTGCACAAATGAAGGTTATGCATCGGAAGAACGTGTTGTATGCATGGAACGAGATTGCCCATAGGGCGGGTACTCTGCTAGTGTTTACTAATTCACCGATACATTCCTTCACAAATTCACCATCTGAAAATATTTCTCATTTTTTGTGCCATTAAAAAACATAAATAAATAAATAAATAATAAAATATAATATAATAAAATAAAATAAAATTACTCCGGTGGGATGAGAATCAAATTTTTAAATAAAGATTAGAGTAAAACACATTTGGGTTGATCAGGTTCACAAAGTTAAGCATCGCCAGCACATCCAATGTTTCCTGCCACTGTACTTTGTGAAAAAGTGTTTGTTGTGCACCGACTTTACTTCAGTGTTTCAATTTTATTCGTTCTTGTTTCATCATCATAATTTTCACATCTTGCAATGCTTTTCGGAGTAGTCTCTTGAAGTTGTATCATTTAAGGAGACATCAATTATGAACATATCAGGCAAGCGGGAGCATCTTCACGAGCACGAAGAAGTATTCACTCATCCACCTTTCGTGAAGCATGGCACTGAGTCAAGTCCTACCTAATGCTGGCCTCCCCCCCCCCCCCAACCATAAATGATGGTGAAACAAAATATTCACATCTTTTTACAGATTTGTCTCTCAAACTTGACTTTAAGATTATTTTTAAAATAAAGTCACGGTAGTAGAAAACAATTACCCCCGTGTAGGGGTGACAATCATCTCCATAATGTTTTTTTGTATCATAATCGATGAACCGTTGCCAGATATCTCCTAAAATGACAGACGAGATAGGTTTTGAAAATGGCGACTTTCACAACTTTTGTGACCTCGTGACCTTGACCCTGACCTCGAATCTGGGAAAAACATATGTCGTTGGGTATCACTCATCGACCTCTACCCACATACCAAATTTTATCAAGATCGGAAGTAAAAAGTTTTCTTTGTACCAGGAGGTGTTTTTGACCATCTTCCAGGTTACGTGGCGGCCAAACGGGAAGGAAATTCAAAAATCTGCCCGGTTCGATACAAGATAATATTTTTTACTATCATAATCAATAAACAGTTGCCGAATATCTTGTAGAATAGCAGACTAGATAGGTTTTGAAAATGGTGATTTTTTATAACTTACGTGACCTCGTGACCTTGACCCTGACCTTGAACCTGGACAAACGTTATATCATTGTGTAACACTCATCGACCTCTTCCCACATACTAAGTTTCATCAAGATCGGAAAGAAAAATTGTTGACAGACGGACGGAAGGATGGACATTTGGTCCAGCTTTATTAAGTCATCTCGGTAGAGATGACCTAATAATTCGTACTCATATTTACTTTGATCTTGAACAATCAGGTTGTTCAGTGGCAACAATACGTAACTAAAGCCAAGTCGATGGCATGACATCACAAATCCCAACCTAAAGCAAAGTTGAAAGATGTTAAAAAAACGTTCCACCAGGAATGACCCAAAATCAAATTTGTGAGGAAAGACACCGTGTGTGTGTGTGCGTGCGTTTTCTAACTTTTATCGGGACAACCACTTTTCAAAGAAAGATGTAGGGATGGTTTCACATGATCACGTCTCATGACCATTCCAACCTTGTTTACATACTCTTTGGAATATCATCCCTACATCCTTTTACAATTTTTAAAATGTTTTTATTACTCGTTTCTTTTTTAAAGAATATATATATATATATATATATATATATATATATATATATATATATATATATATATTATATATGTATGTTCAACGACTGATTTACAAATGTTGTAATACATACTTTATAGATGATCTAGCATTCTAAATCGTCATACTGTCGAGAAATGTGTGGGTTGTTGCAATCACCAACTTCCTGATAATATTCCAACATCAACCACACCAATATGTATATATATATATATATATATATATATATATATATATATATATATATATATATATATATATATATATATATATATATATATATACATATACATCTTCTTCTTCTTCTTCTTCTTTCGGCTGCTCCCTTTCGGGGTCGCCACAGCGGATCATCCGTATGATCCGCATAGTGATTTGGCACATGTTTTACGCCGGATGCCCTTCCTGACGCAACCCTGGTCGCCTCTTACGACACAGGGATATGGTACACCTATTTTAACCGGAGTGTACACCGGCCCAGTACACTGGTACTCATTTCGCCGACCTCGGAAGGATGACAGGCTGAGTCAACCCCCTGGTGTATTAATTCAGTGGTCTAACGGGGCTTGAACTCAGGACCTTTTGGATCCCAAGCTGCTGCCCTTACCACTGCGCCAACACCAGGCTATATATATACATATACATATACATATATATATATATATATATATATATATATATATATACATATATATACATATACATATATATATATATATATATATATATATATATATATATATATATGTCAATCAGCCTGATGGGGGTGGGGCCACTCGACGCATTTGCACAACCAGACAGAGTCTCGCCTACCCCTCCCTTCCTATTCCTTTACAAAGGAATGCAGTTTTGCATTCTTTTCGTGGAATCCTTTCAAGCTATTAAAATTAGGACAGCAAAGGATGCTGCACAAAGTAAAACTCTGCCGGATGGTACCAGCGCACTCTCCGATATGAAAGCAGGTCTGGATCCTGACAATGACAAATTCGAATGGTTTCTCCCTTTCAGGAGAGGCTATAAGTAAACCGAAAATAAATATTTATTTGAAAATATACATCGATTGTAGACATTATTTTGTATTTCTATGTATAAAAATCTCCGATTCTCTTTTTCAAAATTTAATTTTGCCACGATGAATAAAATTGAGAATATCAGAACTTCGACTGCTTCCCCCTCTCCCATCAACAGATACATCACCTCGAATAGTTACATCCAATTTAATCATTCAATGAACGAAACATATCTTCAGTTCAGAGCAAGTGGAAATAAAATTTGCAGCATTTCATTCAGAAACCAATTTAAATAATGCTGGATAGAAAAGCATCCAAGCAAATGATAAATACTCGACTTCATCATCCAAAAAAAACAACCACCTTGACAACTATCCTGTTAATCAAATACCAGAATCTATCGTTTGAAATTCACAAATTAAATGATTGCATATTATTCAAACAATTTGAAATGAAATTGAGACACTTGGTGTCAGTATTCTGGCCAACACCAGGCTGCAGTTGTGATACAAATACGTTCATTACCTGGAAGTTGCTCACAGCAATTAGGCCCATGGCGCTGACACTGCCAGCACCAAGCGCCAGTCGGTTCAGCAATGACTGCTGCTGCTGCTCTACTAATTGGCAGTAGCGTAGAGAGCAAATCCATAGCACTGAGATCAAGAACAGTGAGGGAGGTTGGGAAGGGACATAGGGATGCATAATGAAACAGTGCAAGGATGCTCAGGTTGGGAGTGTGTCAGCAAGTGTTTGCAGCATAATGTGAAACGGGAATAAAATTTGACATCAGTGAATAAGTACTGAATGTGATCTTCATGAACACCAAATAACAATGACCAGTTAATGAATAAATAAATAATGAAAGTGTTATTAATGGAATTGGATTCCATTAAAACCTATTTCTATCGGTCATTCAAACTTTTGGGTCTCATTACCAGCTGTGATCTTTCTTTGGCAAACCACATTTCAACGTTGGCCTCCAAAGCCAGCCGCCAACTGAGCATACTCCGTTTTACAAAGTCCTTGGCACACCTGAACTCCTATCCACCTACAAGGCTTTCATCCACAGCTTGATGAAGTACTACTCTCCCCTATGGGCTGGCTTACCCTGTCTCACATCTTGCTCAGCTTGCCACTGTGGAAACCAAGGCCTTCAAGATTATTGGAATCTCGCACACTGAAGCTCAGCCTATGGGCCTATCACTTCGCCATCACAGACAGGTTGGTGGTCACTGTCTTCTACCGCCTTCTTTCTGGTCTCGCACCCTCTGCTCTTTCCTTGCTTTGTGTCCACACACACACACACACACACACACACACACACACACACACACACACACACACACACACACACACACACACACACACACACACACACACACACACACACACACACACACACACACACACACCCATATGTTTCTGCAGGGCTCACACAGTCCACCATCCACCTCATTCTGATGAAAATACCTAAATCCAGGATCACTGCTCACTTCCACTGATTTGTTCCTCTTTTTTCCTGCCTGTGGAATCAACTTCCACATTCTCATCGATCTCATTCTTCCCTCGAATCCAGATCTTCAAGACAGTTGCTCACCAGCATCTCAGATCGTCTCCAATCCAAAACCATCTTTTCTACCCTTGTTAACCCCACCCAAATCCCTCCTCCATCCAATTTTCCAGTTTTC
The DNA here is from genome assembly GCF_056783735.1 of Eptatretus burgeri. Taxonomy (NCBI): domain Eukaryota; kingdom Metazoa; phylum Chordata; class Myxini; order Myxiniformes; family Myxinidae; genus Eptatretus; species Eptatretus burgeri. The sequence continues at coordinate 99,811,759 of NC_140965.1, read as the reverse complement.
CCTCCTTGGAGTTTCCTTCTCTATCCATATTGGATACAATTATTATTGTATTGGATCCAATTATTCCCCCCCATGTCGTCCATGAGCCAGTAGGGTTGCTCGGTACCCATCTGGGGGGAATAATTCTCAGTGATTTTTGGCAAGGTATACAACCCAAGAGTTAGGAAAATATGTGAAAGCATTGCATCGGTGGTAGCTTTTTGTGTTTTATCACCCTGTTTATATGCCTACCCTTAAATAAGCTTTTGTGCAAAATGGCCAGTACAAGGTAAGACATCCTACTTCAGCTTAACAGCATTTTTTTTATCAGTCAAACATTAACATTGAAATTTGTCTCACCTTTTGCCAGGATAACTTGCTTCTCAACAAAAAGTGTTAAACATGCTTCGGTTGAAAGGTATGTCATTGGTGACACTTATATATCAGTGTCCATTTCCTGTATGATAAATCATATCACCTTTAGAAAAGTATTTGTCTTTCATTTACTGTGGAAAGTAAATAAAAGTTCTGGAACAATATAATTACATGGGTGTTGAGCAAATTTATTAAGAAATCCAAAAATCTAAATTTCTTTTTTGTATGTTGTATATTAAGATCAGCATAGCAGACAATGTTACCCTACCCCCAAAATGAAAAAAAAATACCTAATTTGGATGGATTTATGTAGTTTGGTCAATGTCATGATATTTTCCCTGTTGTTATTGAAGGATACTTTCCAAGAATCAAACAAAGGTAAATGATAGCATGTTCATGAACAAGATTAATGTTTTTTCCCTGTAATTTCTCAACAAATACAGAATTTCAGGGATTTAGATACTCGGTAATGCACATATGAAGGTATCAAACACCCATATTGCACAATATAAACCAATAAGACGGTAGCAAGATGGTTAATCATGTGCAATCTGATGAATGAGTCAAAGGTGAAAATGAAACACAATCTTCTGTTGTCGGGCATAAAATTACAGAATAGAAACACAAATGTGGTGTTCCACACGAACAAGGCTATTACCTCGGCCAAACGTGTTGCTGATAAACATATTGTCATGAACCAAAGACGGGTTCTTTATAGTTTCTAAGACATCTCTGATCATATGCACTGATTGTAAGTGATATAAAATGTTCAAGATGAACTTAAAAATCATAATCATTATCCAGTTCTTCAATATCCTCATCTAAACTTTCTCCATCGTCTGACTCAAAGATGGATATGTTCTGCAATGTATCAGCACTGGACTATCAGTGCCTGTAATTGCAAACACTAAATGCTAGGCCAGTTTTAACAACTGTTTTCAAAAGCAAATAACATGATCTACGTGCCAAACAATTTTCAAGAAGATATAGCCGATAATAAGAAAGACCAATTAGTTTTTAAATAGAATGTCTTCTTCTGTCTTACGCAGGTTTCAGAAAAGTTTATTTTGGGACGGGGTTACTTAACGGCTAATAACACACAAAAGGCTACCACCAATGCAATGCCATCACATACTTTCTGACTGTAGAGATGCATACCCTGCCAAAAATTACAATGAGCATTATTCTCCTTGGATGGTACCGGTGGCCAAAAATTACCGAGTCTGGCTCATGGCTGAATGCATGCATGCATGTTTTGCATCCTATTAACCGGTGAGCGGAAGTTATATGTTTTCATCCGTCTGTCTGTGAATTGCAAAATCGAAGACTCATGAGTATATTGGTTGGTGTGGTCTGGTCTGTTATTGATTGTTTATGTGTCAATCGCCTACAGATCATGTTTTCACTCCAATCTTCACCACTTCATAGAGGTAGTGACAAGCTGGAAGCCAATAGTTTGTGAGGTCAATAGATCAAAGGTCAAGGTCACATCAATCGTCAATTTTCAGCAGATTCATTTGATATCTATATCGTGTACATCAACTGAAAAGTATGGGTGGACGATGAACTCTCGTTGAGGTGAAGTCTTTGTCGACCTTGATGAGTATGTCTATTAATTACGTACCATTTGAACGCGAGTTGGACAGTGATTATGTCTATTAATTACCTCTATGAATTATTGGAACATAACTTTTAGATATAAAGACCTTTAGAGCCTTTAGACCTTTTAGACAGCCTACACCCTCAAGACCCCTATGTTCCCAAAAACCCTGCAGACCCAATTAGAATCGTTAGTCCCCTAAAATCCTATAGACCCAGTTGGTCCTTCTACCTGAGGGCTTTCTGCAATAACACATGAGGTTCAGTCATAATCAAAAGGTTCAGTCATTCAGCATCCCACCCCCCCCCCACCCCACCCCCCACATTGGAAAACCACCTCAGTGCCAAGCTAAGAGGGTGCAAAATATAATTCAATCATGACATTTCTTTCTTTCTTTTTTCAGATTCTGCTCATTTTGATGAGTAGTTTAGGGAAAATCCCCTTGCGGCAGAGAGAAAACTGTGTCCATGACAACAATTTCACACCAATGTAATCAAATGGGAATTTTTTTGTGATTTGTATTGTTGCCAAACTTCAGGAATTTTTCAAGATATCAGAATGAAACTTGTATAGCTTATTTGTATGCATGTGTAGTATGTGTGTATAAAATAGTGAAAATTAGTCAAAGATCAAGGTCAATGCCATCCATAACATGGAAAACACCTATTTGGCAACAATTAGAAAATGTATCAACCAAATTTGTTACGTACAACATTCCATCATGTAAAACATTTGATATGTCAAATTTTCGAAATTATCATATCCAGCTGTTTCCATGGCAACTATTATTTATTTGTAGTTCACAAGTGTCGTGCTATGCATGACATGTTTCTTGTTTGTGAGCAGGATATCTCAAGAAGGTGTGGATGGATTTGGACGAAACATGATGGGCAGGTTGAGTGTGTGACAAGGAAGAAATGATTCAATTTTGGTGAAGATCTGGATTTGAATCCAGATGCGAGAATTATTTAATTTTAAAATTGATTCTTCACCATTGAGAGATGGGGCCAAGAAATGATACATAGCATGATATTTAAAAAAAATTGCACACGCGTTATGACAAAACTTGGTGGATGAGTTGGTTAGGTGCTGAGGTTCAGGTCGGAATCCAGATCCAGCTTATCAGTGGGATAAAAAATACTGTTCAGCCTGGCGGAGATATGTGCTGTACCTCGTGCCGTCCTCGTTTTGTCCGTTACGTCCTGATCCCTTCAGTGTACGAGTTCTTCCACGAGCCCAGACTATGTATACAAACAAAAATCCTTTCATATGGCCTGTTACTGTTTACATCTTCAACAACCAGAAGCTTAGATTTAAATACCAAGTTATGCATCAGTTTTATCGAGGCCACACACGTTATGGATGCATAATGGCATAATTCATACCCTCTCTAAGGCCCATATATCCTTCTTTGCCCACCTCCCTCTACACCCACCAAACTAATTCTTTTTCCAACACCTCCCTACTCTTTTCTCAACCTATCCTCCCACACTTGCATACAAAATGGATACAACCTCAAATGCCACTCAATGCTCATTGTGATGAATGAATGAATTCCTCTCCTTTTTTCAATGCAAAGTCAAAGCTTGTGGAAGAGCGAGATCATAAAGTGGACCAGAACAAAACACAAAAAGGAGAAATACAGTAGAGCTGGGGGAAAGACACCAAAGCAGGGGAGAGCAACAACAGAAGGAACCTTGGAAGAAAAATGGGGATGAGGAAGAATAGGATCAAGAGTAAGGGGATGAGGAAATGAGGTGAGCAAGCTGGACGTAAGCTCAAGCACAGCAAGAAGAAAAATGTAAAAACCAAGGAAATGGAAACAAAAAATAAGGAAGGAAAAAGACGAATAACTACAACTGCCACTTTATAACTGCTGGCAGTGATGACCGGGTACCCAAACGTTCGGCTGTGACGCAACCCTGCTTTGACACAACATGGGACTGACAAGTTAGGAAGCGAGTAACACGGTGTACAATCTATTTATTGCGTATGCAGTTAGTCCTTTTCCTGGGGACATTGTCGGTATCAATTGAATTGGCATTTAAATTACTGAACGCGAAGTAATAAATGTGCGGGAAATGTCAACATGGGTCCACAGGGTATATCGGAACTCCCCCGAGCAATTATAAGCACCCCCCCCCACCCACCATTCGTTTCTCTACTACACGGGATTGATGAGTTATAAATGCAGTAAGACGCCACATTCAATCTATTTATTACGTAAGCAGTTAGCCCTTTTTCCTGAATACATAGTCGGTAGCAATTGAATTGGTGTTTAAATTAACCTGAACACAAAGTAATAAATGTGGACACCATCAGCGGGATTCCATTAGTCTAAAAAGGCTCCACACGTTTCTCTAAGACGAGGGATTCACAAGTTATGCACGGAGAAACAGGCCATGTTCCATCCATTTATTATATACACAGTTGACCATTTTTCCTGGGGCCATCATTGGTATTAATTGAATTGCTGCTGCTGTACCCTCAAGTGCAGCCAAGTGAGCCGAAAGCAAAAATAAAAAAATTCTAAAAGTTCTCAGATTCAAATAATTAAATTATTCTGGCTTCCAAATCATATGGCCAATTGGGTTGAAATTTGAAACCTACGTTCCCCATGTCGGCTAGATTAGAATTGTGAGGTTTCACATATATTTATGCAGTGGTTCCAGAGTAAATGTTATTTAATAGTTTTCCTTCAATCCAACATGGCTGCCAAACCACGTGCTTGATCGAGTTGAAATTTAATACTTTCATTATCCATGGCTGCTTCATAACTGTGAAGACACATTTATTGATGCAGCAGTTCCAGAGTAAATTATATTTAATATTTTTCCTTAACTCCAATATGGCTGTCAAACCATGTGATCTACGTCAAAAGGAGGTGGGAACTTTTTGTTCATCCTGGATAGGCAGTCATACCTGTAAAGTTTCACCTCGATCTGTTCAGCCGTTTCAGAGAAGACTTTTTAATTTATTAATTTTCAATCCAATATGGCTGCCGGAGCACGTGACCAATAACATCATAAATTTATATTCTCCCTCCAATGGAGTAGTGGATCATGTTTGTTAAGTTTTGTGTTGACCGAACAAGGTACGTTTTTCTATCCAAGATGGCTGCCAAACCATGTGACTTGTGCAATAATTTTTACCATATATGCAGGCATGGGGTTCGATGATAGTTGCCAACTTTCACTTCGACAGGATAAGTGGTTCCAGTGAAACATTATTTAATATTTTTCTTGAATCCAACATGGCTGCCAAACCATGTGATCTATCAATTATTCATGAACAAACTTATATTCAATACCCTTGAGCAATATGTATGTAAAGTTTCCCCTTGATTTGACCAGCCGTTCTGGAGAAGATGATGTTTGAAGGTTTTAGGGTAAATTCAATATGGCCACCAAACCATGTGACTTGTGCCATCATAAATTTTTACCATATATGCAGACATGGTGGGAGATGATGGTTGCAAATTTTCGCTTCGATAGATTAAGTAGTTCCAGAGAAAACATTATTTAATATTTTCTTCAATCCAACATGGCTGCCAAACTATGTGACCTATCAATTATTCATTAACCAACGTGTATCCCCTTCCCAATGAGAATATGTTTGTGAAGTTCCCCTTGATCTGACCAGCTGTTCTGGAGAAGATGATGTTTGAAGGTTTGAAGGTAAATTCAATATGGCCACCAAACCATGTGACCGATCAATAAGAAATTAACAAACTTGTAAAAGGATGTCATGGGGAATGTGTGTGTAAAGTTTCACCTCAATCTGTCCAGCCGTTCTGGAGAAAAAGATTTTCAATTTATTTTTTCAAAACAATATGGCTGCCAAACGAAGTGACGTATGACGTCAAAATATTTTTTTCCTTCGGTGAATTGTTACGGAGATGACACTCAAGAAATTTCAGATTTTTCCTGTGCAGCGTTCCACCTGTCGAATTTTCACCGGGACCCCACTTCACCCATGACGTCACGAAAAATCACACATGTTCCCCATGGTGAGTTCACTAAAATGCATCAAATTTAAGTTTTTTTTCCATTGCATGGTTTCAGAGATACAGAGGTGCAAAGTTTTTCGGTTTTTTTCCAAGATGGCGCATGTACCACGTGACCTATGACGTCATAATTATCAATTAAGTCTGCTATCAAAAAAGATGTATACTATGGTGAAAATTTCGTGTCGATCGGACTCATCGTTCCCAAGAAAATGGTTTTTAAAGCGAAAAAACCCGTAAATTGCCGGCGGAAAAAGAAATATAAAAATAAGAAATAAACAGAAGAAAAGCAATCGGTTACCCAGTCAATTCGACTGGTTTACCCAGTCAATTAGAAAAGCAATCGGTTACCCAGTCAATTAGACTTATTACTCTAATAATGAAAATAAAAAAAATTTAAACCTCTAAAGGAAGGGGTGTGTTTGGGGAGGGTTAATAAGGGTCAAAAAGATCATGAGTATAGATTGTGGATGGCCTGTGGTGAACAACCATCTTGAAACTTTGGAAGGAATAATGAGAGTGAACAGAACAGACAAAGAAAGTCAGTTCCACAAGTGAGAGAGAAAAATAAATAAAACTAGAACTGCCACTTTATAACTGCTGGCAGTGATGACCGGGTACCCAGTCCGTCCGCCTTTGATACAACATGGGACTTTCTGCAGATGACAGTCGCAAAGTTCCGCATTGAAAGGATAAGCGGTGCCAGAGAAAACATTATTTAATAGTGATACAAACACAGGCCTGCTTCGAGAGGGCGCGGAACAGACGAGTTACGAACCGGGCAGCACAAAGCATTCAATTTCGTTATTACTGGCTTCCAGATTCAAATAATTAAATAATTCTGGCTCCCAAACCGCGTGACCGATCAGGTTGAAATTTTAAACTTTTGTTTCGCATGTCACCTGAATTATAAATGTGAAGTTTCGCATATACAGAGGCGGCGGTTCCAGAGTAAACATTAATTAATATTTATCCTGCAATCCAAGATGGCGGCCAAACCATGTGACTTGTGATGTCATAATTTGCACCACGTGTGCAAACACGATGGTGGATGATAACTGCAAATTTTCGCTTCTCCAGGTTAAGCAGTTCCAGAGAAAACATTATTTAATATTTTTCTTAAAACCAACATGGCTGCCAAACCCTGGGCCCGATCCCGTTGAAATTTCAAATCCTCATTCCGCATGAGCGTTCCACCATAAACTTGATGTTTCACATTTATTGATGCAGTAGTTCAAGAGTAAACATTAATTAATATTTTTCCTTCAATCCAATATGGCTGCCAAACGTTGCGTCGTACCTCAAAAGGGGGTGAGAACTTTTTATTTGTCATGGAGAGGCGGTCATAGTGGTCGAGTTTCGCCTGGATCTGTTCAGCCGTTTCAGAGAAAAAGACGTTTGAAGATATTGTTTTTCAATCCAAGATGGCTGACGAACCATGTGACCTATGACATCAGAAATTTATATTCTGCTTCCAACTGGGTATTGGAACACGTTTGTGAAGTTTCGTGTTAATCGGTAAAGGTGCGTTTTTCTATCCAAGATGGCCGCCAAACCATGTGACGTGTGATGTCATAATTTTTACCATGCGTGCATACACGATGGTAGATGATAATTACAAATTTTCGATTCGTTTGTTTCAGCGGTTCCAGAGAAAACATTATTTAATATTTTTCTTAAATCCAAGATGGCGGCCAAACCGTCTAACGTATCAATTCCAAATTAACAAACTTATATCGCCTACGTGTCCCGAATATAGTTCTGAAATCTCCCCTTCATCCGACCAGCGCTTCTGGAGAAGATGTTTGAAGGTTTTAGGGTTTTTTCAAGATGGCCGCCGAACCATGTGACCGATCAAGAACAAATTAACAAACTTGAGAAAGGACCTCATGGGGAATATATGTGTGAAGTTTCGTCTTCATCTGTCTTGCCCTTCTGGAGAAGAAGATTTTTAAAATTTATTCATTTTCAATCCAAGATGGCTGCCGAACCTTGTGACCTATGATATCATAAATTTAAATTCTGCTTTCCATCGTCGACCCGAACAAGTGTGTGAAGTTTCGTGTAAATCGGATAAAGTCTATTTTTCTATCCAAGATGGCCGCCAAACCATGTGACTTCTGAGGTAAATTTTTTTACCATGTATGCAGACTTGAGGGAGGAAGGCACTTGCAAATTTTCGCTTTGATGGCTTATGAAATACCAGAGAAAACATTATTTAATATTTTTCTTAAATCCAACATGGCGGCCAAACCATGTGACATATCACTTTGAAATTAACAAACTCGCATCGCATACATGTCACGAATATAGTTCTGAAATCTCGCCTTCATTGGACCAGCGCTTCTGGAGAAGAAGATGTTTGAAGGTTTTAGGGTTTTTTCAAGATGGCCACCAAACCATGTGACTTATCAATAACAAATTAACAAACTTGAAAGAGGACCTCAGGGAGAATGTGCGTGTAAAGTTTCACCTCAATCTGCACAGCCGTTCTGGAGAAGAAGATTTTTTTTAAAAAACACTAAAAAACAAGATGGCGGCCGAATTACGTCACCGATGACGTCAAAATATTTTTTTTCTACGATGAATTTTTGTGTAGATGATGCTCAAGAAATTTCAAATTTTTGCCATGTGGCGTTCTACTTGACGAATTTTTACTGGGATACCTCTTCACTGATGACGTCACGAAAAATCACACGTATTCCCGAGAGGGAGCTTGTTCAAATGTATCAAGCGAAATTTTTTTACACTAGAAGGTTTTCGAGATACAGAGGTCCAAAGTTGATCTGTTTTTTCAAGATGGCGCCCGTACCACGTGACCTATGACGTCATAATTATCAATTATGTATGCTATCAAAAAAGATACATATTTGGTGAAAATTTTGTGTCGATTGGTCTTACCATTTCTGAGAAAATGGCATTTAAAACGAAAAAAATTGGAAATTTTGCAAATTTACGGCGGAAGAAAAATAATAATAAACAGAAGAAAAACAATAGGTTATCCAGTCCATTTGACTGGATACCCTAATAAAATAAAATAAAAAGAGAGTGAAGTTCAGCAGTGATGGGAGTTTCACAAGAAGTGGGATATGAGCATACCAAATTCACCCTGCAGAGACCTGGGAAGGGGCAGCATAGGAAGGAAAGGGCAGAGGGTGCAAGACCAGAAAGTAGGTGGTGGAAGATAGAAATCACCGACATGTCTGTGATGCGAAAGTAACCAGCCCAGAGACTCACAGTCATTGTATTGGGAGAGATTCCAATTATTGAGGGCCTTGGTTTCCACGGCATCAAGTAGTGTAAGGTGTGAAGCAGGGTTACTGACCCAAAGGGGAGAGCAGTACTCAATGGAGCTGTGGATGAAGGCCTTGCAAGTTGAGTAAAGTTCATATTTGTCAGGGAAAGACTGCATGATGAAGGTTGCCGGCGACTGGCTTTGAAGGCAAATTTTGAGATGTGGTTTGCCCAAGAAAGATCAGAACCGATGATGAGGCCCAAATATTTGAATGACTGGACTTCTTTCAGTTGTTCCCAAAGGAAATAGATGGGATGAGTTTGTCAGAGAATCCTTTCGGAGAGACAGACAAAACATGAGATTTGCTAAGGTTAAAAGACATATTCCAAGTGTTTGACCGGCTCCAGATTTTATCAAGGCCTGCAGAGAGGGAAGAGGTCCTCTCTATGCAGTGATGTATGCCCACTTCAAGGAGACAGAAGGTGACTGAGAAAATGGTAGGGTGAACAGCAGAATGATCATGTGTAAGAGGCAGAGTAGATTTTTAGGACATGCACAGATGCAATTCCCATTAAACACATAAAAAAGCTCTTAAGCCAATCAACTTCCTCCGTTCGTAATGAGATAAGCAATATGTGGCCCTTATTCTTGGTTGACATTACCACAAGTCGTTAACATTTTAGAAAGCACACATGCAACAACGAGTGGCAGAACACCATGCTAAATATATCAGACAAAAATACAACAGTTTCATTGTAAGCCTGCATCAACTTTGCATTCTGACACCCTCACCCCCAGCACCCCTCCATTCTCCTTTCCCATACATCTTTCCACATTACTCCAGCCTCATTTCCCATGCTCAATTCTCCATTTTCTTGCTCTCAATCTCATCTCATCAAACCCACTTGTCCCCATTTATTTCAATGTCTCATTCACCACAGACAGCAAATGGCAATGGCCATTATTTCATATAATTTTAGTAAAATATTAATATACACTTTGAAATTGCTTCATCCCAAAAAGATTTGCACATGCACATTGACAAAACGTTGTACATGATTGTGGAATGTACATACACAAATTGTTCATTTTGTGCTTGTGGTGCCAATGATCAGGGTTGACCCGAGATGAAATGACACCGAAGGTAAGAGTGGTCATTGACACCCCTCTCTGTTTGTTATAATTTTGAATACCTTTTGAGGGGGTTGCGAGTGTAAGCAGTGATGACGGGGCAGCGAGTGTAGGCAGTGGTGAGGGGACAGCGAGGAGAGGCAGTGGTGAGGGGACAGCGAGGAGAGGCAGTGGTGAGGGGACAGCGAGGAGAGGCAGTGGTGAGGGGCAGTGAGGGCAGGCAGTGGTGAGGGGCAGTGAGGGCAGGCAGTGGTGAGGAGCAGTGAGGGCAGGCAGTGGTGAGGAGGGCAGGAAGTGGTGAGGGGCAACGAGAGCAGGCAGTGGTAAAGGGGCAGCGAGAGCAGGCAGTGGTGAGGGAGCAGTGAGGGAGCAGCGAGGGCAGGCAGTGGTGGGGGGCAGCGAGGGCAGGCAGTGGAGAGAGGCAGCAAGACCAGGCAGTGGTGAGGGGCAGCGAGGGCAGGCAGTGGTGAGGGGCAGCGAGGACAGGCAGTGGTGTGGGAGCAGCGAGGGCAGGCAGTGGTGAGGGAGCAGTGAGGGAGCAACGAGGGCAGGCAGTGGTGAGGGGCAGCGAGGGCAGGCAGTGGTGAAGGGGTCACGAAGGCATGCAGTGGTGAGGGGGTAGTGAGGGCATGATAGACCGAATCCAAATGGCCTCTTCCGTTGCCAAATTTTGGTTATTTCTCTTTACATCGTTGTGACAGGCTCACCCTAAGCCCAGCACCTTCTGACCCCCCGAGCCCAGTGCCCATGGCGGTCGCCTGTCCCTAAACCCAGCCCTGCCAATCATATACAAGATCACGAGGTCAGGAGGAGGAGGAGAAGGAGGAGGAGGAAGAGGAACGGTGCCCATGGCGGTCGCCTGCCCCTAAATCCAGCCCTGCCAATCATATACAAGACCACGAGGTCAGGAGGAGGAGAAGGACGAGGAGGAGGAGGAGGAAGAGGAAGAGGAAGAAGAGGAAGAGGGAAAAAGGAGAAACATTAATTTGGTAAAAGATTGGGAGTACATGGCAACAGCGAATTTTACTCTGACAAAAACATCTACGCAATGCTTGAAACACGTGGCTGAGCATGAAGGAAATCCCAAGCAACTTTGGGCACAGAAGAAAGCCATCTGTCCCAGCATGCGTGTACGGTAAACCAAAACGCAGCAAAGCAGCATTCAAAATGCAGTGATGCATTCTGGCAACACAACCATCTCAAATATGCTTTTCCTTCAAGTTAAGTCAGACTCTGTTGGGGATCGAACCAGCTAAGAAAGCTCAATGGTTAGCATGCATTCAGTTTGGCTATTTTGATCTCATCCTCTCTGCCTCGGCTGGGTTTTTGCCTCGACCATTTCACCGCATTCCACGAAGCCCTCACATCCTTTCGTCGTTCTTTCCGACCATAATCTTCAACCACCAACGATTCCTTACAGTTTCAGCAAAAAATAATGAAACATACAAGCCTGCTTACCCAATTTTGTGCTGCTTTGAGAGTTTTGTTTCATTCTTTCGTGAACATGTGTTCAGCACAATCTGCCACCTCAATGAACTGCTTGCCAACCGCTTCTTTTTTAATTTTCCATTCAAGTGAGTCCTTTTTCAACCTCAATCCCATCTCTGACCCACCCCACAATCTTCTTCTTCTCCACAAGAAAAAAAATAAAAAACTCCATTCCCAGCTCATTCTTCAAGATATTCAGTCCGAAACTATTCATTTCTTTTTTTTTTCCCCTTTTCCACCTCCACTCACTGAAATCCAATTTTTCAAATGACAATTTGAAATATTCAATTCTCCTCCACCATAATTTCCAAATCAATCTCGCACAATGCTTCCTCTTCTCCCCTTCCTTTGTTTACTTACTCTATCTACACCCTGTCAGTACCCTCCTGCACATCACCTCTGACATGCCAGTGTCCCACTGGAAGGCCAATCCGACTCAAGACAATCTCAGGTCATTCACCAAACCTGCGAGAGAGAGAGAGAGAGAGAGAGAGACAGAGAGAGACAGAGAGAGACAGAGAGAGACAGAGAGAGACAGAGAGAGACACAGAGAGAGACACAGAGAGACAGAGAGAGACAGAGAGAGACAGAGAGAGACAGACAGAGACAGAGAGAGACACAGAGAGACAGAGAGAGACAGAGAGAGAAAGAGAGAGACAGAGAGAGACAGAGAGAGACAGAGAGAGACAGAGAGAGACAGAGAGAGACAGAGAGAGACAGAGAGAGACAGAGAGAGACAGAGAGAGACAGAGAGAGACAGAGAGAGACAGAGAGACAGAGAGAGACAGAGAGAGACAGAGAGAGAGACAGAGAGAGAGACAGAGAGAGACAGAGAGAGAGAGAGAGACAGAGAGAGAGAGAGAGAGAGAGAGAGAGAGAGAGAGAGAGACAGAGAGACAGAGAGAGAGAGAGAGAGAGAGAGAGAGAGAGAGAGAGAGAGACAGAGAGACAGAGAGAGAGAGAGAGAGAGAGAGAGAGAGAGAGAGAGAGAGAGAGAGAGAGAGAGAGAGAGAGAGAGAGAGAGAGAGAGAGAGAGACATCTGTCCAACCTCAAGAATAAAATTTCAAACTTGTCTCCCTCATCTAAAACCTGGTGGCACCTTGTCAAGTCCGTCTGTGGAGTATGCTCCCCTTCCATCATTTCTCTCTCTTCAAATGGCACCACAGCAGACACCACACGTGAGAAGGCCGAATGCCTCAATTCTGTAGTTGCTTCCAAATCTCGCACGGATAAAGCCAGTGACCTTGCAATTGTACGACTGCAAAATAATTTCAACCAAAGTTGATATTTCATTTGAAGTTTCATCTACTTCCTGAGTTAATTTTCTCCACATCATACCAGAAACATGCAAAGAAAGGTGGAGGTTTTTTCTTTTTCTTGTCGTTTTCTTTCTAACAAGCTCAAATGAGCGAAGATCCTCATCCTCTTGATGATGACGTCATAAAAACGAATATTACGTCATTGTGATGTATCAGGTTTGCGATAAATTATCTGTGCTAATGCCCAGCTTGATTCCCACAAACAAAATTCAAACAGCTTGCCTAGTTTCGGAGATAATGGTATAGGCGATTTCCATTAGCGGCCATATTATGACGTCAACTTTTTTTTCTAGGAAGAATTTCCAAAATCGGAGATGGTTACTGCCTGCGCGTGGGCTTTCTGCATATACATGGCAAGTTTCACGAAGATCCGATGAAAAATCTGGGTTGTGAAACAAAAAATGTAAAAAAATAGGAATGACGTCATAAAAATTGATATGACGTCATAGTGATGTATCATATGTGCGGTAATTCATCTCTGCTAATGCCCTGTTCGATTCCCGCAAACAGAATTCAAAAAGCTTGCCTAGTTTCGGAGATAATTTTTTCGGCCATTTCCATTTGCAGAGATATTTTGACGTCACAACTTTTTTTCTGGGAGGAATTTTCAAAATCCGAGATCGTTACTGTCTGCGCAGGGTATTTTTACATATATATGCCAAGTTTCAGGAAGTTTCGATGAAAACTGTAGGCTGTGAAACAAAAAAGTCCACAAGAAGAAGATGAAGATCAACAACGTGAGTAAGACTTAGAGATCCTCCACGAGGATCTAAAAACAATTCTGTAATACAAATAAGAGAAGTTTCCATACCCTGCACCTCAACCCCCACTCTTCCAAATATACAAAACGAGTTTAATCATGAAATCCCTTTGTCATTTGGATGACCTTTCACGACTGTACAAAGTATGTTTGTAGCTCTGCCTGGAATGAAGACATCATTAAACTAAAAGACAACGGAGATAAGACGATGAACAGAGATTTGTATGCATCGCAAAACACAGAACAACAAACCACCCAAAACCAATTACCATTGTTTACTTTATATTTAGATGACCCCACATATGCCTTAACTGCACGAGTCATGCGTAGGACGACACAATGCTTACCCATAAAAGAGCCAAGATTTCCGACTAGACTGAAGAGGCAACTTTCAGGAGGGTAGGCGCCACATTTGCTGCAAAACAGAGGTCAAACAGTCATACATAATCGGGCATAAGATCTGCAGCAGCTTGCACATTGGACATGAACAATGAACTTCACCATCTGACCTTCATCTGCTCACGATAACGTTTCCATCGAGAACACTTCAAATCAAGCACATCCGTTCATGTTCACCCACTCGGTCTCCAACCTGAATGTTTGCTCTACAAGTACAACCTGACCCACAACCCTCTGGCCAATGTGGATCAGCAAGTCATGCAAACACATGGCATTTTGTGCATGAATGAATCCCTCTGCATTCTAAAGCACGTTCTCAAACTGTTTTTCTTCAGCCAGTGTCTGTTATTGCTGAAATAACTTGTGTCAAACTTCTCTTCTCGAGTTCAAAACATTTTAAAGGTGCCCAAAGTCTTTTTAAAAGAAAGCCATTTTTGTTGAAAGCGAATATTCTTTGTCGTGACGGTTTGCGTAAGCAACTGACCTAACAGCTGTTGCAATTACCATACGTAAATCTGTTAGTTGATAATCTCGTAGCACTGCCAGCATGGAGTAGAATTTCAAAATAAGACACTCTGCGTCAGTGATGCCTTATGAGTCGATCTCAAGTTGGTGGGTGGGCACGTCACCACATTTGGGCAGTTAAGAGGGAAAGGAGAGAGGGGGGAAAGAGGTTGCAGAGAGGTTAAGCAACAATGATATTTTCTACCCTCGTTAGCCCCAACCAAAATCCCTCATCGTTTTCCAGTTTTTCCTCCTTGGAGTTTCCTTCTCTGTGCATGCGCGTTTTGCGTCCTGTTTTTGTCCATTACGTCCTGATCCATTTCATATGCTATTTCCATGAGCCTCGACTGTATATATTTGTGGTTTTGAAAGACCCCAGGTAGTTCCATCCAACACATAAAGGAACCATGGAGTTTAGATATCTCAGTCGTATTTTGTTTCGTTGGATTACAGTACTTCTCCCCTCACATTAGTGGACAGGGAAATGTGTTTGTGCAGCAAATTTTAATTCCCCTTGTAACTCTTCTCTAAAACCTCTCTTCCAATATCACTTTTAATCTCCCCCCCCCATCACTATTAATCTCCCTCGTTCTTTGCACCTCTTTTCAGCACATGCATAAACTCACATTAAAAAGCCAAATCATTCAGAAGCACCAGATCAACCAGTGTCCAATGGAGCAGGAAGGATCACATCTGGGCAGGGTTATCGGAGGACAGTGTCCCCAAGCTGAGACCTTGACCACTGAGCATGGCTTGACAACAGCCCCGTTCCAATGAAAAGGCAGCACCGAGAGGAACAAGCTGTACTGGGATGCTGAACACACCTCGGCCAAGGGCTTTATACGTCTGGGTCACCCAGAGTTTGTGGTCGTGTACGTCCAGGGAGCAAAGAGCCAGAAGGGGTCCTTCAGGAATGAGCTGAGACTGCGAACCGCTGTGCAGACAGACTTGATCAACGATTTCCTAGACTCCCTCAAAGCAGGGGTATTGATACACAGGATTCACAATCTCCTCTATGCATTATGAAGCATTCACCACATTACTCCATCACCCTCTCTTCTTTCCCCCTCCCCTTTTCATGTTGTGACCACATAAGCCCGAGATCTGTGGTGAGGGGGTCACCAACGAGCCCTGCCTTCTGCATCTCTCCGTCAATCTCTCTTACCAGTCTAATTTCCCAGAGTGAATGAGGTGTCCATGTCTGTAGTTTCCATAATAAGGTGATTGTCGAAGGAGCTTATGTGTATAAGAGCAAGACTTCCCTTTTGTGATGCTGCATTGTTTGTAAATACTTGCCTTTTGTTAACATGACCATTTGTTACGAACCTGCCCGAGTGTCTTTCCTTATTGCTGAGATGCGAGTGTGTAAATAATGGATGGGAGTTTTACCCCGCAGTTTAGCTATGGTCAGACGAGCCGACATCCGTCATGCGGTTCCACTCGGAAGTACTTGATATAAATAGAAGTGGGGCATCGAGAGCGTGGTTCCCTAATCTGGGGGGGGGATGGGGGGGATTTACCTGCCAGGAATTTGACACGAGGACACTACCTAAAGAGTTTCAGACAGCGTCAATGATGCCACAGAGTTATCTGCGGCGCGTCAGCCTGAGGGTCAAAGGTCAGGAAGTGGGTTTGAGAGGCCAATCGTAACAATAAATTAAATATATATATATATATATATATATATATATATATATATATATATATATATATATATATATATATATATATATATATATATATATATATATATATATATATCTCATCCATATACACATACACATACATACGTACATATATAAAACATTCCTTTCATGCCATAAAGGCAGAGAGCTGCCAAGGCAGTTTCATTGGCTGGGAGTACAGTACTGGACGGGTTGCCACTCCGACGCAGGTTACCCCAAATGATTATTACCCCAATACACTGGTACTCATTTCGCCGACCTTGGAAGGATGACAGCTGAGTCAACCCCACATAGTGTTAATTCAATGGATGATAGGGGCTTGATCTCAGGATCCTGAGGTCCCAAGCCAGCCAACACCAGGCTCAAATTAGTGTGTGTGTGTGTGTGTGTGTGTGTGTGTGTGTGTGTGTGTGTGTGTGTGTGTGTGTGTGTGTGTGTGTGTGTGTGTGTGTGTGTGTGACCGGTTTCTCAACAACTTCTGGTCCGATCTAATTGAAACTTGCCAGCGATATTGCTGGGGACTTGACGATGTGCCTTTTCAAGGTTTGATATTAATCAGACAAGTGCTTCCCAAGTTATGGCCATTTATTTACCAACCAATGACAAGACACTTTGCTGCGTAGGCGTGGCTGCGTAGGCGTGGCTGCGTAGGTCGGTGCACGGCAGGCCAACGATGACGTCACGGGCCGTGCCGGTTACGATGGGGATCGGTACCTAAGTTACCGTGGTGGAAGAGTGACAATGGTCAATGGCAGCGAATGTCATGGCAAGCAAAGACAGGGAGGTAAACTTGATTTTAATTAACTCTATGTGTAAGTATCACAGCAGTTGTTACTTCAATGTAAGCGATAATTCGTGGAATGCATGTGAACATTCCGTACGGGCAAGCACCACTTCCGGATAGTGATGACTTCCGGTATTCTAATAATTTCTCGATTTCTTATGCGCATTTATAGATAAACAGGTCAGGTCAGGTATGGGAGCATGTGCCAGAACAGCGCGTCACTGCGTCCACTTTCCGCCGGTACTCCAGGGGCCTCCGTCTGGCCATCCCCCAGGCAGATGCCAGGCTCATCCCCATCTCCTTGAGATGATGGTCAACCTGCTGCAACCATGAGGCACGTGGTCGGCCCACTGGCCTCCTCCACTCATGAGACTCCCTCGCTGAGAGAATCTGGTGAGCAGGATCAGCGTCAGGAAAACGAGCCACATGTCCATACAGCCGCAACTGACGCTCATGGACTACGCAGGTAACAAATCTCATCCGAGTCTCTCTCAGCAACCGCTC
>NC_140965.1:99681489-99788989 GCF_056783735.1 Eptatretus burgeri | reverse complement strand
GGCTTATGTGGATGAGGTTTGTGTGGATAAATGGATGGGTGGATGGGTGGATGAGTGGAGCTTGTGTGGATGGGTGGATAATTTTTTAATTAAATAAACATGTTGTGTGTGGGGAACTAATTAACTAATCACTAATTATGTGAATATGATGAATATCAGGGGAGCGTGTGTGGGGTGTGTGTGTGGAGCTTGTGTGGGGTGGAGTTCTTGTGTGGAGCTTGTGAGGGGTTTGTGTGTGGTGGGGTTTGTGTGGGGTGGAGTTTTTGTGTGGAGCTTGTGTGTGGTGGGGTTTGTGTAGGGTTTGTGTGGGGTGGGGTTTATGTGGGTGGGTTTTGTGTGGGTGGAGTCAAAAATGGGCGGAGTCAAAAAATTTCAATTTATCTTTGTCTTTTGTAATTCCTGTGAATAAAATGAACCTAAAATCTCTTCCCCTTCCAAATCATATATCTTATAAGTCCAAGGAACCGTATCTATTACATCAACAATTTTAAAAAGTTCGTTCGTCCATCGTTTAATATAACCCTTTTCAAAATGAGATTTCCACCTATATATTCTTACGATATCACCAACTTTGAACTTAGGTTTTCTGACATTAATCTCTTTTTCATATTTTAATTTTGTAAATGTTTCTGATGGTTTCATATTTGTTGACGTGTGAATCGTGTCATTATACTTATCCACAATATCCTGAATAAAAGATGACCATTGTTGTGAACCGAGTTGTGTGAATTTTTTATATAATCTCTCTTTTAAGGTACGATTAAAACGTTCAACAACAACTGCCTTCCCTTCATTAAAGGTACTGTATAATGTAATACTGTTATTTTTTAGAAAATTCATAAATGTCTTGTTATAAAACTCTCTACCCTCATCAGTCCACGATTTTTTAGGTTTTCTCTTACTTTTATTAAATATCTGTTGAAAGGCTAACATAAGAGTATTACCTGTTTTGTTTTTTAATGGTACAACCCATGCGTATCTACTCCTCAAATCAATAACGGTTAAAGCATACTTGTACCCCTTATCATTATTGAGTTCAATCAAATCAGCAGACCAGATATAATCAACTTCCTTGGAATAAACTTTCCTTCTCTGAAACTTTGTGAATATTGGTTTATGTAATTCATCAGCTAATTGCTCTTCAGTCTTAATGACATCATTAGAGCCGATAAGTTTTTTGAATTTCCAAGTCCAAGTTTCAATTTAGCACTGATCATCTTCTTCACAATGAACCGATCAACTTTTTCTCTCAAGGTTGGATTTTGTATCAGAGACAAATTATACAACATTTCTCTATCGGCTTCATGCTTTTCTTCCAACGTTGTGGTATTCCCATAATCAATATCGTGTCTCATGCACACTTCATCAACTCTATTGATGGGTTTACTCCAGGATTTAGGATTGTCTGCCTCATCTAATCTTTTATCCAAGTTTGTGCCTGGACCACAGAAAGAATACCCTGGAAGATGTAATTCCCCTGGTATTCCAGTAGTTGTAAATTTACTTCCTGATAAAAACTTTTGTATATCTCCTCCTCGTTTGTGTTTGGAGATAAATTGATTTTTTTTTGACCCACACACCGAACATATACCTTTTTGTATAACCCTGTTATTTTTACTTTTAATATATGAAATAATTTTAGTATTAGTTTTCTTTTTACATTTGAGACAATAACTCATTTATTTATGTGAAAAATTCCTGCAGAGTGCAAAAACCTTTTTAGTTTCCAACATGCACATTTGAATCTTAATTTTTAAAACATAAAGAATCCTTAGAAATGCCTTCACTCTCTCCTCCATTTATTTAAGAAAAAAAAATGAAAAACTTGAATTAAAATGAATAGCTTGTCGATGTCAATAGTCTTGTTGAAAATATTTCAAATAGACTTGTCAATTCTTTGTTTTCCTCCTCGGTGGGTTGAGTTATTTTCTGTAATACCACCAATCTTTTTTTAATCTCACTGGTTTCCATATTTTGATATTTATTTTGTCTCGCTCTTTCCTCCCTCTCTCTCTTCTCTCTCTCCTCCCTCTCCTTCTCTCTCTTCTCCTTTTCCTCCTCTTTTTTCTCCCTCTCCTCCTTCTCTCTCTTCTCTTTCTCCTCCTCCTCTTTTTTCTCCCTCTCCTCTTTCTCTCTCTTCTCCTTTTCCTCCTTCTCTTTCTTTTCCCTCTCCTCCTTCTCTCTCTTCTTCTTTTCCTCCTCTTCCCTCTCTTCTTCAACTCCTTCCTCATCCCTTATTATCCTTGAATCGCTTACACCCCATAGAATATCATACATATATTCATCAGGATTACTTGTTATTCCTGTATCCAAAATAATTTTTTTTACAACAGGAAACCAATAAAATTTCTTTTGAATTTCTAAAATAGCCTTACCTTTTCTTAACTTTATAATTTTTTCATTATTTAACATTCCAATCAAATCTAAAGTTGTCGGTTTATCAACATCAGCATAATGCCAATCTTTTATTGAAAATTCCTCATTCTTTTGTTGTAGAACATATTTATTAAAATACCGAATACCCTTTTCTTGAAGGTATGCTTGGACACAGAAATGATAATTTTCTTGAAGCCTTCTTTCTAGCATTTATGATTAGAAATATATGTTAGAATAATATTATGGCACGAAACACCTCCCCATCTTCCCATAGTTAAATCATTTTGTATTTCCTTACTTATTATATATAATCCTGTTTTTTCTGTTTTCACGATATAAACAAGGGCAAAACCATTATTATATTTACCCTTATTAAATTCTTTTATTTGTTGTTTACTAATCGTGACCCACAAAACTCATTCTTGATACCAAGTGGATAATATTCTTCCTTACGAGACTGATTTAATTGTTCCAAGTCTTCGAGGTTAATTTTAAATGACCAATTATACCCTAAATCATTCATATCATACCCCCATTGTTCTATTCTCATACAAACGATACGCCCTTCTTTATAAAAATTTATTTTAATTAGAACTGTGAATTCTGTATGACCTGGAGATAATATCAACACTTCTGTATCTTTGGAATACACGGCCGTTTTATTTAAGGATATATATTGTGATAAATCGCTTAATCTCACCAAGTCATTCGCGTCAGTCGGGCTTGGATAATTTTTTAATTTATAAGCATTTTTCATGTTAACATTTTTGGTTATATTATATTTATGTCGTTCAGCCTGTGCCTTTGTGTAATAATTTGATAAATCAATATCCAGTTCTTGAGATACACCAAAGATAGAACCATCTTTACCAACATAAGTCATTTATATTAGATTAAAAATAATATCATAAAATTTTTTATTTTTGTTGAGTTGAAATCACACATATAGACATAATTGACCACAACACTTGGAATTTAATTCTTGGACTTGAAATGTTTGATAAACACCATTCTGTAAGAATTTTATGACTTCAACAGGTGGTGGAAGACCAAAACTATCAAAATAATATTTGTCTTGACTATTAAAAATACAAACCCAATGAGAACCGTTCCCATTATTATCTTCTAAGTTCATAATAATATTCTTTGTATGTTTCGACACATTTGTTAATTCATCTCTCATACAAATAACCACATTATGAATTTTTTAATTTTCTTACAATATTTGACAAGTTGTAAATTTGATGTTGTATTCTTTCCAAATTCTTTAAACCACTCATCAATGCTCATTTATTTATTAGAAAGATATAATCCATTACCTCTTTTCGTTAATTTTACACCTGCTTGTGCTATAGAAGAAAGCATATCTCCAACTAACAATCTCGCTTTATCAGGCAGACCTTCAAGTTTTTCAGCAAAATCTACAATTACACCACTTCCACGAATTTGTTTCTCCAACTCTTTGTTATGTCTTTCCAATTCTTTTTGAGCCTGGAGTTGAGCCTTCCTTTCGTTGGCAGTTTTCACCGCTGTTGAAATACCACCCGTCAATGCTCCAACCGCACTTAAACCAGCAAATAAAGGAATTAGAAATGGGAGAAATCCTCCACTCGTCTCTCTGATTGAATATTTTTTCAACATTGGTTTTGTCATTTTAATTTTAAGTGAGCCAGTGTCATTCAAGATTTTAACCTGTTCTCTTGTGAGCAAAACATCAATTCTTACTGCTCCTTTTCTCTGAATTGTATTAACGTTAATCGTACAAGGCTTTTGATTTTGAACACAAGATGATAGTTTATGAAGATTGATTTGATTAGCATATACCCCAGTTGGTACTGTGCCACTCATTTATTTAACAAAAAATTATGTGAGACTAATCATCACATCATTATCTGTATTAATCTGCAATTCTGTTTCTTCCAAAAGCAAACAATATGTATCAACTTCTTCACTCTCTCCTCTTTCAATGTATAGGGAAGTATCCACTCGATTAGACTTTATAGTTTCCTTTTGAGCGCTCAGGTCAAACGCATAGATTGTATACAAACTTTTAAATGCTGTCATATCCAAAATAGGTTCTTTATTTCCATTACTTTCACACACCTTTTGGTCAGACTTGTATGCTTCAGCAAAATCATTTTTTTCCCAATTAATTTCCAATCTATCTCGTGGATAAAATGTTCCATCTAGAGAAACGCGAAGTTGTTTCACCTTAGCATTATCACTCAATGCATTATTCTTATCAGTCGCAGTATCACCATCTGGCTTTTTAAAAATGATCCACAGATATCGTGGCTTTCCTTCCAGAACACCCAAATTCCACGTGTAAGTAGTTTGGTTGAGTTTAACGTGTTGACATCTTCTTTTGAGGTATGATACACTGAGTGGTTTCTTTGAGTTAAGTCTTCGATTCAACATCTCTTCTGTTTTAAGATTAGGAGTATATTCACTGATATACCAACTCATCTCAATTACAAATTTATTCTGTTCACCAAAAGCACTACCAACACCAAAAAGCAATCTATTTTCATTATCATTCCTTTGTAGTTGAAATCTAATTTTAAGACCATACAGAACTTTATCATGATCACAAAATCCAAATATACCTTTAAGAGGAACTGCCACAGTAAAACTATTTTCTGCTTTTGTATCATCATTATACATTCCTTTCCTTTGAGTATATCCAGGGTCTGTGTTTGTTCCCGTTGACATATCAGGAATAAAACCTTCGACAGACCCCTTTCCCATTCTATCACTGAATGTATAGAGTGTAAATTTCATCATTTCAGATACAGCAGAGACATAATCAACCGCTTCAACTTCTTGTGTTCCAATATACAAACGCATTATATCAAACATTTTCCAGAAGAAATCATTTACAAGTGTAGCGTTTGTGTTATTCCCAGCTTTAGTGAATTTAAATTTACACAACAAGAAACTTTCGGAGAGATTCAAATAGGTTTGTTGATTATTTATTTCAAAACTTTTTGTACCATTCGTATTCCAGTCTGTTCCAGTTATTGCATTTACCTTGAAGTAATCTTTTTTAGTGGAGTTTGAGATAATAATAGTATCATCCAAATCATAGATACTATCAATTGCTTCCATACTTGTATTTATTTAGGAAAAAAGATGTTAAAACTTTTGAAACCCTGATCCAAGTATTCAAATTATTTTCTGTCGTTCTTGGGGGGACAACTGAGTTTTGCCTTTCTTAATTTCTTTTATTGCTTGTAATTTATGAGATTCCTTCTGGGCATCTTTTATGCTCTTTACAGCACCTGCTACATTTCCCACAGCAGAAGCAGTTGAACCAATTAGATCTTTATGTTTTAGAATAGTTGAACCAATACCCATGAGAGTATCAATTATCCCATCTCCTCTAAATTGATGTCCAACACCCCTTTGTCTCTTAGGTTTATAGTATCCTCTACCAAGATACATACCTTCACCCTTGTAGTATGGGGAAAGGAACATCCCATCCCCTGTAATTATTTTATATTTTCCCAACTCGTGTTTCCTCACAATAACCATCGTATTTATTTATTGGAAAACTTCACGTAGGTGAATTCTGATGGATATAACTTCTCCATTAAAAGAAATCATACGATTATCTTGGTCGGTTATCCAAAAATTTACTCTGTGTATGGTTTTTCCTGACACAGGGAGATAAACCAAATTTTTGGGTTCCATATTGAATTTATAACCAATTGGGGTTGAGTATGCGCTGAATGAAAATATTGCATTTGTTTTTTTCCATCATTATAAGCACCATCAATCAAATCACAGTGAATTAACACCGAATTTATTCCTGAGGATATTTGAATGACATTATCACTGTAAAACGTCCCATTCGTTTCAATCTTTTTTGAGGAGAAACCCAATAACTCTCTAAATGAATTATCAATTGTGAAATCAACCTTGTAGTTATTTTTAACTTTAATCGTTGATTTTGAAGTATGTTTTTGAATGTCTATAACAATATTTTTTGGTTCATCACCCTGTTCTTTCATAAGACGAGCAATTTCGGAAGATATTTGAGAAATCTCATATGCTCCGGGTGAGACTGTTATCGTTTTGTATCCACTTCCGGGATTATAACTAAACTTGTCATTTTTATCAGTTATATTAAATAAGGTATTATAAGTTTCCATGGACAATAAAGATGCCTCATATTCTTTTGTTGGGTCAAGTTGTAGTGGGTATGGGAATGAAGATGTGTGGTCACTTGTTGTGAAATTAAAACTCAGGATTGTGCTTCTCATCTTATTTAATATGAGATAAAATGTCTTTATATTGAGATTTATTAATTATTTTCATGTTCATCAACTGGTTTAAAATGGCTGATGCTTCATTAAAACAATTGTTATTTCCAGCCTTCTTACTACCTAACAACAATAACAGTCTATTAACTAATTGCGATGGGTCATTTGGAAGAAAACTAATACCTGAACCAAGGATACTTAAAGCCTGAATAATGTGTTTCTCCTTCTCATTTTTCCTACTTTTACTAGAAATACTAACCCTATAATTTAGAGTGTTCAGCAGATCAATATATACTCTATCATCATTATTTTTCATATCCAATGGTTTATCAATATATTTGATTCATCCCTCACAGTTGAACCTTGTCTTCCATCTTTTGTGAGAAGAAACATTAATCTCGGAGTTAGTTTTACAGGGGGTTGAGCAGAACCCAAGAACCTTAATTCATCATTAAATATCAATACCTTTTCTTGAACAAGATGATATATTGCTGGTTGTTCTGTTGGAATGAGTCCTGCTTTGGTTTTTGAATCCGCTGAATATTCATTGTTTTGAAGAGCATTCACAATATAATCAGGGGGTCGATTAATCTCTTCCAGTTGTTGAAATAAACCTTCATCATCATATACCTTTAATTCTCCTAAATGCTCTAATTCTTCCTCCGTCATTTGATCAAAATCTTTTAACATTTGAAGTTTTTTAGGAGTATATTCTACTGTGGGAACTGTGGAAACATCTTTCATTTTTTCTTGGGAAGTTTTTAAAAGTGGTTTAAAAAATTTCTCTTGTTTTCTTTCAAATGCTTCTTCGCCCGTTAGTTTCTGTCTGCGTTTCTTCTTTATGTCTTCCTGCTGTTTTACAACTTTTGAAACCAACTCTTGATGTTCCTTAAATCTTCTTGCTCTTTCTTTTGCATCCATTTATTTATTGTAAAATATCATTTAATGAATTGTAAAGATCAACAGGGAAATTTTCCTTTTCTTCATCATTCAAGTAGATGTGTTCAAATAAATCCTTTTCTTTAAATATTTCATCAAATTATTTATTAACATTAATGCGAGTTGTAATTTCTTCTTCACTAATACTTGCATCTCTGCTTTTCATACGTTTGCGTTGAGTTTCTTCATCAACATCAAAACCGAATGATAAAATCTTCACTCCGCTCAGATGTTTAATAATTTGTCTCGTTCCTTCTGGATTAATTTCTAATATCCCAAGACCACCAGATTTTAGTTTCCTTAACTCACTCTTACAATGTGAATATTTTGTTGTACCAAGAGAAACCTCCTCAAATATTTGACCTTCATTCCTCAATCGCATATGTTCCTCCACTGAAATATAGTGATAATCTTCACCTTTTACTTCTCCAGGTCTTATTGCTCTAGTTGTTGTTGATACAATGCGTATCACGGGGTGTTTTTTAAGTAAATTTACAATATTCTCATTTGTACTACACAAGAACCTTGATTTATGAAAGTTTTTTCCAGAAGCAGATTTACCCACAAGATTTACAATAATAGTTGTCATTTATATATGTAATTGTTTATAAAACAAAAA
Organism: Eptatretus burgeri; assembly: GCF_056783735.1. Classification (NCBI taxonomy): domain Eukaryota; kingdom Metazoa; phylum Chordata; class Myxini; order Myxiniformes; family Myxinidae; genus Eptatretus; species Eptatretus burgeri. The sequence goes on along the minus strand of NC_140965.1, from coordinate 99,780,790 downwards.
ATATATCCCTTAATATCTCATCTTGTTTCACAACAATATATTTATATTTTTCAGTCGTGTGCTTCATGTAATCCTCAAATTTCTTTTTACTACATAATGTAGAACAATTATCTCTCCAAAAATTATTGATATCTATTGAATTTAACTTGAACAAAATAAAAGTATTAGCATTGTTTCTGATGGAACGACGAGGAAGTTGAAAGTACGATTGACTAAGATAAATACAATTACAAGAAGAATGTCTCCCTCTTGTGTAGTGGCTGTCCATTACCGTTTGGTTTCTCTCATGAACACAATCATCAAAGATAACGAGGTTCTTTTTTGATTTATCCAAATCTTGGGGAGATGGTATATCATCCGTATTATCACTAAGAATACAAGTTATCGGATTTGATTTCTTTTTACATCTCTGTGTATCACAAAATAGTTGAATTATATCTTCAATGTTATTATCATTTAGGTTTTTTTGACGTTTAAATAAACCGATTATATCTTCTTTTTGAAGACCAGCATTAAAACCTTGTGAGAGTAGTTGATACTCTGGTTGAAAACTCGACTTTGTGAAAATTATTAAATTATCATAATCTAAAAAGTTGGGAGTGAGGAGCATCTTTAAAAGTAAGCAGGTTTTTCCACATCCACTTGAACCAACTATGAGACATCTTAATGAATTTGGGAGATTTTTATGGTTGTTAAATTTTATCTTATTTTCCCAAATGGGTAAAAAATCATTCATTTATATATTTGGAAAACAGGTTATTTAATTTATTATTGGCTTTTTTAGAAACTCTATATTTTATCCTAAGTTCAGGTTTAATTTCAAGATAATCCATTATTTTATTTATACAATATCTTGTGTTGATATTTCCCTGAAAATTACATCCATGAATAATATATAACAACAATCCTTTGAACATTTCTCTTATACGTTCAGTTTCTTCCCTTGTAAGGAAAGGTGTGTTATCACCCTCATACTTTACATTCATTTCTCTAATCAATCTTGTAAAGTAATTCATTTTTGGTGTAAATCTAAAAGAATTATTTTCCTTTTTATATTTTTTATTATCATTAATTAGAAGATAATCACAGAATATACATTGTTTATAGGCTTTTGACTCTGTGTTTAATCCCCGTCTTTCACACGCAGGACAATTCTCAAATTTGTCATATGGAGAATCAGGAAAGTCTAGCATATTTATAAAGTAAAACTTTACTTAAACTGAAATTCATCTGTACTTTCAGTTGTATATTGACTCATATTTAATAATATTACCATCGATATCAATATACTTTTTTTCATTACCAGATTCAACGACAAACATTTTTTAGATTAAAGGTAATTTTAAAATGATCGTTAACTACTATTGAACGAAATGTCATTTCACCTGATATATTAACATCCTTTATTTCATCAGGATTTACATCTTTAGGGTTGTTGAAAAAAATACAAATTTCTCCTTGCATATTACAGATGGTCTTATCTTTTCTTTCTAAAGCTTCATCCATAAGGTTTTTGTTTTTTGATAGTTTTTCTTGTTTCATTGCTTTTTCTAGTTTTGAATATATTACCAGAAGGAGAGGAGAAACTTTTGTTAGAGATACTTTAATTGATGTTCTACCAGGTATACTAAAAGCCCTTCCACTGAAGGAAATTGAAGAACTCATATTATTTACCATAATTGTTTTTATCCAATAGTTGTTATATTTATCTTTGTTCAATTTTACATCCTTGACATATTTCTCAGTATCTTTAACAAATGAAGAGATTGATTGAAACTTGTCTTTTGTGTCTTGAAACATTGTATTTATTTAGTGAAAAAGTTGGAGGATAAAATGGTTTTAAGCACAGATTCACCTGTAAAATAAACGAAATTTTCATCAAGAAAATTTTAGTTCAAGCAAATATTTATTATATAAATATGGTGAATACAACATACTGCGATGTTTGTAATCACAAATATAAACATTATAGAAAACACCTCCGAACCAACAAACACACATTTAATCTATTTCATAAAATATCTCCTCTTGAGTTGGAAAGAAAACATTGTGATATCTGTTCAAAGGATGTTTTGAAGAGAAGTTATAATAAACATCTTCAATCACAAAAACACAAGAAAAATGAGTTTAAAGTAAAGGGAGACTATTATATTGAAAACACTGATGGGGCATTTAAAGGGCATATAAAAATAAGGATTTTTCAATTTGGAGAACCTGGTCCATCATCAATAGCTGAATCAATTGAAATAGTGAAACCTGATGTTGAAAAAGTTATTAAAAAGACATTAAAAGAAATGAAAACTTTAAAGTTTTATATGGGAGTGAAAATGAATATGAAAAGACAAGATGAAGAACAAACTCCTTATATGAGAACAGATCTTCATTTTATAACATCATTTCAAGATTTTTTGAATAGTGGGGTTTATGAAGAACTATCAAAACAAGAGGAGGATGTTGATAATACAGTGGTAGGAAGTGGATTCAATATTTAAAAAAATCATCTTTTTAGATATACACATTCTAAAATCAAACCCTCTTAAAGCTTCTTCTTATATTGAATTACCAAAAGAAATAAAACTAAAGAAGGCAGTTGTTAATATTAAGAACAATGATAATAAATGTTTTCTCTGGTCTGTTCTTGCTCACTTTCATCCACCAAAATGTAATTCAGAAAGAGTAAAACAATATATGAAATATGAGAATACCTTGGACATTAAAGATTTTAAATTCCCAATGCCACTAACAGATATTCCTAAATATGAGAAAAAGAATGATCTTTCTATAAATGTATATGGATTAACGGATACAAACAAAGTTCAAATATTAAAAATTTCAAACAACTATAAAAATGAAGAAACACACATTGATCTTTTATATTTTAGTGTTGGAAATAATTCACATTACACATACATCAATAATTTATCAAGATTAATCTCTTCTCAGGTATTCAGAACAGCAAACAAAATATATCCTTGTAAGCGATGTCTTAATTCATTTCATACAAAAGAACGATTAGAACAACATTCAAAATATTGTAGTAATCATAAATCAGCTGTAATTACAATGCCTAAACCTGGTGAAAAGATTTCTTTTGAAGATTATAATAAATCTATCATGCACCCATTTGTGATATACGCTGATTTTGAATGTATCCTTAAAAAGATAAATACTGCTTCTCCTAATCCAAAAGAATCATATACAAATAAATATCAAAAACATATTCCTTGTGGTTTCTGTTATTATATCAAATCATCTGTTGGAGAAAAGTATAACAAACTTGAACATTATAGTGGAAAAAAAGCTTCACAAGAGTTTGTAAAACGATTAGAAAAGGATTGTATAAGACTCACTAAATTAATGAAAGAAACAAATGAACCGATGAAATTAACTAAAGAAGAAAAATTAGAATTTAGAAAGAACAATATCTGTCATATTTGTGAGGGGGAAATTAAGGAGTCTAAAGTTAGGGATCATTGTCATCTTACTGGTAAATATAGAGGTCCCGCTCATTCCTGTTGTAATCTTAATTATAAATTACCTTCTTTTATTCCAGTCTTTCTTCAGAACAGCGCCAACTATGATACACATCTATTTATAAATGAACTTTCAAAAACACCAGGGAATATTTCTGCCATAACAAACACAAGTCAAAAGTATATTTCATTTACAAAAATGATATTCACAAAACCTTTAACTCGTATTAGGTTTCTAGATTCTTACAAGTTTATGGGAACACCACTAGCCTACCTCGCATCAAATCTAAGCTCCACGGACTCTTTTCCAAATCTTAATTCATTCTTTCCAAAAGAGGAAATTCTCACTAAAGAGGAAATTCAGATTAAAGAGAGAATTCAAAGTAAAGAGGAAACTCTAATTAATGAGGAAATTAATGAAGAAATTCTAACTGAAGATGAAATTCTAATTATAAAGAAAATTCGAACAATGAATGAAATTCTAACTAAAGAGGAAATTCTGATTAAAGATGAAATTCTGATTAAAGAAGGAATTCTCACGAGAGAGGAAATTCAAACAAGGAATGAAATTCAAAGTAAAGAGAAAATTCTTACAAGTAAGGGAATTTATCCTTATGATTATATGGATTCATTTATGAGATTTAAAGAAACACAACTTCCTTCAAAAGAAAGTTTCTATAATAACCTTTATGAAGAAGAGATAAGTGATAAGGAATATAAACACGCACAAGAAATATGGAAAATATTTAAGATAAAGAACCTTGGAGAATATCATGATTTGTGTCAAAAAACAGATGTTTTATTGTTAGCTGATGTGTTTGAAGCTTTTAGATCACTCTGTCATAATAAAAATTGTTATGGATTAGATCCTGCCCACTATTTCACAGCTCCTGGTTTAGCTTGGAGTGCAATGTTGAAAATGACAAAACAAGATATAGATTTAATCAGTGATGTTGATATGCTTTTGATGATTGAGAAGTCCAAGAGAGGTGGAATATCACAAGTATGTTCAAAAAGATATGCTAAAGCAAATAATAAATATCTTCCAAATTATGATAGTGAAAAAGATAGTAATTATTTGATGTATTTTGATGCTAATAATTTGTATGGATGGGCAATGTCTCAATCTCTGCCTTATGGTAAATTAGAGTGGGTGGAAGAAAAGGATTATGAAAAGGCTTTGATGAATATTGTTATTTCTTCTCAAGAGGAATTGAATGACGAAGAAGAAGGTTATTATTTTGAAGTTGATTTGAGGTACCTGAGTGATCTTCATAATAAGCATAAAGACCTTCCTTTTGCATGTGAGAAAGAAACCCCAAAGAAAGAATGGTTCAGTGATTATCATAAAAGTTTTAATATTAAAGGCAAATCAACAGAAAAGTTATTAACAACATTCTATGATAAAGAGGGATATGTTTTGCATCAGAGAAGCTTAAAACAGTTTTTGAGAGAAGGATTGAGAGTAGCTAAAATTCATCGAGTTTTAAAATTTAAACAAAGTCCTTGGGTGAAAAAGTATATTCAATTCAATACAGATATGAGAGCAAATACAAAAGTAAAATTTGAAGGGGACTTTTATAAATTAATGAATAATGCTGTATTTGGAAAGACTATGGAAAATGTTAGAAACAGGCAAAACATTAGATTCGCAACATCTTGGAAAGAAGCTTCGAGATTGATAAATAAACCAAGTTTTGAGAGAGAAGAGGTTTTTTCAGAGAACTTTTCTGCAATTCATATGAAAAAGGAAAGTATTGTAATGGATAAACCAATTTATATTGGAACAGCAGTTCTTGATTTATCAAAGATATTGATGTATGATTATTTGTATAATGACTTAAAGAAAGAGTATGGTGAAAATGTTTCATTGTTGTATATGGACACTGATAGTTTTATCCTAGATATAAAAACTGATGATGTTTATAATGATATGAAGAAAAATATTGGAGTATATGATACAAGTAATATCAGCAAGAAGAGTGAGTTATTTTCCAAAAAGAATGAAAAGGTTATTGGTAAGTTTAAGGATGAGTTGGGTGGAAAAGTAATGAGTGAGTTTATTGGATTGAGAGCAAAGGCATATGCTTATAAGTATGGTGATCAGATTGATAAGAGGTTAAAGGGAATAAAGAAATATGTAATAAAGAAATCAATAACTTTTAGAAATTATTATAATTGTTTGATGAATAAGAAAGAAGAATATAGGAAAATGAATACAATAAGAAGTTATAAACATAACATATATAGTGAAGAAGTAAATAAAAAGGCATTCGGAGCCTTTGATGATATGAGATTTATTTTAGATAATGGAATAGATTGTGTTCCATATGGATATTGTATGATAGAGTGAATAGAATAGATTGTGTTTTAACGATGGGAAGATGGGATAGGGTTTTTTAAGGGCTACCGTGGTTTTTTGCAATATATAAATGGTCAAACCAAGTATTAATCAAACTAAAGAGTGGAGAAAATCTCAGTCTTGGTATATAAATGGAAAACATAATGAATGTGAAAAATATCAAATGTCTTATTGAAAAAATAACTAAAACAAAGGTAAATAAAACAAATAAGCGAATCAATTTAAAAAGTAGTAAGTTAGAGGATGTAAAGAAAAAATGAATATCCTTGAATGCACTGAAAACTTTGATGGTTATCAATTGAACAATGAAAAAACAATTTACTATAATCTCAAAATGATATGTGGCTCAGGAGGTGGTCAAACAAGAGCATTAAGAGAAGTTTATCATTTCGTAATGGCACAAAAGGGGTATCTTAAAAAATATAAAGATTCAAATGTTTTGTTTTTCAATATTTTAGATGGGGATTATTGTGCAAAGAAAATTAAACTATTGAAGGAATTTGAGAATGAACAAATCTTTATAGGTTCAATGAGTGAGCTAAACAATATGCATCGGTTATTTGATAAAGAGTGTCCCAAGGCTTAGACGTTTTAGATATTTCTTTCGAATCACCTTTAACAAATCACATTACCACTTTAGTACTTGAACAAATCTTTATCTTATTGCATGGATTATTTGAAAAAAAATAAAAAGTGTCCCCAGGTTAAAAGGGGAGACAAATAAATATACCTTGGGATAAAAAGGGGGTTTATTTTTAGGGAAAAAAAAATATGAATCGCTGAAAATCCCCCATTCATTTACATGGGGAAAAGTGAGCCAGAACCAGTATATTCACCCTACTACCGTCAATGAAGACATGGTCAATCTCCTTTGATAGATACAATCTCCTTTAGATAAACACAATGCCCCAATCCAGTCGTCATTTACGAGGGCGAAGGAACGGCCTGTGTGGTTGTTTGAAAAAAAAAATTGGGGGGGGGAGGGTTTGCACGTACGTCCATGCATGTATGGGCACGCGAGAGTGAAGGAACGGCCTGTGTGGTTGTTGTTTCTGGCTCGTGGTTTGAAAGTTTTTTTTTGTTTTTGTTTTTTTGCACGTACGGCCACGCACGTATGGGCATGTACGTTCGGGCACGTACTTGTATATATAATTATAAATATAAAAAAATACATACATATGTATATATGACCTAAGATATGGGTCAAGTGAGGGAGGACTAGGAAGGAGCAGAGGGTTATGAGTATTAATGGCATTCATCCATCCACAAGGAAAGTTGTGTCATTACCACATGGAATTTTTTCAGAATCGAACTTGAAGATGCCATTTTGCAACTCCTTGTGATCAAATCATTGCCAAAACCTTGATCTGACATCATGAACAGGTTTTGATGATACAAGTAAAAAAGATTGTGCCCAAATCTGGTGTGATGTACCAGAAGTCCAAAATCATAGCTTTCAGCAAAACTTATGTGTTTGCCATTTTATACAAGGGAGAAAAAAAAACAACAAAAAACAAACACGCAGCAGTACATTCCAAGTACACCGCTCCCATGCCAAATAAATAAATAAATCCTCTAGCGCACGACATTGCCGGAGTGCCAAACTGCTGTGCAGCACGTGGAAACGGAATCGAGAGGGAGCACTGTACCTCCGAGGTGATTTTGTACAAATGATACAGTGGTAAAGACATACAAATGTTACTTTGGGTCATGTTATTATCCTTTCTGGGGTGCATAGATTACAGAAGATGTAGGCTCGAGACCATTAGCATATCATGCCTCAAGAATGTCTAGTTTCCTCCCTTTCAGTTTCGTGTTAAACAGCAGTAGCGACTGTTTAAAAATGTAATTATATGTGTTTTGCAGTTTACATTTGTACACCGCTCCTTCCCATTTCCATATGCAGGCACCGAAGAAAGGGAGTACTCAGTTTTTACTCCGTTTGTTTTTGGGTGATCGCTAGACTACCCTTATTCTCAGGTTTTCCGTCTGTCTGTATGTCTGTCTGTTTGTTTGTATGTATGTAATGGACAGCTCTGGAGGCCAGAGGAGTCAACCAATTTTGATGAAACTTGACTGCTCGGTTCATACCAGGATCTAGTTGTATGCTTTTGAGCACCATTGCTATGGATGCCACCGTTGCCTAGCAACGGGACTTTGAAATATTTGAAAAAATCCGAAAAAAAAATTCTAAAATCAAAAATCTGCTTCCGCGCTTTTATGCACACTATAATGAAACTCTTTGTCAAAAAATTTCAGCCCGATCCGTCAAAAACTGTGTGACTAGTATGCAATTATATTACTATATGCTTTCACCCCAACGTTCACGTTGGGATTCCCTCACGTAGGGTTAGGGAATCGAACACAAATGATGAATGGACAGTTGCTCGTCATATTCCTATATAGAACAACGAACGGCAAAAATGCCATCTGATGTGTTCTCTTATCTACATATTTCAAATTTGCCTTAGTCTAGCGACCACCCATGTCGCCTACCGGCTTGTCTTTCTTGTTTTATTGTATGTCCGGGGGCGATATCTCAGCCATCTTTTGAGCTCGGAAGCTGAAATTTGGGGACAAAAGTTAATATGTCCTTGGCAAAAACGGTATTTGATTTTTGATTAATCAATCAATTCATTGATCAATTACTTTATTGTTACCTTTATTGTTACTTATTTATTTTCGATATAATCTAGGGAATATCTCAAGCACCTTTTGACCTCGGAAGCCGATATTTGGAAACGACAGTCAACAAGTGATTTGGCTATAAATAGTATTTTTGGTTTACCGGTTAATCAGTTAATCGATTAATTATTCATTTTTCGATGGATTTACTTCATTTTCAAAAAGTTACAGATTCGGATGAAACGGTGGTGGTTTAGGTAAACTATCAGCCAATCGATTAATAAATCAATCAGCTTACGATTATTACCTCCGCCACCGAAGGTATTGGAGGTTATGTGTTCACCCCTGTCTGTTTGCTTGTGAACAAAATATCTCAAAGTTGTGGACAGATTTGGACGAAATTTTGGAGAACTTGGATACATGACGAGGACAAAATGATTAGATTTTGGTGAAGATTCGAATCTGGATCTGGATCTGAGAACTTAAGTGATTCTTCGCCATTGGGAGATAGGGCCAAATATGACATTTGGCAGGATAGTTCAAAAAAAGTTAAGGACGATTCGGACGAAACTTGGTGGGTGAGTTGGTTAGGTGAGAACAAGAAGCCAATTAAATTTTAGTTCAGGTCCAAATCCAGATAAAACCTATCAGTGGGATACAAAACATAACTAATCAACCTGGTGGAGGAATGCTCTCTTCCGAGTGCCCTTCCAGTTATTTATTTTAATTACGCAATTAATCAATCAATTATTGGACACTGCTCCACCCCAAATCCATCTCCATATGCTGCAAGGCAAATCAGCATCATTTGTACAAATTTACCTCAGAAGTTCATTGCTCCCTCCAAATTCCATCTCCACGTGCAGCACGGCATCATCGCTGGACGCCGAAGGCACCCTAGCAATGTCAGCGCTGGAGGATTTGTTATTTCTTTATTTGGCATGGTGGCAGTGTATACTTTGAATGTGCCTACTTGATTTTTATTCATTTCTGGAAGGTTTTTATTTCTGTAATATTTTTTTACAATGAAACGCCACAATAAGCCATTTATACATGCTAACCAGAGGTTAACAGACGTCTGGGTCAGCCCTGGGAAGTCATGGATTCACTGATCATGGGGTGTGGGAGGATGGAAGTCCGAGTCTTCAGGTCCTTGGTGCTTCTAGTATTGCTCTACAGATGTGAGACTTGGACTCTGACCAGGGATCTGAAATGGAGACTTAACTCCGACAGTACTAGGTCTCTTTGGAGAATCCTTGGCTATTGCTGGTCAGACTGTCCAACGAGCGGTTGCTGAGAGAGACTCAAATGAGATTTGGTAAATGTATAGTCGGTGAGCGTCAGCTGAGGCTGTATGAACATGTGGCTCGTTTTCCTGACGCTGATCCTGCTCACCAGATTCTCTCAGCAAGGGAGCCTCATGAGTGGAGGAGGCCAACAAGCCAACTACATGCCTTGTGGTTGCAGCAAGTTGATTGGCATCTCAAGGAGAAGGGGGATGGAACAGGCATCTGCCTGGGGGATGGCCAGAGAGGCCCCTGGAGGACCGGCGGAAAGTGGACGCAACGATACGCTGCTCCGGTGCATGCTCAGATACCTGACACATTAACACAGCGTTTGTCCGAGGAAAAGCCCTCTGGGGAGAGGAGCTATTATTTGTATTAATATTGTTTGTAAGAACATTAATACTATTCTATTATTAGTGTTGTTGTTACTTTTGTTGTAAGAAGCGACATTGAAAAACACCACGATAAGCTAGCTATACACCTCAACACGGACTTCACCCAAGGTGCAAATCCCCCATGGTGAGGGGCACAAGTTAAATCACTACACAACCTCCATCATGTGACTCTTAGTCCTCCTGTCAAACTCGACAGGACCTCTTCCTGTTGGGAGCGACCTCCTCCAAAAAAACCTCCTGTTGGGGTTGTACAAGTAACGATGCGGTAAAAAAAACAGTCATACAGACTGACAGACACCAAATTGTGCATTTTGGTACAATGTTCAAATTGAGACTCAAGGTTGCATTCTGATTCTAGATTGTGTCCTTCAAAATGGCTGGAAGCAGTTTCTAGGCATATGGAAGAGTGCAGTCAATGCAGTGGATAAGAGGGATGGCTATACAACCATACCGTCATTAATTTTTTTTTAAATAATAGGATTGACAAAGACAGACTTTAAAAACAGTAACAAGTCAAAATAAAACACACACACACCACATGGTGTGTGTGTGTGTGTGTGTGTGTGTGTGTGTGTGTGTGTGTGTGTGTGTGTGTGTGTGTGTGTGTGTGTGTGTGTGTGTGTGTGTGTGTGTGTGCGTGCGTGCATGCGCACAATGCAAAGGGAAGAGAGGACACTAAAAGGGGGATGTGAGATTTAAGGAGCTATAAATCTGCTCAGCAGTTTCCACAAATAAAAGTGCAGGGTAGCCATTGCTGCAATGACCACTTGGGAGACAAACTATGTTAAGAATGTAACTGGATTTTCTTGGTTTGAAGAGTGACAAAAGATGGTGAGCAAAAATTAAAAAATAAATTTAAACATAAAAACTGACTAGTGTTGTTAATTACAGATGCTTAATCCTATGGAGAAAGAGACAGAGACAGAGGAAAAGTCAGAGGAATGGGTGTGGCAGGGGTAAGGAAGATAGAGAAAAAGGAGTTTGTGCATGGCAAATGGTTCGGGTGGGATGTGGGGGAGTTGGGAGAAGCAGGCCAAAAAAAAATAATAAACCAATGTCACCCGCAGGGTGACCCGTATCTTGCCAAAAGATGACCACGTGTGAAAGCAGTGATGGAGAAAACGAAGAAGTGGCTGATTCCCAAGAGGACAGCATGGACATTTGGAGGGAGGGAGGGAGGGAGATTGCATCAGTAGCTGTTGGTAGAAGAAAGATTCTAACATATGACCAGTGGGAAGAAAGAACATGTGTGTAGGTAGGGTGTGAAACTCGGGGAATATGAAGAGTAAGAAATGAAAGGGGAGAATTTTTGTTCAAAAGTGGACATAAAAGGAGGAAAAGTACATCGATAGACACTTGTGCTCTTCATGGGTACGACGAAACATAAGGAACGAGCTTTAACTGGAGCAGAAATAAACTGAACAAGGTGGCCGATAAAAAACAGGGACACGAGCCAGCCGTGTGCTGCAGCTGTCAACCTTCCAGTCAAAGCAAAATAAAACAAAGAGGACAAGTCTTTTAGTATGACTGGAGGAATATAAACAACCTTGAGGCAAGAAGTACACAAAGTATAAACAAAATGTCTCGCAACCAAAAAAAAGCTCCGACATTCGGATTTAACAGCGTTTGAACAATTTGACCAGACATGACTAGAATTTCTCTGGAGAAAATGATATGTCAAATACGAACTCGTAGCAATAGCTGGACTTGCAAGTTCATGACTTAAAAAAAAAAAATGTAACATGGTCTTTAAGACCAAAAGAAAAAGCAACCAGAGGTGGATAAAGTGAAGATTAGATTTGGTGAAACTCTCTACCGAGCAAACAGATATCTTTCAATTCAATTTTTAATTACACAGAACCACATTGACACGATTTAAAATAAACTTTTTTTTTTAAATATCGAGGCTCTCACATTAGCAATATGCTCATATTAAATTAATAAAAAGTTCAACGAATGCCTCCCCATTCCCTCCCCCCTCGAGCTGCCCCCCATTCCCTCCCCCCTCGAGCTGCCTCCCCATTCCCTCCCCCTCGAGCTGCCTCCCCATTCCCTCCCCACTCGAGCTGCCTCCCCATTCCCTCCCCCTCAAGCTGCCACCCCATTCCCTCCCCTCACACTGCCACGCCATTCCCTCCCCCTCACACTGCCACCCCATTCCCTCCCCCTCACACTGCCACGCCATTCCCTCCCCTCACACTGCCTCCCCATTCCCTCCCCCTCACACTACCTCCCCATTCCCTCCCCCTCACACTACCTCCCCATTCCCTCCCCCTCACACTGTCTCTCCATTCCCTCCCCCTCACACTGTCTCCCCATTCCCTCCCCCTCACACTGTCTCCCCATTCCCTCCCCCTCACACTGCCTCCCTATTCCCTCCCCTCACACTGCCACCCCATTCCCTCCCCTCACACTGCCACCCCATTCCCTCCCCTCACACTGCCACCCCATTCCCTCCCCTCACACTACCACCCCATTCCCTCCCCCTCACACTGCCTCCCCATTCCCTCCCATCACACTGCCACCCCATTCCCTCCCCCTTACACTGCCACCTTCACAACTTTTTAAGACATCATGCGATATAAAATTTTTGGTCCCATCTATCTCAATGGTGAAGAATCACTTAAAAAAAAATTTCTCGAATCCTGATCTGGATCTTCACTAAAATCTAATCACTTTGTCCTCGTCACACACCCAACCTGCCCAACAAATTTCATCCAAATAAATCCACAACTTTTTGAGATATCCTGCCCAAAAACAGACAGACAGATAGACAGACGGGTAAAAACGTAACCTTCTTCCACCTTCAGTGGCGGAGGTAATAAGTTGGCTGGTGCAGCCTCCGCCTGCTCACTGCAAGTCACGTAAGCCAAGACAAAGGAGCTCATCCTCAAACTAGTTACCAGGCAACGCTAGTATGCACCTCTTATTTTAGAACCTTTGCCATATTTACATTAAAATTTATTATAGCTGCAACATAAAAAAAAATAATAAAAAATAATAATTGGACCATTGGACCTGCAGCTTATCTGGGCCCTGGCCAAATGTTTTTGGTAGCATTCTGACTGGTGTGTGTGGAGAATATTTTTGAAGGAATTTATGTGATTTTTCCAAAAATTAAGGTAGCCATTTTGATACACTTTCGGTAACGTGATCGGCATTACCTCCACAATTTAATATCTCTATCTCTACCCAGGCCTAATGTTGTAACCCAAATGTGGTAGCATTCTGACTGCTGGGTCCGGAGAAAAAGATTTTGGAAGAAATTTCCTAAGGTGGTCATTTTAACCTACTTAAGTCACGTGACCGGAACGAGCTTTGCAATCCCCATTACCAGTCAGGAGCGGAACGTTGCTGCCAAATTCCAGCCGAATCGGCCCAGCAGTTTGGCAGGAGAAACTGAAATAAGACACGGACAGTACGCAATGGCAATACCTTATATGGAATTCCAATTCCAGATAAGCTAAAAAGAGCTCATTCTAATCACTAATTCTTGATTTACTCAAGTTATTTAGTTGCTTACAGAATGTGACCACAGTCCACTTCATCAAATATTTGAATCTTATTTTCTTCTTGCATATATGGCAGCTTGGCTGCTGGGGTAGCTATAATTTCTTGGAAGCGCCACTGTGTCGCTAATGCAGTGCTCCCCCACCAGTACACAGTGGTACTCATTTCACCGACCTCAGAAGGTTGACAGGCTGAGTCAACCCCCGGTGTATTAATTCAGCGGCCAACGGGGATTGAACAACCACTAAGCAAACACTAGGCTCTATAAAGCTTATATTTATTACTCACTGAAGTACCCGGTGTTGCCTGGAAAATTCAATTAAATACGTATTTAAATATCTCCTGCAGGACAAATTGGGGAATGTTGGCCTAATGGTTTGGTATGAATGGCATTTCAAAATGCGCTTGGACCGCTCTCCCTTCTTTTAATAAATTTTGTTTTTAAAATATTTTTATTCAAGGCTTTGTAATAAAAAATGTTACTTCACTGCACCCCATGTATCACAAATTATAGAAACTCAGAAAAAGTGTATATTGCACAGCTATTAATGAGCGCAAGCAGTGTATAAGCAACATACTTGCTCACAGCCTGAATATGGGTATTGCAATAAACCTGGAGGAGCAATTTGTCAAGGATATAAACCGTTTCCGTTTATGACTTTCAAACATATTACTTGGTGTTTCGTTGTAATACTAAAAAAATGCTGTGGTGTAACCATCAAAACACAATGGTTCCAACTCAACATACCATGAGATAAGTCAGTTGAATGAAAGGTAAGGAAATGGTGGGAACTTGGGGTGGAAAATGACTGAGAAGAAGAGGAGCGTGACTGGTCAGTTTAATGGTTCATGATTGGCCATGAAGTGTAGCCGATCGAAATTGAAAATAGAGCAGTCACGTGATCTCTGATATGCAGACATTCATTAAGTGCCAAAGAAGCAATGTTGACTTGTTGCTGAGTTTTTTTTTTTTTTTTGTTTTTTTTTGTATACCTTGGTCGAGGCTCGTATGAGAGCTAACACACAACTCACAGCAAGGAGGCATGAGACAAGAGGGGCGGGAGTGGAAGGGACAAAACATTGGGGAACAGACACAGGTGAACTGTGGAAGGGAGAGGGATGGGGATGGGACGGGGAACATGGCGAGGAGAAGATGGACATTACAGGGACTTTCAGGAAGGAAAGCAGGAGAAATGAAGGAAGTGGGCTTGGGTGGATTATCGGGGGTGGAAAAGATCGAGGATTTGGATGGGGGAAGATAAGAGGTGGTGGTGAACAGCTGTTTTGAAAGCCTGGAGGGAAGAATGGGAAAGAATAGAGTGAGGAAGTTTATTCCAAAGGCGGGAAAAAAGAGGAATGAAAGAGTGAAGATGAGCAGTGATTCGTGATTTTGGTAGTTTTACCAGAAGGGGGTTGTTGGCGGACCTTGAGCGCCCTGTGGAAATGTGGTTGGGACAAATCGCAGAGAGAGCAGGGGGGCAAGGCTGGAGAGGAGTCGGTAGAAGACAGAAAGACCACCGACCAACCTGCGGTGATTGAGTGAGAGGCCCAAAGACTCAGCTTCATTGCGGGAGATGCCGATGATCTTAAATGCCCTGGTTTCGACAGCGTGAAGTCGAGAAAGGTGGGAGGCAGGAGCACCAGCCCAGAGGGGAGAGCAGTACTCCATCAGGCTACGGACAAAAGCTTTGTAAGTAGTCAGGAGCTCAAGAGGGCCGAGGAAGGACTTTGCACGACGGAGGATTCCCAGTCGGCGACTGGCTTTTGAGGCGAGGTTGGAAATGTGACTTTCCCAGGAAAGGTCATGGCAGATAGTGAGACCCAGAAGCTTGAGAGAAAAGACTTCTTCAAGAGGATTGTTGAGAAAGTGGATGGGGGGGTTTTGTAAACGGTCCTTTCGAAGAGACATAGTGAGAGTGTGAGATTTGTGTGGATTGAAAGACATGTTCCACGTGTTGGACCAGTTTGTGATTTTATCCAGATCTGCATTGAGCGAAGAAGCTGCTGCTTGCCGGTCTGAGGGATGACAGATGGTACGGCAGAGGGTGGAGTCATCGGCAAAGAGAAATAGAGGATTTTCCAGAGAGTCCGAGAGATCATTGATGAAAACCAGAAAAAGAACAGGGCCCAGAACGCTACCTTGAGGAACTCCAGCCTGCACAGGAAGAGGGGATGAAAGAACTCCATTTAGGGCCACACGTTGACTGCGACAGGAGAGGAAGTCTGCGAGCCATGAGTGGAGATGGCCTTGAATGTGCCGAGTGAAGCAATCTTTGTAATAACAGGTGTACATGTAAACACGAGTGATTAAACTTGTGTTGACAAGAAATCACAACAACCTCAATATACGATCTTCACTGAACTTCCTACTCGATTGCTCCTGGGGGGAAAAAAAAAAAAAACCCAGGCAATGTATATATGCACAAGACCCAGTCAAGGCCTGAAAGCTAATTATATGGTTTTATCTGTGGTCAATTTTTGTTTTTTTAAATCCAACCACAGCACTCGACCTTCCTCTGGATGAAAGAGGCCACCATGCAAAGTTTGGTTGCACTTGTTTCTGCAGGGTCCGGATGCATAAACAAACTAGAAGGGCACTTGGTAAAGCACATACCTCCGCCACGTAATGCCTGATCCACGAGAACATATCGGGCCCAATACATTTTTTAAATATCATGCTATACAGTACTGTATCGTTTTTGGCCCGATCTCTCAATGGTGAAGAATCACTTTAAAGATTAAAAAATTATCGTATCCAGATCCGGATCTGGATCTTCACCAAAATCTAATCAGTTTGTCCTTATCACACACCCAGCCTGCCCACCAAATTTCATCCGGATTCGTCCACAACTCTGAGATATCCTGCACACAGACAAAAACAAACAAACAAAGACAGAGGGGTGAAAACATAACCTCCTTCACCTTCGGTAGCGGAGGTAACAAACACACAGACAAACTTTCCCCGAGTGGATTTGCAGCTAGCAAAAATATTTTTTTCCCCTATTTTTAATATATTTTTGGTATTTCAGTGCTATTTAAAAACTTTTTTTTTCCCAAAAATAGCAAAAACATAGGTTTCCTTTCCTATTTTGTCCTGACTTTTTTTTCAAAAATAGTTTTTTTTTTCCACTATTTTCTTGGATGGTTTTTCACCAAAGTGGTTGCTATTTTCCCCCTTTTTGTTCAAAAACTGCCTATTTAATATATATGTATCTTCTTCTTCTTCTTTCGGCTGCTCCCGTTAGGGGTCGCCACAGCGGATCATCCGTATGATCCGCATTGTGATTTGGCACATGTTTTACGCCGGATGCCCTTCCTGACACAACCCTGGTTGCCTCTTACGACACAGGGATATGGTACACCTATTTTAACCGGGGTATACACCGGCCCAGTATACTGGTACTCATTTCGCCGACCTCGGAAGGATGACAGGCTGAGTCAACCCCCTGGTGTATTAATTCAGTGGCTCAACGGGGCTTGAACTCAGGACCTTTTGTATCCCAAGCCGCTTCCCTAACCACTGCGCCAACACACCAGGCTTTTAATATATATATATATATATATATATATATATATATATATATATATATATATATATATATATATATATATATATATATATATATATATACATATATATATACATATATATACATATATACATATACATACATATATGTATCCTATTTATTTCCTATTTTTTGTTTGAAACTGGCCATTTAAAATACATTTTTTCTCCGATTTCTTTGTTCCCAAATTCACTATTTGAAATATATTTCTTCATATGGAAAAAAAAAATCCCATTTTTTTTTGACGAGGGTTCTTTATATATTAGATGTCTGCATGTAGGATGCACCAGCGTAGTTGCTTGCAGTGTGCAAGGATGCCCTACTACAATATGTTTGTGTTGCCTTCTCCCCTTTGTCACTTTGCTTTTCAAAGAACCGAGATTTTATTATTTTTTTTAAACATAAAAATAGCGATTTATCAAAGGTGATGTCAGTCTCTGTTAAGGCCTGGTCACACCTTGACGTTTTAGCCAGCGATGGCAACGTATTAAAATGTATGTAAAACGCTGGCTGATGTTGAACTTTTGATGTTTTTTTTAAAAGATTCGGACGTATTCATAACGAGTTGGTCGTATGCATAACATATTAGTAATGGACACAGAACGTTTCGTTGTGTTATAGATAACTTATACCAACGAATGCTGACCTGTTGTCGGCCTACACAACCGATGCCCAACGATAGTCTAACTTCGGCATAGCGCGTTGCACGCATCGCTGACGATGTCGTGACGTAGCCTATTAAAAGGCTGACGCACAACGATTCGAATCATAACTGCCGTAGAAATGGAAGTGTCAACATCGCGGTCACACCTTGACGATCTTGCCAGCGTATGCCGACCTAAGAAAAATGTGTCTAAAACGTTGGGGCACATCAAATACGGTATGAGTAAGTTTGGTATACGTGAGTACAACGCTAAAGTACGCTATCATACGTCGTAGTAAGTAGAGTACGTCAAGAAATTTTAAACATGTTCAAAATTTTACGACGTACTCGGCGTATGACACACGTTCCGCATGCGATGGGGATAAGTTTTACACACGATATGTGGACGCTTACACACGTCCACAAAGGCTACTTATAAGCTACTCATAAGTCGAAACACGTCGCGGTAATGTCTTTTTTACGCGAAACTTATTTCCAACTTATGTTTGACGTGCTTTGAACCAATTCTTTACGTAATCCCAACACACATCGACGTATGTAGACGTATTCCAATGACGTCTTCCGGTCGACAAAAAAAAAAAATGAACGTGTTTCTAGGTTACAACTGCCATATAAAGACGTGTTCCCAGCGGTTTTGGGAATTGGTATATAAAAATGCTGCTCATAAAAGGGAACCCAACAGTGTTTTCGAGTTCCTTTTTGAGTCGATGTCCATGTCAGCAGTATCAGTATCAGTATCAGTATCAGTATTAGTATTAGTATTAGTAGTAGTTTGTTCATGTTGGCAGTAGTAGGTGAGTGTGAGGGGGAGGGTGTGGGTTATGATGGATCCTCCTTGCGTCCGCGTGTCCACGGGTAGGTTCATAGGCTGCCACTCAACGATTTAAATGGCTGCATCTCCACTATTGAAAGTAGACGCTTGCGCTCAACAATTGGATTTTTTTTTACACTCAACGACTTTTAAACGGTACCACTCAGCCATTTTCATTGTTTACAATGAACGATTTAAATTGCTGTCACTCGCCTTTGTTTTTTGACGCTGAGGTTTTGAAATTTGAAGCGTTTCTTCTGAACGTGTTAAAACGCTCAAACTCGACTATTTTAAATAGACGCTGCCGATGGACAATTGGAATCATAGCCAAGCTAGACATCGAAGTGTGAACATCCTCGTCATGCCGAAGAAAAGTTTGAAGAATGCTGCAAATAAGTGTCCTGGCCGTGGCCGTGGACGCTGACGCAAGGACGATCCATTATACCGACGTCTTTCAGCCTATGAGTAACTTAAAAGTAACGTCTGTCGACGTGTGGCAACGATCGCGTAACGTGCCAACAACACGTTAATCATAGGTTAGAAATAAGTTTCGGGTACGCTAAACATTACCTCGGCGTGTCTCAACTTATGATTAACTTACAAGTAGCATGTGTTGACGTCTGTCAACGATCGCAGACCGTGCATACAACCTGTGGCCAGCATAGCGGAACGTGTGAGTAATACGCCGGCATACGTCGTGAAATTTCAAGCAAGAAAAAATTTGAGGACAACCGAAAAGTACAACGTTTAAAGCCAGCGTACAACGACGTATGGCAGTGTTTTTCAGCGTGCTCTCAATGTTATCAAAACTTACCCATAACGTATTCAACGTGTGCCAGCGTTTTAGAAAAAAAATTCAAAAATCGGCATACGTTGGCTAAAACGTCAAGGTGTGACTGGGCCTTTACATGAAATGGAATTTCATATATTTTGTTATTTTCACCAACGACTGGACAGATAATGACTGAATCTCACATCTGAAGCAGATGTTCACTGATGAGAACAATGAACATTCCTGCTGGATCCAAGAGGACCTCATCCTGAATAGAAAGTTTGTTTTAAATTCATACTAGCAGGGTAACTGTCTCCAATGGGTTAGTGGATGTCACCTCAAAAGACCAATTTTTTGGAGCGTGTATTGGTAGAAATGGGAATTCAACATAGTGATGATGTGGACCGTGACACGTGGTACATGTTTACCCTTACAGCCAATAGCGGTCTGTTCAGAAGAACCATCGTTCGTGATAAAAATTGGCAAATACACTGCCATTTCAGGTCAGATCGTTTTGTAAATGGTATCATGGACAGCTTCAACATTTAGTAGTAAAATGTGACACCGGCAACGTATTAGTGTTTGTAAAGGTTAAGATACCCTGATTATTACTCAAAAAATCGTGTGAGTACACCCCAACTCGGTATTCAAGTATAAGATTAAAGTACTGTACAAGATAGTAAATGTTCTCAAAGAGCTAAAGAACAATGTTAAAGCTCAACATGATGATGGCAGGGAACATGTGGATGCTTTATGGACAAATTATCAAGTCAAGTTAGAGAAGAAACTATTACAGGCTTTGTCGAATGCAGATAGGCAATTCCATAGATAAAAGGAATGTCGGTGAAAGGTTGGAATGTAGCTTCAAGTTTACTCATCTTGGTGGGCAAGCAATGGGTTGGTTGGTTTGTGTCGATACGATTTTGTGGGGCTTACATATGGGCAGGAGGTAAAGGCCCATGGGGTGTGAGACCAGCTTGCAAATTAAATAGGTCACCATGTTGTGGGAAAAGATGATGGCCCTTGACCTCCTAATAGGCGATGCCGTTTATCTCTGCAAGGCCTTAACAACCCAGGAATGCAAGGTGTTCCCCAAGAGTGCTTGCTCATAGAAAGCAGTATTCCATTGTACTTCCACAAAATAACTTTTACATGAGAAGTCAGGAAGTTGACTCACATACGACATGAACTTCATGATAATTAATCGTCTGATCAGATGTAACCAGCAGCCCTATAGATATTGTGGGGAACAGTGCAGTTGTAGTTTGCCAGAATTGAGTGAAGGCAAAGGTTTAACGGAATGAATGAGATGAAACAGTGGGTGTTAGTAGAGCAAATGCCACAGTGATGAGGACTATTTGGCAATGGCAAAACAAAAGGATAGTTGTTCATTGAATGGGTTTGTAGTTCATTAAATGATGATAACCTTTTTAACATGGATTTCAAAACTTGAATCGAAGAAAAGCTCTGAATTTAAATCCTCAAGCACTCCCCTCTCCTGTCCCCCCCCAACCCTTGTGTGGCTCCAACTATCCAGGCTGCCCATGGCAACATCATAGTGCGAGTTGTGTTGTGTTGTCATGGGAAAAAATCGCGCGTCTTGCTGATTGTGGAGGCCAAAGGAATAACATTGTTTCATTGAATAATGTTCTGTATGAAAATACTGCCACAAGATGTGATCATTTGATGATCACATGATTCAGGAATTGTTCTTCCCCACAAGAACTCCAAGTTCCTTGGGATTGGCTTGACGGATGTATTTGTGTAATATTTGCATAGTTCAACCTGGCCAAGCTAAATTAAACATATTTAATACATTTTATCATTTCTTGAGGTTTGTATTAAGGTAATGGGGTTGTTAACAATTATTTTAAAAAAAAATTCAGGTTTTGAATAAGGTGGTGGACAGGTAGTGTGTACATGATATTATAACAATGACTGAATGATGTCATCCATTACTAAAAAGAGAAACGTTTATCCGGATGTGTATCCGTCATGCTTCATTCTCGAGAGTTCCTGTTGTTGTAGAATAATAAAAATGGGATTTTTGGAATGCAAAGAACATGTTTCTTTTATAACCTGCTAGAGTTACACATAAAATACTGTAGCTGCAAACTGATAAATTAAGAGCTCATTCCAATCACTTATTCTTGTTTTTTTATTGTTTTTTAGCTGCTTGCAGAACGCAACCACAATCCACTTCATCAAATATATAAATAGACATCTCATAGAACACGATATCCCATGCAGTGTTCAAGTAAATACAGGAGGGTCTTGCAGTTCATGGGGGTAACGTTCTTTACAATCCCTGTGAACCGTAAATCCGCAAACTTGGGGGAGAGGGGCGGGGGGGGGGGTTATTGGGAAAATAGGGTTTGGGAGGTCAGCTTTAAAATTTGTCCAAACTAAACCCACAAACATGTTTGTATATTGTTATTGTGCTATTTATTTTCATGAATAAAAGTGTTAATAAGAACATAAAATAAAAGTATTCGTATCATTTCATATGCAGCCTGAGGCTTCTGGTTGCATTATTGCTGGAAGCGTGGATGGGCCGCTGATACAGTGCCCGTTTCCAGTAAGATGGTACTCATTATGAAGTACCATGAAGCTTAGTCCCCATTTTGCCAACCTCGAAGGATGACAGGCTGAGTCAACACCTGGTGTGATTGAACAGCACAACAAGGGCTCAAACTCAACTCCCAAAGATCTTAAGCCAACACCAGGCTTATCTTCGTGCATTACGAACATAAAATAAAGTTTATTTTCTCGAATTAAGATCATTATGATTAAAGGTAAGTTTCATGATGATAAACTTGATCCAATAATGTGAAAGCGATGATGATGGCAACAATAAAGATGAAGATGTTGGGGGTGTTTGAGGGTGTTCCTGTGTTAACGGCCCATATAAATTAGGTGAACAAATCCACAAACATTGCATCGGCATTGTACAAAGGCGGCCTCTTCTTCACTTGATATGCACCCCCCCCCACCACATGCCACACCGTCTCATCCTATATAATCAATCGACATACAGCATGGTTTTTGGAAGTATGATGAAGGTGATTTGTGTTATACAATGTTCAAGTGTATAATTCAATTTAAATAAAGATTTAAAGAGGTTTAAAGACATAAAATTAATTATCTCTGGGTTTTACTACCGTTATCTCCAGCAGATATTACATCACCCTATCTGACACGTTCGATTAGTTACAGTATTTGTGCCCGTTGTATGCGATCCGTGATGAAATCTTTAAAAACAGTAAGTTTCTTGTTTGGAATGATTTCCAATTTTGTTTGATTGCCAGGCAGGCAGACAAAAGTAAAAATACTATCTCACTCATCTCTCTGGATGCGTGATTGAGATAAATTTGAGCCAATATACACTAAAATGGCAGGTTTGTTTTCCGATTCATGTTCAAAATATAATATTCCATTTAAATAAGTTGTTCCTTGATCACAAATTGATGATCATAAACTAATAATACGGACAGACAGACAAAGACCAATTGCTTAACCTTTTTCGCTGCGCATGTGTCGGCTAATTAAGTTTATATTTATTACTAGTGGGGCATGCTTGCACATCCTACATGCAGACTTAATAAGTGTGTGTGTGTGTGTGTGTGTGTGTGTGTGTGTGTGTGTGTGTGTGTGTGTGTGTGTGTGTGTGTGTGTGTGTGTGTGTGTGTGTGTGTGTGTGTGTGTGTGTGTGTGTGTGTGTGTGTGTGTGTGTGTGTGTGTGTGAGAGAGAGAGAGAGAGAGAGAGAGAGAGAGACCAAAACTACTGGACCGGTTGCTACCAAACATAGCACATGGACAAAGTTTGACCTCGTGAACATGGACTACTTGGTTTCATTTGTAATCACGGGGGCTCAGGAGGGAAGGTCGACAAAAATTCTCGATGCAAATGTGTATCGTGTAGCACCATCTGCTGGTAGTAGCAGAGGGTATAACAAGTCGGTTGTGGAGATGACTTGCACTTTTGCACTGTACATGTCCCCGGAGAGTGGGAATTCCTAAAGTCAACCTCCACTAATCAGGGGAGGTAGGTGAAGAGGGGTGAGAGGAGGGAGGAAATGGTTGAGAGTCTAGATTGGGGGGAGGGGGGGTTGGTGGAGTGGGAGGTGAGTGGGAGGTGAGTGGGGTCAGAGGAGGCAGGAGGAGGGGAGGGATGAGGGAGGGGAAGGGCCGGGAAGAGGGACCCCGGCATTGCTCAGAAACATCAAGCACCCCCGCTAGTAATAAATATAAGCATATTATATTTGATGGATTGGATTGTGGTTCCATTCTGGAAGCAGCCAAATAACTCAAATTAAGAATTTGCGATTCGATTGAGCTCTTGATTTAACAGTTTGCAGCTATAGTCATTTTAATGTAAATGCAAAAATGGTTACAAAATAAAACTATTTTTTACATTCGAATGGGTTGCTTGGCAACGCCAAGAGTCATAAATGTGATTCAAAGTCGAAGATAAACGTTAAGTGATGGATCTTGAACTTAAACGAAGTGGAAAACAAACAGTAATAATCGTCATATTCTTGTAGCTGCTCCCACATTGCACATCGTTAACAGAGCCAATTCGAGCTATCATCATATTAAGTTAGCATCTTCCCTTTGTGATACGTTGATAAAATTTAGATTAGTAATGAATTATATAAAAGGCTGTCAGACAGAGAGTAATTTTGTGTTCAATCCGAGTTCAATTCCCGACCCGATGATAAACCCAGTTCAGGACAAGTCAATTTGCATGCTTTCAATACATGACGAAGAAGGCGTGATGTCTTACTGGGTCGACAAAATCATGCTGCAAATAATCAATTAAGTTTCTAAAAAACCTAAATTCTGTCTCTCCAAGCCTCTTCCCTTGACTGATCCATGGAAGTGGATGCAAGCAAGCTTCGTTCGCCCAGCTAAACAACCCCACCACCTTTTCTCCTCGGCATTCCTGTGGCCTTATATTTTGCTACCAGTGCAATGCAAAAACGCAGGGAATAAAATTGTTTCTTTCGATGTTTTTGGATTCTGTATTTCGGTGAAGTTTTGGATATAATCTTGTCTGTATTGCAATGATTTTCAAACATACGGTCTTGCTCATATTGTAGAGACTGTTGAACCTGTACAGAAACACATGCAGGGAAGTCCACACAAATAAACAAGACTACTCTTAGCTGAAACAGGAACCAGTCACACAGTGCAATGAATACTGAAGGAAGATATTGGAATTTTTCCGCACCAAATTCAGCTTTTCCAAGCACTTGATGAAAATGATCATAAAAGACGGTACAAATTTTGTCGCTTTTCTGAAGCACTGGAAAATGAAGATGTGTCAATGACATCATTTTCACTGAAGAATGCCATATACACATTAATGAGTTGATGAAAACAGAATTGCAGATTTTGGCGATGGTAAAAGCCACATGACCATGTAGAAGCATCACTTCACTCTCCGAAAATCACCGTCTGGTGTGGATTGAGTTTCTCCCGAATCTACGCTGGAGCAACATCCCACACCTCGACTGAATGTCTTGCTTGGCTGAAGGAAAAAAAATAATTCCTAATTGCCTCATCAGTCACAGAACTGAATTGCCTTGGCCCACAAAATCCCTTGCCCTGTCACTGCTGGATTATTATTTAAGGAGATGAGTCAAGGAGTGTTTTAGTTGAAGCCTGCAAACACAAATGCTGATTCGAAAGATGTAGCAAATCGGATCATCTCAGGAGTTTTGCAAGGCACTCTTCAAAAAGTGATGCGTAACCTGCTGCTGCATTTCTTGTAAGAAAATGGAAACAACAGAGGAGAGGTGGTGGGTCAAAGCTGGGCCACCAACAACAAAACAAGCAGTCATAGACTGGTACTTATGAAATTGTCAACTTGACCTCTGACCTTGTCTAATAAAAGCTGTCTCTCGAGAAGGTAGCGACGCAAACCAGAAGTTTCTATGATGATTCTGCACCAAACCATCAAAAATCGAATGTTTTGGATGTTTGACCTCACTGTGACCTTGACTTTTGACCGATTTTGATCAAAATCTAATCAGCGCAAGCCAACACCCTCCTGAATCACATGGTGTAATTTGACATTGGTAGCTTCTTCCGTTCTCGAGTTATCATTTTTTGGATGTTTGACCTCACTGTGACCTTTGACCGATTTTGACCAAAATCTAATCAGCGCTAGCCATCACCCTCCTGAATCACATGGTGTAATTTGACATTGGATGCTTCTTCCGTTCGAGTTATCGTGTCTACAAACACACAAACAGGCAGTCATAGATTGGTACTTACGAAATCGTCAAATTGACCTCTGACCTTGTCTAATAAAAGCTGTCTCTAGAGAAGGTAGCGACACAAACCAGAAGTTTCTACGATGATTCTGTACCAAACCATCAAAAATCTAATGTTTTGGATGTTTGACCACACTGTGACCTTGACCTTTGACCGATTTTGATTAAAATCTCATCAGCGGAAGCCAGCACCCTACTGAATCACGTGGTGTAATTTGACATTGATAGCTTCTTCCATTCTCGAGTTATCATTTTTTGGATGTTTGACCTCACTGTGACCTTGACTTTTAACCGATTTTGACCAAAATCTAATCAGCGCTAGCCATCACCCTCCTGAATCACGTGGTGTAATTTGACATTGGATGCTTCTTCCGTTTGAGTTATCGTGCCGACAAACACACAAACAAGCAGTCATAGATTGGTACTTACGAAATCGTCAACTTGACCTCTGACCTTGTCTAATAAAAGCTGTCTCTAGAGAAGGTAGCGACGCAAACAAGAAGTTTCTACGATGATTCTGTACCAAACCATCAAAAATCGTAACGTCGACCGAAGCAAAAATCTCCATTTCTCCACGCAATTATTTAATATCATTTCATCAGTCACAAAACCGTAATATTCGGCCATCCACCAACAATCTTTACATAATCCGACGGCTTAGCGAGTCAGGCATGCGAGGATAACCTTTATTGGGATAAAAAATGACTTTTAAACACCATCTTTATCGAAAACACCGTCAGCGCGCACACGGAAAACCTTTACGTGATCAACGACGCCTCTGCTCGAGCGCGCTGCACCACGTGACGAGCTGTGACGCGGCAAGTGAAATATTTTTTGTACAATCTTAAAACGTCTCCAAAACATCCGATTTTTACGAGAATTTCGACAACCGAGTTTTAAGCGTCCTAAGCGATCGCAAAAACCAAAGACAAAATTAAAATCAAAGTTAAAACGAACTTGTAACGTCGACCGAAGCAAAAATATTCCATTTCTCCACATGAATTTACGGAATTATGTTTGACCTCACTGTGACCTTGACCTTTGACTGATTTTGACCAAAATCTAATCAGCGCAAGCCATCACCCTCATGAATCACATGGTGTAATTTGACATTGGTAGCTTCTTCCGTTCTCGAGTTATCGTGCCTAGAAACAAACACACACACAAACAATCACACAAACAAACAAACAAGCAGTCATTGACTGGTACTTACGAAATCGTCAACTTCACCTCTGACCTTGTCTAATAAAAGCTGTCTCGAGAGAATGTAACGACACAAACCAGAAGTTTCTACGATGATTCTGTACAAAACCATCAAAAATCGAATGTTTGACCTCACTGTGACCTTCACCTTTGACCGATTTTGACCAAAATCTAAACAGCGCTAGCCATCACCCTCCTGAATCACGTGGTGTAATTTGACATTGGTAGCTTCTTCCGTTCTCGAGTTATCGTGCCTACACACAAACACACAAACACACAAACAAGCAGTCATAGACTGGTACTTACGAAATCGTCAACTTGACCTCTGACCTTGTCTAATAAAAGCTGTCTCTAGAGAAGGTAGCGACACAAACCAGAAGTTTCTACGATGATTCTGTACCAAACCATCAAAAATCTAATGTTTTGGATGTTTGACCACACTGTGACCTTGACCTTTGACCGATTTTGATTAAAATCTCATCAGCGGAAGCCAACACCCTACTGAATCACGTGGTGTAATTTGACATTGGTAGCTTCTTCCGTTCTCGAGTTATCATTTTTTGGATGTTTGACCTCACTGTGACCTTGACTTTTAACCGATTTTGACCAAAATCTAATCAGCGCTAGCCATCACCCTCCTGAATCACGTGGTGTAATTTGACATTGGATGCTTCTTCCGTTTGAGTTATCGTGCCGACAAACACACAAACAAGCAGTCATAGATTGGTACTTACGAAATCATCAACTTGACCTCTGACCTTGTCTAATAAAAGCTGTCTCAAGAGAAGGTAGCGACGCAAACCAGAAGTTTCTACGATGATTCTGTACCAAACCATCAAAAATCGTAACGTCAACCTAAGCAAAAAATCTCCATTTCTCCACGCAATTATTTTATAATATTTTTTCAAAGTCACAAAACTGTAATATTCGGCCATCCACCAACAATCTTTACATAATCCGATGGCTCAGCGAGTCAGGCATGCGACGATAACCTTTATTGGGATAAAAAATGATTTTTAAACACCATCTTTATCGAAAACACCGTCAGCGCGCACACGGAAAACCTTTACGTGAATCAACGACGCGTCTGCTCGAGCGCACTGCATCACGTGACGACCCGTGACGCGTCGAGTGAAATATTTTTTATACAATCTTAAAAGGTCTCCAAAACATCCGATTTTTACCAGAATTTCGACAACCGAGTTTTAAGCGTCCTAAGCGATCGCAAAAACCGAAGACAAAATTAAAATCGAAGTTAAAACGAACTCGTAATGTCGAGCGAAGCAAAAATCTCCATTTCTCCACGCAATTATTTTATATTATTTTATCAAAGTCACAAAACCGTAATATTCGGCCATCCACCAACAATCTTTTCATAATCCGACGGCTCAGCGAGTCAGGCATGCGACGATAACCTTTATTGGGATAAAAAATGATTTTTAAACACCATCTTTATCGAAAACACCGTCAGCGCGCACACGGAAAACCTTTACGTGAATCAACGACGCGTCTGCTCGAGCGCACTGCATCACGTGACGACCCGTGACGCGTCGAGTGAAATATTTTTTATACAATCTTAAAAGGTCTCCAAAACATCCGATTTTTACCAGAATTTCGACAACCGAATTTTAAGCGTCCTAAGCGATCGCAAAAACCGAAGACAAAATTAAAATCGAAGTTAAAACGAACTCGTAATGTCGAGCGAAGCAAAAATCTCCATTTCTCCACGCAATTATTTTATATTATTTTATCAAAGTCACAAAACCGTAATATTCGGCCATCCACCAACAATCTTTTCATAATCCGACGGCTCAGCGAGTCAGGCATGCGACGATAACCTTTATTGGGATAAAAAATGACTTTTAAACACCATCTTTATCGAAAACACTGTCAGCGTGCACACGGAAAACCTTTACGTGACTCAACGACGCGTCTGCTCGAGCGCACTGCATCACGTGACGACCCGTGACGCATCGAGTGAAATATTTTTTATACAATCTTAAAACGTCTCCAAAACATCCGATTTTTACGAGAATTTCAACAACCGAGTTTTAAGCGTCCTAAGCGATCGCAAAAACCGAAGACAAAATTAAAATCGAAGTTAAAACGAACTCGTAATGTCGAGCGAAGCAAAAATACTCCATTTCTCCACATGAATTTACGGAATTATGTTTGACCTCACTATGACCTTGACCGTTGACCGATTTTGACCAAAATCTAATCAGCGCTAGCCATCACCCTCCTGAATCACGTGGTGTAACTTGACATTGGTAGCTTCTTCCGTTCTCGAGTTATCGTGCCTACAAACAAACACACAAACACACAAACACACAGAAACGGAAGTGATCAATATACTTACGAAATCTTTAGATTTCGTAAGTAAAAAATCCAGCATAATCAACATTATGCACACAGCCTGGTCTGTCATCAAGGTGACGAGTCAAGCTGCTCTTCAATTGTGAGCAGTGGTGAAAGGCATGCCTACATTTTCCATAATTATTGCAAGTACAGTTCTTCTGTAGTATTGGACAAATATTTAATGTGCCAAAAACAAACAAAAACGACTTTCATATATGTTATTGGTGTCGAGTTATGACTATTTTTGTTTCATTTAACTTCTTGTGTGCCCAACCCTAAGTATGTATATCTATACTAACAGAAGTCAGTGCTCATATGGTCTCCTCCACAACTCCAAAACCATGAAACCTAGCAGCTTGAAACATTGCAAGCACACGAAAGGAACTCCAACGAAGTGCATGAGTGGAAATAGGGTGTTTGGGTAAATTAAAACACCCCTTTGGAAGATAATCAATGGCCTTATTTAATTATCTTTTATGAAGGCATTTATCAAAGTGTTCATTTGTCCAATTCAGACATAACTTGACATTCCGGGTGCATGGTGTTTATATGACCGATCGGCGATCGCTAATCATTTGCCAAGCCAGCCGTTTCTTATCAACCGTTTCGTTGGAGTGCTTAAGCCACTTGGCAAGCGCTCTCCAAGCTACTAGGTTGTTCGCTTACAAGCCACGGCCATACACGGCAAAAGTATTCATACCGTCACTGAATATAGATAGACTTGAACAAAGTTCAGGCCCCACTCACCTGCGTTTTGCCCCGACAAAATTTTTTAGAAGGCTATTCTGGATAAACAGTTGCATAAGCACCGCCTATTCGGCATGAGAAGAACAAAGCTACAGCCCCCCCCCCCAAGAATCCCAGTCGGTTGCAGCCAATACTGTGAAGTGAATTTAATTCTCAATGTTGTTGATCAGTCCACCTCAGAGAGGGAACATCCATAGACATACGTTTCAGGCTTGTTGGCCCTCTTCATGAGGAAGGACTTTTTTAATACAAAAAAACCCAAAAGGGTTTAAAAAAAAATATCTTAACATTTAAACACCTTGAGACATGCATATTGACCCCACAGCCAAAGTACACCATCTAACCAGACTGTGCCATGAGCATACACATGCACTTCAGCCTGAAGGCAAGTAGGTGGTCAATCAAACACACACATTCTAACCCCGAAGGATCAGAATGCACGGTCATACAATTGGACCACTCCTCAATAGTTGATCCCCTTTACCTTATGGGAAAAGCCTTTTTACAAATAAAAAGGTTTAATAAAAACAATATAGTCTGATCAAGAATTTATTACCTCACACGAAACCCAATGACATATATATATATATATATATATATATATATATATATATATATATATATATATATATATATATATATATATATATATATATATATATATATATATATATATATATATATATATATATATATATTGTTGGGGAGCAAACACCATTGAAAGTGCATTTCACTTTCACCAAGACTGTGGACCAATCCTTATTAGTCCACTACCACTTTCACTGGAGGGGACTGTAGGTTTGCTCTCAGTCTGTCCATCCATCCCACCTGTGGTTTTCCAGACTTCCCCCCCCCTCCCCCCATGCCCTTTAATGTATTCAACTGAAACTTGTTCTGTACCTTATCATAAAATCAAGTACCAAGTTCGGGTTTCAGAGAGTTTCATCAATTTTTCCACAGAGTTATGCCCTTTTGAAACTTAGAAAATATCACATTGGTAGGAGACATGTATTGCAAAATCATTGTCGCTCTTGCTTTTTTGTGGTGAACTGCTTAAAACTCTTAGTACAGATGAAGTTAGGAATATTTTAGCAACTGAATGTGCATGTCCTCTTCACCTTTTGTGGGTATGTGATTTGGACATTATTGGTAATAAGCGATATCAGGGATCCGATGAAAATGGGAGCCAAATAACAGGAACCAGCGACTCGGCCATAGAGTTGTATTAGATCTTCTGTTGTCGATTTTGTTAATAAAATGTGTAAAAAGTTTAGGTCATCTGCAAATGGTTTTAGAACATGGTACGATGGGGTTGTGGAAATTTTGAACAGGATTAAGTTTTTTTTTTACGAG
Source organism: Eptatretus burgeri (assembly GCF_056783735.1). NCBI lineage: Eukaryota > Metazoa > Chordata > Myxini > Myxiniformes > Myxinidae > Eptatretus > Eptatretus burgeri. The sequence continues at coordinate 99,749,381 of NC_140965.1, read as the reverse complement.
CCGAGGCTTGTTTTCTCAGGATTGGTCAAAACCATTGTTGAGTAAGATTCATGTTCGGAAGGATATTCAGGATCTGCAGGAGAAGTATGTAACAGCACTGGCAGATAAAACAGCTAATAATTTTGTGGTGGCTTGTAAAATGTTTTACATGGAGGTTTTATTGACAGAGTTAGGTAATGATAGTTACTTTTACTAGTACAGGAAATAGCACAAATGTTCCTGTTCCACGTCAAAAGCCTATCCAAGATATTATAGCTGAGCATCAGGAAGTTTTGGGTAATAATCTTAACATCCTACTAAAATACACAATTTGGTCTTTGTCTGCCTGTTTGTTTGTGTTTTTTTTGACCGCAATACATTCGGTTGTTACTTAACCAATCACAACCAAACTTGACAAGAGGACTAAGGGTCACATGACAGAGGTTGTAGCAATTTAACTTGTCCCCGTCCCCAAGGGGGGTTTGCGCCTTGGGTGACGTCCATGTTCAGGTGTACAATAGGGTATCACGGCTTTCAGGGGCACACCTTCCGGACGTAAATATTATTATCATCACAAACGATTGAGTCAATTCTGTCCAACGTACAGTGACTTCTTTATTAAACAGTTGCAATTAAACTGGAAGATGTTTGGAAGATACGTGATGTGCTGAAGGCATTCTATACATAGAGTCTCCTTCACACAAATGGATTAGAGCCCTCTCGACTTGCAAGGCCTCCAGGTAAGCGGCAACGATCTTGACTTGACAAAGCCGATTGCACATGTGTAAAAGCTTTGGAGTTTTTCTACCTTGTATTCAAATTTGGATCTGGCACTGGTTAAGGATGCATGAATGATGAATCCCTTTGCCTGTCCGATTTTTCGAGCCATCACATTATGTGCGGACTGCATATGGATTGTTTATAACATATCTTGGGGTATCTCCCAGCCATGGGGTCATGTGTGATATTGCCACCGACTCCCCTACGGCCCAATTGGGACCTTTATTTGATGCATAACCATATTCCTAAGGTTCGTCAGTATTTTGACATTTTGCAGGGTGTGTTCCATTACCAATCAGCTTGCTATCATTTGCCAAGCCAGCTGTTCCTCATCTGGTAAGGGCTGGTAAGATGGCTTTGAGCTGTGCACACTCTCCTTAAGCTGCCTCGCATGGTTTTGAATCCTGACCCAACTGTCATCCCGGTGTTTTAGAGGAAGGGCGATTCATCAATGTGTGCCATTTTTCAGATGGATGTTAAATTGGTGTCCAGTTCGCCAGCATTATTTGGTGGCCTTCAAAGATCCCAAACAGTAGGTGAGCTATCGGCAGCACCTTGAACAAATTACAATTCCTGACGATCTCAGTGGAATGTCAGGCCTAACCAGCCAGTTCGTGAAAGACTTGGGCCAAGCTTCCCCCAGACATTCCCACAACTTGTGGCCGTTAAACAATAAGGATATTAACAAACTGCCGTACACGTGATCCCCTTCCCTCCCACCGCCCCACGCCCCCTCCACCCGCGTTTTTTGTGGATACCTAAGCTTCACAAAAACCCATACAAGTTTAGGTTTATAGTGGGAGCTAGGCAATGTACTTTGAGACAATTGTCAGTTATGGTCAATCCAGGTTTACGAGTGGTGAGGGAGAAATTTAAGAAATATTGTTGGGTAGTCCATCCAGTCGGAAAAAAAAAATTTTTCAAAAAAAAAAAATTTGAAATTTGATCGACCCTTATTATCAGTATTTTCCGTCGATATGTTTGTCTGTCTGTCTGTCTGTCTGTCTGTCTCTCTGTTCGGTCCAGTGCTCCGTTAATGCAATGGCGATTTCGATGAAACTTGGTTGGTAGATTCATACCATGACCTAGTTGTGTGTAAATGAGAACCGTTGCTTTGGACCCATCAGTTGCCTAGCAACGGGACTTTGAAAGTTTTGGAACATCATAAAAAAATTATTTTTTCGAAAATCAAAAATCGGGCCACGAGCGACTGTGGGCAGTACATTCAGCCATATTGTCAAAAATTTCCAGCCAGATCCTATGAAAACTGTCGGAGAAGATAGACTTTGAATGAATCCTGGTCGAAAACAATACAAAAAAAACGAAGTTCGTTATATCTCAGAGACTATGAGTCAGATATACATGAAACTGGTATGGAAGGTTCATGGTATGTTCTAGTTATGTGTGAGAAAGAACCGTTGCTATGGACCCCTCCGTTGCCTAGCAACGGCCGAAAAACCTCTAAATGTGGGGGTATTTTAACGAAAAAACAATCTGCAGCATTAACCCTTGAAGCTAGAATCATGAATTTTCTTGTGCTTAAAACTCAGGTCATTCCCCATCAAACGGGCCCATCACGTCAGGTTCTATTGGGTAGTCGACTACCCATGTCCACCTACCGGCTTGTTTTACAATTAGTAAGAATTCTGGTATCAACACTTTCTCGAGTATTAGATTCCTCATTGTTAAATTTGTCAATGTTTTTGATTTTTCTCCCTTGTATACAAATTCGGATTTGGCACTGGTTAAGAATGCACTCTGTTATCGATCAAGTTTTTAACTCAAATAATAAATTTTTATGTATCAGGTTTGACAAGTCATTCTTTTCGAAGACAAAAATATATAGAAAAGGTTTTAATTGGTTTTGACAAACAAAAATTTAGAGATGCTGTTCATTTTATTTTGTTTAATATTTCAATATAAATATTTAATAAAATATTTCAACAAATAAAAGGCATTCTAATGGAAGGAAATTGTAGCCACCGATTAGAGGACATTTTTATTGTTTACAAGCAAATACCACCAGTCACTTTGCTGACTGGAATACTCAAGGGGAGAGGGAGAAAAAGAGGGGGGGAGAGGGAGAGAGAGGTGGGAGAGAGAGAGACAGAGCGGGGAGAGAGAGAGGGAGAGAGAGAGAGAGAGAGAGAGAGAGAGAGAGAGAGAGAGAGAGAGAGAGAGAGAGAGAGAGAGAGAGAGAGAGAGAGAGAGAGAGAGAGAGAGAGAGAGAGAGAGAGAGAGAGAGCGAGCAGGGAGAGAGGGGTGGGGGAGAGAGCAGCTAGAGTGAGGAGGAGGAGGGGAGGGGGGGCGAGTAGGGTGTGGGAAGGGAAGACAGTGTGAAGTGAGAGGAAGGGAAGGCAGACGTGCGGTGGAGCATCAATTACGATTCATACCGTCTCATCAAAATGATTCTGCATAGAATAACAGTGAGGATGTAAACAAAACAAGCACGAATGAGCCAAGATCCTCGTCCTCTTAATGATGACGTCATAAAAACGAATACGACGTCATTGTGATGTATCAGGTTTGCGATAAATTATCTGTGCTAATGCCCGGCTTGATTCCCGAAAAAAATTCAAACAGCTTGCCTAGTTTCGGAGATAATGGTATTGGCGATTCCATTAGCAGCGATATTATGACGTCAACTTTTTTCTAGGAAGAATTTCCAAAATCGGAGATGGTTACTGCCTGCGCGTGGGCTTTCTGCATATACATGGCAAGTTTCACGAAGTTCTGATGAAAACTCTGGGTTGTGAAAAAAAAGTCAAAAAATAGGAATGACATCATAAAAATTGATATGACGTCAGAGTGATGTTTCATATGTGCGGTAATTAATCTCTGCTAATGCCCTGTTTGATTCCCGCAAACAGAATTCAAAAAGCTTGCCTAGATTCGGAGATAATTTTTTAGGCGATTTCCATTAGCGGAGATATTTTGATGTCATAACTTTTTTTCTCGGAGGAATTTTCAAAATCGGTGATCGTTACTGTCTGTGCAGGGTATTTTTACATATACGCCAAGTTTCAGGATGTTTCGAAGAAAACTGTGGGCTGTGAAACAAAAAAGTCCACAAGAATAACAACGTGAGTAAGACTTAGAGATCCTCCACGAGGATCTAATAATGTCTGAAATCCATTTTCTACCAGTCATACTATAAATACCGCCTGGATGCATCCAGGGACAAACTTTTGCCTGGAGACAAACTCCCGCCCAGACATAAATACTGCCCGGACACGTTCCGTTCAGAGACACGGTCATGAGCAAGTACGTACAATAAAAAAAAAATGCAGAAAGCCTCAACTGGAGCCGCACCCTAACCTGAGCCTTCCTCAGGACCTGCTGACACTGTGGACACCAACCTCCATACTACAGAAGAACTGTACTTACAATACTTGTCGAAAATATGGACATCCCATTCACCGCTGACCACATTTTAAGAGCAGCTTGACCCACCACCTTGATGACAGCCCAGATTGTGTGCATAATGTTGATTATGCTGGCATAAGTGAACACCCAAGTGAGATGTCATATTCTGTGTTCCCTGCTATTCTCATGAAAACCTAAATGCATCAATTGTTGTGAAGATTGACGTCTCCATCAAGATTGAAGTGGACACTGGTTCCAACAAGTCAATTTTATGCATCAACAGGAAAGACCCTAAAGCTGTGAAGCTCTTTGCTCTCACACGGGCCTCGACAGTGTGCACAAAAAAATTAAAATAAATAAATAAATAAAATCCCATCTCAACAGCTCAAAACCTACACAAAGGACACTGTACCTATGACTGCCTCAATAGGGGTTATGGTGGAGTCCGAGCAAAGCTCTGACACTGTACACTTGTGATAGTACGAGGTGATGGACCTATCGTTTGGCAGGAAGTGGCTGAAAGTCATGAGATAACACAAGTGCTTATCATTATGGTATGCAGTACAGAGAGTTACTCGACAAGTACCCAGACTTGTTTGGGGATGGTGTTAGAACTTTCCAAGGAGGCTTGGTTCTCCTCACCCCTGCCCTCCACAAGGATCTCCAAGCCATCCACAGACCATGTGTCCACATTGAGCAACGACCCAAGTCACATCCTGTGCAATCAAACAATGTTCCAATACAACCAGACAGCACTGTTACTGTCAACAGTGCCATTTCTCCAAATGTTAGGATGGAGAACTAACAGACTTGGCAAGCCCCCGTATGTCTTGATCAGAGTCGATGGGCCAATCACTTCATCACAGACAGATCGGCGACTGCCTCCTTTCTGGTCTTGCACCTTCTGCTCTTTCAGTGCTTTGTCCCTCCCAGGTTTCCGCAGGGCACATGGTCCAACATCAACCCCCTTCTAGTGAATCTACCTAAATTCAGAATCACTGCTCACCTCCACTTAATCATTAGTCTCCCCCCGCCACCCCCAATCACTGGAATAAACTTCCACATTCACTTCAATCTCATTCTTCCCTCCAGGTCTTCAAGATGGCTGTTTACCACCATCTTGGATAATCCCCAATCTAAAACCATGATCTTTTCTACCCTCCTAAACCCGACCCCAATCCATTGTCCTTCCAAATTTCATGTTTTTCCCTCCTTGGCATTTCCTTCTGTATCCATATTGTCCACCCCATGCATCCTCTCCTGTCCCCCATTCCTCCCCGTACCCATTGTTTTTTGAAGTCTATCTCCATCTTGGCCTTTAACTCTGCTGGTGATGTTTTACCCCTCTCCCCTGCTCCTTTTACATCCTGATCTGTTCACTGTATAGTACAAGCCCTTACACGAGCCTCGACGATATACAAAAATAAAAATTTGTGAGGGAGTTCACGTGTATGCAACAATTGATATCTGTAGTTCAACCACCACAAGACAGGTGGCAGCTGAGAACTTGGATCTGCAATGGCGGCCTGCTTCGACCGGTTCTATTCCATATGTCATGAATAAACTTGTCGTTATAGCTTCCATTCGTGTATTCTACTGTTCAACACATGACAGCTCAAAAGGCCTTTCAGGGGTGTGGTGATTCCTCAGGGAAGCCAGCAGGTTTGAGAGATGTCCAACTTTCCCATACATTGAGTTACAAATATCATTTTCATGGGAGGGTTGGTGGGGGAAGTAGTCAGCAACCAAATACATTATTTCTTTGAAAAACCCTCTTGTAGTAGTGGACTTAGGAGCAAAAATGTGGTGGACAAACATTTTTTGTTGGAGAAAAGGAGTGGGAGGAAAATAAATAAATAAATAAAACAGAACCACTGGACTTGTAGCTTATCTGGGCCTTGACCGAATGCGATAAGCCAAATTTGGTAGCATTCTGACTGGAGGAAATTTGTTTTTTTGTATACCTTGTCGAGGCTTGTATGAGAGCTAACACAACGCACAGCAAGGGGGCATGAGAAAAGAGGGGGGGGGAGTGGAAAGGACAAAAGTGGGGAACAGAGACATTAGGAGATCTGTGGAAGAGAGAGGGATGGGGCGGAGAACACGGGGTATACAAGATGGACATTACAGGGACTTTCAGGAAGGAAAGCAGGGAATTTGAAGGAAGTGGGTTTGGGGTGGATTAACGGGGGTATAAAAGATTGAGGATTTGGATGGGGGACGATAAGAGGTGGTGGTGAACAGCTGTTTTGAAGGCCAGGAGGGAAAAATGGGATTGAACAGAGTGAGGGAGTTTATTCCAAAGGCAGGGGAAAAAAAAAGAGGAATGAAAGAGTGAAGGTGAGCAGTGATTCGTGATTTTGGTAGTTTTACCAGAAGGGGGTTGTTGACAGACATTGAGTGCCCTGCAGAAATATGGTGGGGACAAATCGCAGACAGAGCAGGGAGGGCGAGAACGGAGGAGACGGTAGAAGACAGAAAGACCACCGACCTGCCTGCGGTAAGAGAGCGAGCCTCATCCCTGCAGTGAGGCCTAAAGACAGCCTCATCCTAGGAGATACCATTGATCCGAAATTCCTTGGTTTCCACAGCGTGAAGCCGAGAAAGGTGGGAGGCAGGAGCACCAGCCCAGAGGGGAGAGCAGCATTCCATCAGGCTGCGGACGAAAGCTTTGTATGTGGTCAGGAGCTCAGGTGGGCCGAGGAAGGACTTTGCACGACGGAGGATTCCCAGTCGGAGACTGGCTTTGGAGGCCAGGTTGCAAATGTGGCCTTCCCAGGAAAGATCATGGCAGATAGTGAGACCCAGAAGCTTGAAAAGGGACTTCTTCTAGAGGATTGTTGAGAAAGTAGATGGGGGGGGGAGGTTCCAAACGGTCCTTTCGGAGAGACAATGTGAGTGTGAGATTTGTCAGGATTGAAAGACATGTTCCACGTGTTGGACCAGTTTGTGATGTTATCCAGATCTGCAGTGATTAAAGAAGCTGCTGCTTGCCGTTCTGATAGATGACAGATGGTACAGCAGAGGGTGGAGTCATCAGCAAAGAGATAAAGAGGATTTTCCAGAGTCGGAGAGATTATTGATGAAAACCAGAAAAAGAACAGGACCCAGAACATTGCCTTGAGGAACTCCAGTCTGGACAGGAAGAGGGAATGAAAGAACTCAATTTAGGGCCACACGTTGACTGCGACAGGAAAGGAAGTCTGCGAGCCATGAGTGGAGATGGCCTTGGATGCCATAGGTAGAAAGCTTGGTGAGCAGGGCAGGGTGCCAGACCGTGTCAAAAGCACACGATATGTTGAGGGATATGGCTCTGATTTCATGTCTGGCAATGAGGACCTCCATCCATTGTTGGGAGAGTAGAAGCAGCATATCCAGCATAGAGTGACCTGGTCTGAAGCCAAATTGATGATCGGAAATCAAGCCATTGGAGAAGAAGAAGGATTTGATGTCAGGAGTGATTATGGATTCCATAACCTTGCTGATGATTGGGAGAAGGCTGATTGGTCTGAAGTTGTAGGGATCTGTTTTTGCACCTTTTTTATGCAGGGCAGTAATGTTTGCTGATTTCCAAGCAGATGGCAGATGACCTTGAGCAAATGAGAAGGTGAACAGAGCAGAGAGAGGGTGAGCAAGAGCAGAGGAGCAGGTTTTTAGGACACGTGGGCTGATGCCGCCTGGATCGGTTGCAAAATCTGAGTTGAGGTTTGACAGCAAGATCTCCACTTTGTCATAAGAAAAGGACAGAGTCCAGGGACAGTTGGGTGCGACTGGGTAAGGTGGGTAGAGAAAGTGATGGGTTTCGGACACAAGATTTCGATGCAAACACCTAGTTTCGGCATTCAGTTTTTTCACGAGCGGTATCAGCAGTGCGGCCATTTGAGGTAAGGGAGGGGATGGAGGGGGAACATACACCAGAAACAGATTTGATTCGACGCCCCCAGGATTTGGAGGAAGGAGAGAGGTTTGAGAGTTCAGACTTGAGATTATAAAGATGTTGTTTTCTGGCTCTCCTGAGGGTAGATCCACACTTGTTCCGAGCTTTATGGAAGGAACTGAGATTACCGTCAGTTGGGTTTGCTTTCCATGAGACAAAGGCAAGTTGTTTCAGGACAACTGCTTCAGTGAACCATGGGAGGAAGGAAGGGTAGGACAACTGAAGACGAGAGGAGATAAATCTGTGCATGAGGGAGAGCAAGTTTCTTTGAAAGAATTCCCAGGATGAGTTTATGTTGGAGAAAGTTTATGTTGGAGACCCAGGAGTGAGACCCCATTGTAGACTCAGTGCAAGTTGAAGTCATATGATCGGATGCATGCCTTGAAGCCCGGGATTACTGGTTTACCAGTTTTAATTATTATTATCATTATTATTATTTTTTGAGAGTTTTCATTAGATTAGGTAATGGAATGAGTTTTTTTCATCAGATTAGGTAATTTTGAAAGAATTTACACAATTTGCCTGAAAATTTACTTGAACCACCATTTTGACACTTCTGGTCAAGTGATCGGCATGACCTCCACAATTTAACATTCGGACCCTGTCCTAATGTTGTAGCCAAAATTTGTAAGCACTCCAACTGATGGGTCTGGGGAAGAAGGTTTTTCAAGGAATTTACTAAATCCGCTATTTTGACCGACTTGTAGTCAAGCGACTGGAACGAGTTTTGCAATCCCCATTACCAGTCAGGAGCGGAACCTTGCTGCCAAATTTCATCTAGATCGGCCCAGTGAAGTCTAAATAGGTGATGGACAGACATACAGACAGTGCACAATGACCTTATCTGGAACTCCAATTCCAGATGAGCTAAAAACTGAGGTGGAAGGGGAAAAGGGATAGCAAGTCAAGCCAAATGTGCTTCCTGACCTTACGAGAGGAATGTCCTGGATTGTACAGCAAATCTTCGGGCCGAAGCTCACATCGGGTTCCACAGTTGGGCAGGAGACGTTGTACGACCTGAAGGCGAAAACAAATTCCTGAAAGTTTAATTATTCAAACAAGTACACTGCGCTAATGCACCTCTCCAGGAGAAAAAGGTGTTCGAGTAAAATACTTGTTTACTCTTTTTAAAAGCGCGCGCGCGCACGCACGCACGCACGCACGCACGCACGCACGCACGCACGCACGCACGCACACACACACACACACACACACACACTCCATCTCCTGAAACATACTGATGTGTGGAGGTAGCAGTCAACAACAGCAACTTTCACACGCACACACAATATACACACACACCTTCAAGACCTGGGAGGGCTCCTTTCCACAACCTTCAGAAACCCACATATGGAGATCACACACACACACACACACACACACACACACACACACACACACACACACACACACACACACACACACACACACACACACACACACACACACACACACACACACATACACACAAAGAGTGGGCCTTATTGTGCTAATATATTTGTCAAATTCCCCACCAATTGATTAAAATTAACGTTAATCACAAAAGTAAGTGGAAATCGAGTTGATAAGAAAACCAAGATGGGCAGATGAGCTCAAAAAAAGATGCAGAACACTGTGTGAGGGTATTTGTAAGCAGTCAATTCAGGTTTTGGTCGAATTGCAGAGAAAAATTTGCATTTTGTGGAATCGATAAGGCAAGGTTAATACCTTGCTTGCCAATCAGTACACATGCCAAGAGTATGAGATGTTACTTCAAATGTGAAGAAGAGCCTTGTATAGTTCTTGCACATCAGAATATAGCAGCAAAGCCGAGGATAGCAAAATTTCACGCAGGACCAAATCTTCGATTTGAACAATTGAATGGGCAACGAGATCAACAGTTTCTTCTGTGGAACGAAGAATGTTGCTTATAAATCGAAATAATCTCTACAGTAAAGTACCTTACACAGAACATCATGTGATCGTAGTTCATGGAAAGCAATTTGTTCAGTTTTACACAAAGACAAGAGGATGCTACAAGAGGCAATTCAAATCATGAAATTTTGTACAAAGACAAAGTAAACACTGCTGAGTAGTGAGAGGGGGGAGAGGGGGAGGAATAGGAAAAACAAGGAAAGGAGGAATTCGAGAAAGCAAAAGGGGAGTGGGTTAAGAAAGGCAGAAAGGGATAAGTTTTGGGAAATGCAAGGAGGATCAGGAAGGTGGCAATTAGTCGGAGACGCAAGACGAGAGGGCCAAAAAAGTGAGAATCCATACCAGTTGTTGAGTGGACAAACGTGCTGATAATAAACTGCCATGCCATATCTGGGGATGTGGTTAAAGAAAAAAAAAGAAAAGGGGGGTGGGGGGAAGAGAGGATGAAAGAAGCAAAAGTTAATAATAATTAAATGCCTACACTGGTGACTCAATAATGTCCAAAATGAGGAAAAGTAAAATGTCAGCAAAAATCACAATCGACGAGTTTGTTGTCAAATGGCTTTGATCCTCCAAGGTACTAAACTCCATTATAAACTTCTTCTGATGGTGTTACTCAGACAGTACATCGTATTGTGAAACATTCCGTTAATACATCTTCTATCCCGAAATGTTGAACGTCGTCATATGGCAGTCCGAACAAAGTATGCCATCATTGGATCGTGGGTCAAAAGTAAGTTGGACGATCGCCGTGAGTAGTAAACCGGGGGAGGCATACCCACGGCGATCACTTTGTAATTGCATTTATCTATTATTTTGTTCTCCACTAACCAAAACTGATGTAGAAGTGGAAAACATTTAATTTTGAAAAGCATTATGTGCCATCACTTCACTGCAGTCTTGCGCTGCTAACAAATCTATTGATGATTCACAAGGTCAAATAAAACATCAAAACATTGTTAAATGCCTTTCAACCGTTATCATTTATTTATGGCTGCAATTATTGAGGCATTTTGATCTCCTCCCCTCCTCCCTGCTCCCCCTGCGATTTGACTATCCCCCTCCCTTCCCCGACCCCACAACCCCTTCCCCATTCTGCCCACACCCAGAGAACACACAAAAGAAAACTAATCACACCAACTTCACACCATATTGCCAAAGCATACATGATGATTGCTAATAAAAAAAATAAAAATAAAAAAAAATAAAAGACTTTGCAAGCTCAAAATGCAAAATGCACAAAAATTGCAGTAATTACCCTTAAAACTCGATTTGAGGGTTTGTTTGTTTGTTTTTAAAAAGAGGGCACAGAATGATACATCAATCAGTAGCTTTCTCACCACAGAGCTGTCTGGCTTCATTCCTGTTGGAGACATTGAACAGAGACCAATTATTTAAAATAAAATAAAAATGCTCTTCTGCTGCAGCGCTGGAAGAGGTCACCATGTCCATGTATGACATCCAAGATGGGGACAAAGCAGACTGTCCAAGCTGATGTCACAGAAATCAAAGTTTCCTTTTGTCTCTGGCAGGAAAGGGATAGTATCAATCCCACTGGTTTTTTGAAAATAGGACACTGTGCCAGTACACTGGCTTAACTCCCTGCCCTGTAGATTTGAACTTTGATCAATAATGGGGTTTATAAATAAAAGATAAGAAAATGGATAATGTCAATAGGGGTGTAGGCACTGAATGAGGAATCAGAGCCACTGGGACCATGGGTTTCCTGGGTCAAAACTAAAATCCAAGCTTTCAATGACATCTTGGATGTTGCCATCTTGTCTGTACCTGTTTGTGGTGAGGATGATGAGGTCACAGAGAGATTCACTTACCTTGTCAGTGATATTCATGTCTCCGCAGGTCGGGAACCGGAGGTCAATACAAGTCTGGGTCGGAGCTGGAGAGTCATGGATTCACTGGATCATGGGTTGTGGCGCTGTCGGTACCTGTGCAGGACGACGAAAATCCGAGTCTTCAGGTCCTTTGTGCTTCCACTCTTGCTCTATGGATGCGAGACTGACTCTGACCAGGGATCTGAGATGGAGACTTAATTCCTTCAGTACCATGTCTCTTCGGAGAATCCTTGGCTATTGTTGGTCAGACTGTGTAACGAGCGGTTGCTGAGAGAGGCTCAAATGAGATTTGTTACCTGTATAATCCGTGAGTGTCAGCTGTCGCTGTATTGACATGTGGCTCGTTTTCCTGATGCTGATCCTGCTCACCAGATTCTCTCAGCAAGGGAGTCTCGTGAGTGGAGAAGGCCAAAGGGACGACCGCGTGCCTTGTGGTTACAGCAGGTTGATTGGCATCTCAAGGAGATGTGGATGGGCCAGGCAACTGCCTGGCAGAGAGAGGCCCCTCAAGTACCGCCAGAAAGTGGATGCAGCGATGCACTGCTCCGGCGCATGCTGACCACCTAACGTAATCGGGGTGTGGATGAAGCACAGGCATGCTGGACCATGTGGCCTCCCCTTCTTTCCAATCTTCCTTGTACGAGCATCTCAAAATCATCGCCAAATGTACATACAGGTTATGGAGAGCTTCTCAAGTCTGGAATTCTGGAAAATATATGAATGAATCTGTTTATTCCTTATCAGTTTCCAAACCTCTCAGCCAATTTCCCTGAAATTTGCTGCACCACATTATTTTCAAATGACAATAATAAACTATTAATTCTGAATAAAATTGATGGTAAAACTCAATTCAAAGAGACATGTCTGCAATTCATTATGCAAAATCCCATGTGCAGACGCTGCGGCATCCGGCGGCATCTCGGATCGTCACGATCATTGGCAGTGTGCTGTAGAGCGATGGTGACACACAGGCGTAACTCATGAAGCACCAGAAGTTAGGTGACGTGCAATATGCAGGTAGCCGACCACAAAAAAATAAATAAAAAGGGAAACACCCTTGTAAAGTCACTTAATTGGGTGTTGAGCCACAATGTGTGGCTTGTATGGCCTATATGCGCCATGGCATAGCATCCAACAGCATCTGGATTCTGCAGGAAGAATGCGGCACCATTCTTCCACGAGAAAGTTAATCAACTCACACCTGTTTGATGGAGGTGAAAAATGCAGTGTCAGGCGTCATTCCAGAATATCTCATAAGTGCTTGACTGGATTCAGATCTTGTGACTAAGACGGCCATGACATATTGATAACATCAGTGTCATGCTCATCAAGCCATTGGGTGACTACACGTGTTCTGTGGACGGGGGCATTGGGGGTCTCCTCTTACAGCCATTTTAGCCATAATTATGGGCAACTCGGCCTGTGCAGCATTTTTTATACATGACCCAAAGCATGCTGGGATGTTATTTGCTCAATTAGCACATGGGCCACACCTATGTGGAAGCCGTTGCTTGGTGATGCTCATTTATCCAAGGATTTCCTTTTTTGTCCACTACCTGTATTTTGGCATCGCTTTCAGTTACATAAAAGCCATGATGCAAGTTACATAGGACAAGATAGAGACCAACAATTTCTAAAACAAGACCAGCAAGTCACAAACAGGAAAACGAATGAATACATTACTGAACGAGCAAAGTTGATGGTAGACCATCGTAAATCCTCACCCTTCCCACCGAAAGTAAAGTTGAAAGATGGCAAAAGGTTCCACCAGGAATAACCCAATATCAAATTTTGAATTAGTTTTTTTTTCTCCGCTTAATATACACTTCGTTAAAAAAAAAGTTTGAAAATGTGCCCACAATTTGACCATTTGACCCCCCACCCCAGGAAGCAGGGCCAAAATGATACTGCTTTAGCACCTTGGTGCCATGTGGTGATCATCTATCTATCTATATATTACTAAAACTCTCATCTTGTATGCATGTATGCATGTATGTTCCCGAAATACAGCCAAAACAGTACACGACAGCGAAAAAAATTTAGGGCTACCTTACTCACCATTCTCCTGCGGTGTGCAGTATCAAGTTTCATTCAAATCGGGCAAGGAAAAATATTATTAAAAATATCAATTCCCGATTCAGTTAACTACTCTTTGGGAGTATTTGATCAATGCAAACAACCTCAGCGGTATAGTTCGCTGGAGCTATCTTTTTTTTTTCATCAACCGCTGTCACAACAGGAACGCAGCAGGTTCATGGGTCGTCTAGTAACTACTAAGTTTGGTGAATTTCTACATAACCGTTTAAGAGGAGAGAGCGTGAGACAGACGGACAGACTACAATATCTCTGTTTTTTTTTTCAAAAAGCATGGAGATAATGAAAAACTGCATTCATCCATTTGGAATGACTGCAAGTGAACAAGTAAAATTGATACGAGGATGTCCTCATGGTTTTAAGAAAGGGTAGCCAAGTGGAGAAGAAGCGGTACACCATAGGCAGTATACTTACGAAATCCATATGCCAGTGATAGCGAAGACAGGAAGGCATATTGGCAGCAGAACCCAGGATAACATCTGGATTTCTGCCTCTCCTATTTTTCCAGAGACAAAAGAAAAAAAAACAAATTGACGTCAATGGTGAACATCACAAGGGAGCGATGCATGCAGTTCAGTACTGGCAAAGCTAAATATTCTCTGCAGTGGGATTAGCAAGTGAATTCAAACCTTCATTTTAATCTGCCTCGTTACCCATTATGTTTTCACCCGTTTGTGAGCAGGATATCTCAAAAAGTTAGATAAATTTATACGAAAAAAAAAACTTGGTGGACAGGTTGGGTGTGTGACAGTTATTAATCAATTAGATTTTGGTGAAGATCCGAATCCCGATGCGAGAATTTTAAATTTTATAAGCGATTCGTCACCATTGAGAGATGGGACAAAAAAAACGCTATTACAAAAAGTTGTGGACGGATTACGACAAGACTTGGTGGATGAGTTGGTTAGGTGACAAGAACAAGCCGATTAGATTTTGATTCAGGTCCAGATCCAGATCAAGATCGAGCCCCTTAGTGGCATATTAAACGTAAAGTGTTCAGCCTGGCAGAGGTACGCGCTCTACCGGGTGCCGTTCCAATTAACAGTGTGATTCAAATCAAAATTGTGTGTTAGCAAGTTCGCGTTTATTTCCTGCAATACCTTTGCAAAGTAAAGCTCTTGTCAGCATTGGATTGCTGCACTGCTCGTAGTAACGAGGTAATTAGGCAATGAGCCTTCTCGAACTTGATACACCAATGATGTTCTCCATTACAACACCATCACAGCCGGCACAATATCTCACACAACCCTTAATTCACACATCCATTTTTGCCATTCCATACACAGGTCAAAAAAGCATTAGTAATTAATCAACAGAAAAAGGGGCAAACGGAGCAGAGATTATGGTTAAGCTACATAATAACACACAAGAAGCTACGGGCAGGTGAGAATGGAAGAGGATCAGAAACAGAAATGACAAAACACCATAACAGAAGTGGATGAGAGGGTCATCATGATGAAAGGCCAAAACAAAGCAGATTTTTGTGAATCGAGCAGTTTCTCCTTTTTGCACCAAAAGTGATCGAGTCAATTCACACACAATCGATGGGAGATTAAGTAGGTTGGTCTCATGTTTGACGCTCCATTAAGAGGCCGCAGCTCATGCTACTCTGATCTCAGGTTAAAATCTCGTACACTGTGTCGATTTGTCCACAAGTCTCCTGCCATTCCAATACATGTAAAACGTACACAGAGGTCTCCTACTTGTATTTTCCTGAATGCAAATTATGTACCAGCTCCAATGGCAACTTTGATTACTGTAAACCACACAACCAAACAAACGACAGTAGGCTTCAAAAGATTTTAAAACACGAGAATAAAATGGTTTGAGTAATTTATAATTGAGTAATTGGAGTTTCCGCTATAAATTGAAGGATCACAAGGTGCTGGTGTTTTGGACTTTACCCTTTATTGAAGCAAGAGAGCTGGGAATGAGCCAGGGATTGAAAGAGCAAGTGATGTCAGCTACAATCTCACTGTTGAAGTGCCACATGCCAGCAATACCAATTGGATAAGGTGCCAGGTGTCATGAGTGACGTATCAGTGAGGATGTAAATGTCACAGGTAATGTGTTGATCAAAGAAAGAAAGAAAAAAAACAAGAAGAAAAATAAGGAAAAGGAAAGATCCACCAATTAGGAAACATTGCAGAAAAGCTCCCACTTTAGAAAAATTGACCCTTACTAAATCATGGAGCGACTTCAAAAGATTTTGAAATAGAGGCTTCCAAATAGCATGGTGAGAAATAAATATTCCAATTTTTGTTTTTATGAGTTGAGGAAGTTGAGCATATTAGATAGAAACAACAAAATCTGGACATCTCATGCTTTTGATGGTCTGAAATCCAGCTCTGAGAACAGACTTCTGCCAACAGCTTCATTGATTCCCTTCGTTAATCACGGGCCTAATTTCTTCATGCTCAACACCACAGAGATTCCCTTGACACATCTGGAGCATTCTTTAAGTGCATTCTCTGAAATCTATCTCTCTCCAGATCCTCAAGCTCCACAAACTGACCACATCGATGATCCACCGTCCCCATTACATTTATTTTCTCTATCTCTTCCCCCCAACTCGTGGTACACGACCTGGTTTCAGCCATTCTATTCCTTCCCAACCCCTCCCCCCCCCCTTCCCCAAAGGCCAAGGTGGATTAATTTTCATCTCACATCACTACTTTAACCTGCAGTAGATTTGTGCAACATCGTATTACAATGGATGAAATTGACAGGACGTTTATCGAGGCTAATCGCAGTGGCAAATAAGAAGCTGACGTTTCCGGCGTTAACCCTTCGGTTGAGCAAAAGAGGAAACCTCAGCTTCTCCTCGCTTCCCACAGCAGTTAGCATACAAAGAACCATGTACTGTTGATTTCATCCATTGGTCGATCTGCCCACTATTTTCCGGATGAGTTGGGTATGAGACAAGAACAAGTCGATTCAATTTTGGTTCGGGTCCGGATCTGCCCCATCATTGGGATACAAAATGTAAACTGTTCAGCCTGGAGGAGGTATGCACTCTACCGAGTGTCGTTGTAGTTCCTCGTGTATAACTCTTGCATATAATTCTACCATGAACCATATAAAAAAAAGGTTAATGATGTTCTGGAATCTTGGCACAACATATTGATAAAAGGTGTGCATCATTTTGACTTGCAGTTTATTCATACAAAAAGTGGTGCATTTTTAACATCACTACGCCTGCACTGACCGAGCAACCAATCAGAAAGAAAGTGCAAAAAAGCTCCCCTTCAAGACAATCAAGATCTCCAAAATTAACAACAACAAAAAACACCAACAGGGCAGCGTTTAAGTCAGAATCTTAAAGTTTGTCTGAAACATTGCAGCATCGGACAGATTTCTGCATCAAGGTATCATCAGCAAGACAAAAGGTTCAAAATGCATGGATTTTGCCCTGGCCTGTAGGTTGTTTGACAACACATTGCATGAAGGATACAGAGCAAATGTAACATTAGTGATGTCAGAATGGATTAACCAATCGAAGGAAATAACAACCAGATGGGAGAAATCCAGGGAAAGAACAACCAGATGCAAGACAAACATGTGCAGTGGAGGAGATCATGCACAAAATAAAAAGGTGAACAAGGAGGTTCAGTTTGGTTTAGTAAGCCTCACCGAAGGAGAGGGTATTGCATTTGGGTACGTTTTTCTCCGCAAACGCTCATCAGATCGAGATGAAATTTTCACCATTGGAGCGACTACTCATGTAGAATGTTTGATTGATAATTATGACATCATAGGTCATGTGGTGTGGCAGCCATGTTCGAAAAACGGGGGGAAAAAAAAATACTTTGGACCTCCATCTCTGAAACAGCACAAAGGAAAAAATTGAAACTTGGGAAGTACTCATCATGGGTAACAAGTGTGATTTTTATGACATCATAGGTGACTTCGTTATTATGTCATAATTGCATATGTCGAATGCCACATCTGACCAGTATGAACATTTTTGAGGGTCATCTCGTGATAAAATGGTCCACAGAAAAAAAAATTTGATGATGTCATCGGTCACGTGATTCGGCAGCCATATAGTTTAAAAATAATTTTTAAAAAGCCTTCAAAAATCTTCTCTCAAGTGGCTGAACAGATCGAGGTGAAGCTTTACATGTATGACCGCCTATCCACGAGGAACAAAAGGTTCACACATGTGGCATAAGTCACATGGTTTGGCAGCCATATTGGATGGAAGAAAAAATATTAAATAATGTTTTCTTTGGAAATCGCTTTATCAGTAGACATGAAACTTCAAATTTATGATCTTGTGGTGATGCGAAATACACGTTTTAAATTTCAACTTGATCGGACAAATGGTCTGGCAGCCAGAATTATTAATTTTTTGATGTGGGTTCGTTTTTTGAATGAGGTTCATTTGGCTGTGCCTGGATGGGGGTTGAGGGTAGAGGAGTAGCAGCTGAAATGTAAATCCTATCCAGGTTCCTCCTGATGACTTCATCTTTGCTTTTGGCTTGTTTGAGTTCCTTCTTGTGACTCCAATGCAGGACTGTATCTATTTGGTCTTCCATTTGATTTGAATTCATTTTCATCCTGTTCTGAATCCAATTGAATAATAATAATAATTTTAAAAAACGTCATGGGTCAGGGTCAGGTGTCTGATCAAAGCTGGACGTCTTGGTGCCCGGTCATCACTGCCAGCAGTTATAAAGTGGCATTTCTAGTTATGCCTCTTATTAATTACATAACACACCAGTACACAAAATACACCACATAAAACAAGTCCTAGTGAGGGTCTACATTCTCCGAATGCTCTTTTTCTTTTCCAATGATGACATTCACCGACCATCCTCTCTCCTCTCCTGACAAAGTAACATTATTTCATCCCCTATTATATTTTGCTGTTATTAACATTTCACAGGTTATTTTTGCAGCATCGTGGCTGCTATAACTGGAAGCATATGAGAGAAAAAAAAAAGTCTGCCAGTTCAAAAGACAGTCACTCCTTCCATGTGCAGCCAGGAAATCTGGCCATTGCTCGGAAGGTGGGGAAGGTGGGGAAGGGGTTCAGTTATGTCGCTGATGCAGTGCCCCACATAGGTTGGAGCAAGAATTTGGAATTTGTTCAGGGTGCTGGAGATAGCTCGGCTAGTCTTCATGAATGACACCATGGGCTCTTTAACATTGACCAACGAATGCTGGCAGACAGGAGGCCAAGTTTAATGTCCATTTGAGACACAACACACATTGAGATGAATCGCCCTGCCTGCAAAACATCATGATGCCAGGTAGAGATTTGAACCCAGGCTCGATCGCTTCGAGGTGAGTGTGGGTACCCCTAGGCCATCCTGTCACCCCAGACAATCACTTTTTCTTCACCACTTGGGGAAAGCGCATGGCATATTACACAAAGGACAATGTGTGAATGATTATGATGCAAATAAGACACACACATCGATGGGCCTGAGTTTTGCCAAAATTCAAGAATAATTTCCATTTTTAATGCATCACAAGTGAAGATTTCCCCCCCAGTCAGAAAATCTTAAGTGTTTAGATCCTCTGAAATCAAGGTTATGGTGTTCCAGATTATTTTATTCAGGACACAGTTTAACGATTGGTTATAAATCAACGTTTACATTGCAAGTAATCTCCTGAACAACAACAAAAAGCAACGTCATCGATAAAGAGAGTGCTGAGACAATTCTAGTTGTGGAAGAAATCACATTGCAGGTCCTTCCAAGTCACCAGGAAGCAAGCTACAGGTAAAGTTGTGTCATAATTATGAACAGATCAGCCAAAATATAAATCAAATAGTTATGAGTTCAAACATATACTCTAACTACTTATCACCACACCAACTATTCTCACCTTTGCGGGGTGGGCCGGAGAAAGTTTTTTGCCCCAAATCTTCCAGGAACCAGTTGGCCAGGCCTGACATTCACCCACTCTTTGGAAATCTGGCCAGGATGACGATAACTCGCTTACTCTTCACAATAGACACGTAGGTACTTTAATGTCCTCTAACTACCAGTGCTGGCAGACGGGTCCTCCTCCGATGGACGGTGCACACATTGATGCCTTACCCTGCAGAACAAACACCAGTGACAATTTATAAGCTGGGCCAAGATTCAAACACAGGTGAGACAGCCTATAATCCTCTCAATTGTGTAGAAGCATGAAAAAATTATAATATTCAGATCTTCACCAAAATCTCATCAATTCGTCCTCGTCACACATCAAACTTGTCCACCAAGTTTGGCCTGAATCCATCCATAACTTTTTGAGATATCCTGCTCATAAAGATAGACAAACAAACAAACAAACAAACAAACAAACGAATGACAGGCACTCTGTAGAGCGCAAACCTCTGCCAGGCGAAACAGTTTACGTTTTGTATCCCACCTATAGGCTGGATACACAACCAAACCTGAACCCAAATCGAATCGGCTTGTTATTGTTTCCACCCAACCTTTCCACTGAGTTTCGTCATAATCCGTCCACAACTTTTGGAGATATTAAGCTCTATATGGTTTTTAGCCCCATCTCTCAATGGTGAAGAATCACCTGAAAAATTCTCGAATCCGGATTCAGATATTCACCAAAATCGAATCAATTATTCCTCATCACACACCCAACCTTTCCACCAAATCTTGTCGTGTCTGTTCACAACTTTTTGAGATGATATTCTGCTCACAAACAAATGGATGAAAACTTAACTACGTCCACCTTCGGCAGTGAACAACCTCCATGTCCACAGGGGTGAAAAAAACCTCCATCCACATTTTGTGGCGGAGGTAATTTTAATGCTTAAATGGTGATTGCTGACAAAGCACAATTTAAAATAAATAAATAAATTTTTTTAAATGTTTTGAAACAACTTTGTTGCCTTAAGCTGTTCTGTAAGATTTCATGTCCCCTGCCAAGTCACCTCATAGTTTTTCTCCCATTTCTACACCTGAGCCTGACTGTACCCACTGAGACCATGGTCTCATATTCATCTTACAATATATACTCCTTGTGCTGTGCTGCATCCATTTGTCATCCCACTGTTTTCCCTTTGCCCCTAACCCCTCTCCCCAGCATTATACTCTTCCATGAGCTTTGTTTAATTCATTATTAAAATAATAATAATAATAATAATAATAATAAATATGTGACGACAGTGTAAAATTGAGCCGGTGTTCATCCACAATATTTCTCAATACATATACCTAGATCAAACCAATATTGATAGATATACCTTTGTTCCAACAACATGCATCAAAGCAATGCTCTACCGTTGTGTACAACCGAATCAAAATGTTTTTGTTATTAAGAACGCAATAATAGCAGATCTTTGCCCTTGGGTACAAATGCTCAAAAGCAACCAAAGTTAGAATCACAAATCAAGATCTCGTGTTCGATTCTCAAGTTTGATCAGTATCTATCCGCTCGGATTGAACAAAAGCGAGAATCACTTTGCAATACATGTCCCCTACTGTCGCCAATGAATGGAAGTTTATTTGGGTGGTGTGTAATGGCGCGTTCGCTGCTGAAAATAAAAACAACCCGATGTACATGTATGAAGCAAAAACATGCGGACAACTTGTGTGCATATATGAACTACATCGTGCTCTTTCAACATGAACTACATCATGTACCAAGTCAGGACAGCTGTCCAGCCAATGAGTGTAAATCAGTGAGGTGAAGTCAGGGCAGCTGAAAGATGACCCTTGTATAATGTGTGATATTTTCTGTTTAAAAAGGGCAGAACTTTGTGAAAAATTGATGAAACGCCCTGAAACTCGAACTTGTTCTGAAACTTATCATAACAAAGCCATGTACCAAGTTTCAGTTGAATATGATAAAGGTTATTGGGGGGGGGTCTAGAAAACCACAAGTGGGACAGACAGATGGATAGCAAACCGATACTCTCCTCCCAGTGATACCAGAAGGGGACCAATAAGTGGGGGTGGGGGTGGGGGGTGAGGAGAGGTAATAAGAAGAGAGAAAGAAGTAGTCGTATTCAAAATTAATTTTGAAACAGCATTCTCACAACGACAAGTTAAACAAAACAAGCTCAAATGAGCTAAGATCCTCGTCCTCTTAATGATAACGTCATAAAAACGAATATGACGTCATAAAAACGAATATGACGTCATTGTGATGTGTCAGGTTTGCAGTAAATAATTATCTGTGCTAATGCCCGGCTTGATTCCCACAAACAAAATTCAAACAGCTTGCCTAGTTTCAGAGATAATGGTATAGGCGATTTCCATTAGCGGCGATATTATGACGTCAACTTTTTTTCGAGGAAGAATTTCCAAAATCGGAGATGGTTACTGCCTTCCTTCCCACGACACCCCAGCCTGCAGGATAAATGCAATAAAGGAACGCCAGGGCCTTGGAAAGAGAGTTAGGGTTGGGCGATAAAAAGGTCCTGGAGGTGAACAGATAAAATAAATACAGGGAATGAAAGAAAATCGACTGGTTATTTTGGCCTTCACTCTGGATTATCAGGTTTTTAAATACAAAGCACAATCACATTTCCAGGTGGTGGAATCAGATCAATTGTTCAAAACCCCATTAAGTGATTGTTGATAAAGTAAGAATCCTTCTGGTCGAAAACAATGTTGGATGAACTAGATTGCCGAGAGAAAGAGAGAAAGAGAGAAAGAGAGAAAGAGAGAAAGAGAGAAAGAGAGAAAGAGAGAAAGAGAGAAAGAGAGAAAGAGAGAAAGAGAGAAAGAGAGAAAGAGAGAAAGAGAGAAAGAGAGAAAGAGAGAAAGAGAGAAAGAGAGAAAGAGAGAAAGAGAGAAAGAGAGAAAGAGAGAAAGAGAGAAAGAGAGAAAGAGAGAAAGAGAGAAAGAGAGAAAGAGAGAAAGAGAGAAAGAGAGAAAGAGAGAAAGAGAGAGAGAGAGAGAAAGAGAGAAAGAGAGAGAGAGAGAGAGAGAGAGAGAGAGAGAGAGAGAGAGAGAGAGAGAGAGAGAGAGAGAGAGAGAGAGAGAGAGAGAGAGAGAGAGAGAGAGAGAGAGAGAGAGAGAGAGAGAGAGAGAGAGAGAGAGAGAGAGACAGAGAGACAGAGATAAAGAGAGACAGAGAGACAGAGAGACAGAGAGACAGAGAGACAGAGAGACAGAGAGACAGAGAGACAGAGAGACAGAGAGACAGAGAGACAGAGAGACAGAGAGACAGAGAGACAGAGAGACAGAGAGAGAGAGAGAGGGGGAGAGGGACAGAGAGAGAGAGAGAGAGAGAGAGAGAGAGAGAGAGAGAGAGAGAGAGAGAGAGAGAGAGAGAGAGAGAGAGAGAGAGAGAGAGAGAGAGAGAGAGAGAGAGAGAGAGAGAGAGAGAGATGAAGCTTCTCATATTTGTTAAGTAAGAGTTGAGTCACAAAGAAATGATTTAAATTGTGACCTCATGACCAAGTTCTGCACAAAAACACAGTAAATGGAAACACAGGATATTCACAAATAATGAGCAATTGCAATGATGACATGAATACAACAATATACACAATGCATTATTACAGGAAATATACAAAAACATAAGAATAACAACATTGCTCATTAAATTAGTATTTGGGAAGTGAGCCCTCTGCTTGATAAACAAGGTGCCTCAATAAAATGTGCATCATCTTCTTGCGTATGGAGGCTTGCCTGCCGGGAAACTATCATTTTGTTGGAGCACGAATGTGCTGCTGATGCTGTGCCCTAATACCAGTGCATTGGTACTCATTTCATCGACTTTAGAAAGATGACAGGCCGAGTCAACCCCACCTGCGGCCAACAGGGTTCAAACTGAGGGTCCCAAGTTCCCAAGCCAGCCTCCCTAACCACCAAGCTAACACCAGGCTAAAATGTGTGCGAGTATGTATGATGGCCAATTGCAACTAACACCAAGCAAACCTACTCCCTTTAATCCATACCAGTGCATGCCCGTAGATGCGTGGCCATACGTGCAAACCCTCCCCCCCCCCCCGCAAAAAAACTCAAACCGTGTGCCAGAAACAACAACCACACAAGCCGTTCCTTCGCTTTCACGTGCCCGTACGTGCGTGGCTGTACGTGCAACAAAAAATAATATATAATATATATGTGTAAAGCCTGGTGTTGGCGCAGTGGTTAGGGCAGCGGCTTGGGATCCAAAAGGTCCTGAGTTCAAGCCCCGTTGGGCCACTGAATTAATACACCAGGGGGTTGACTCAGCCTGTCATCCTTCCGAGGTCGGCGAAATGAGTACCAGTGTACTGGGCCGGTGTATACCCCGGTTAAAATAGGTGTACCATATCCCTGTGTCGTAAGAGGCGACCAGGGTTGCGTCAGGAAGGGCATCCGGCGTAAAACATGTGCCAAATCACTATGCGGATCATACGGATGATCCGCTGTGGCGACCCCTAACCAGAGCAGCCGAAAGAAGAAGAGAGAAGATATATGTGTGTATATACATATATATATATATACATATATATATATATATATATATATATATATATATATATATATATATATATATATATATATACTTGAAAACTGCTTGCCAGAAACAACCACACAGGCCGTTCCTTCACTCTCGCGTGGCCGTACGTGCATGTCCGTACGTGCATGGCCGTACATAAAAAAACTTTCAAACCGCGTGCCAGAAACAACAACCACACAGGCCGTTCCTTCGCTCTCACGTGCCCATTTGTGCGTGGCTGTACATGCAAAAAAAAACAAAAAAACTTTCAAACAACCACACAGGCCATTCCTTCGCTCTCATAAACGACGACTGGATTGGTGCATTGTGTTTATCTATAAATGCGGATAAGAAATCGAGAAATTATTAGAACAATTTAGATCGGACCAGTGGTTGTCGGGAAACAGCGGTCACAGACACACAGACACACACACACAAAGATTGCTGGAATTATAGATAGATGAAATGAGGTCAATGAGATGACAAATGAAGGGGTTGAATGCAGACTGCAGAGTAATGAGCAAGGAAACCAGTCATTGTGAATCGTTTTCACCACCAAATTGAGATGTACTTCGTTGGCAAGCATGTTGAGTGGAGCTGAATTCCTTTACACTTCCAAAGGCCACAGCGTTTTGACAATTGGAAACGAAAAAAAGTTGTGCACTTTTTTTGATAAATTATTTTTGGAACAATTTTTCTTCAATAAATAAATAACAATAAAAATCGTCTCCATGTACATTGTACACACCTTTATCTCGTAAGCACCTCTTCATAAACATTGCTGAGGAAACGGCGCTTCTTCTTTGTTTCCTCGTCCAGGGCAAGAATACGAAGGCCGTTAATGGCCAATTATTCAATTAGCGCCAACCTATTTTGCCTTTTCGCAAGGAAAAACACGAAGAGAAGAGAAGAGAAGAGAAGAGAAGAGAAGAGAAGAGAAGAGAAGAGAAGAGAAGAGAAGAGAAGAGAAGAGAAGAGAAGAGAAGAGAAGAGAAGAGAAGAGAAGAGAAGAGAAGAGAAAAAACCCGTTATGGCGAACGCGGCTTTTCTCTTCCCCATCGACCACGGCTACGCAGCAACACTTCCTGTCATTGGTTGATAAAAAATGGCTGCAGCAATAGTTCCCGTCATTGGTTGGTAAATAAATGGCCATAACTTGGGAAGCACTTGTCCGATTAATACCAAACCTTGAAAAGGCACATACTCAGGTCCCCAGCAATATACCTGGCAAGTTTCAATTACATCGGACCAGCGGTTGTCGAGAAACAGCGGTCACACACACACACACACACACACACACACACACACACACACACACACACACACACACACACACACACACACACACACACACACACACACACACACACACACACACACACACACACACACACACAAACACACACACACACACACACACACACACACACACACACAGCTGGAATTATAGATAGATGTTCAGCAACCCTTCTCCCATTCCCCTCAATCACAACGTCAACTTCCACATATATCCCTTCTCTCACTATCTTTCCTACCCCTTCATTCCCGAGCACAAACTGCAGTTTTAAGCTAATTTGGTTCAGTGTTGCCGGAGTGCACACAGATTAATTATAAATAAAAATAATAAAATAAATAAATAAATAAACATTTTTTAAAAACCACATGATCACAATAATTTCTGATATCTCTGGTATGCATGCAGAGAAATGATATTTTATTACACGAGCATCGCGGCACACCTTCGGTGGGCAATCTAAAGTGGTGATATTTCTACAAAGTGATACTTTTTGATGGAACACATTGTACACTTGAAAAAAGAAAAAAAAAAGATGGGGTTATACTGTAACCCTGTTTGACCTTATGGACAAGATTAAAGTTTTCATCATACATTTACATATATACAGTATAGCCATATATGCATTAACTCCATCATATCAAGATTATGATGTAATAACAATTCCCACCAGGAATGGCACAATACGATCCACATTTACATAGACAATGTGCATCTGTGTTCTAACCACTGACTGAAACACAAACACTTGAGTATTGACAGGTGAGCCCTCATTACAACAACCAAGTTCAACCCATTCCATCCAGCAGTTTAAGAGCGCATACAAGACTGTGTGTGTGTGTGTGTGTGTATTCCTTCCAGAGGGTAACTTTGTATAGAATAGGGATAGTTATTTCCCATAGTCCGCATGGTGGATGTATCAGCATAAGCATTCGGGAATTTAATTATGAGACAAGATGGAGTATTTAATTTTTATTTTGTATAAATAGCCAAAGCTAGTGGAAGAGTGTGTGCACTGAAAAGATCAGGATGTAACAGGACAAAGGGAACACTGTGGGGGGGGGGGGCAGGAGACACCAACAGTGAAGTTGAAGGAAAAGATAGAGGGAGACTTGGACAAACAATGGGTGTGGGGAGGAATGGAGATCAGGAGATGATGCATGGGGTGTACAAGATGGACACAGAAGGGGGGAAAAAATTGGAAATTTGGAAGGAAGAAGACTTGGGGGGTTAAATGGGGGTAGAAAATATCACGATTTTCGATTGGGAACAATCTGGCTCAGCAGCATGCTCATTATCAATTTATATATTGTCCTGGTTCTATGTCCCCATGTTATTGGATAAATGAAATAAATCTGCCAATGGTTCAAGCACTGTTGGCATCGGATCATCGAGCATGGTATAATTTTGAGAATATCTCCATCGGTCACGAAAGACCAAGTTGGCTGTATCATTGGTTGGTGAATCTCACAGTAGTCCAGACTGCAAAAGTTGCATTTGATGCGATGGTCAAATTTGTCATCATGGTAATTTTATAAAAGCTACTTGGTTTGCTTTGAAGTTGGTCTCGAAACAATTTTCATCAATTTTATATTCAACTCTGCAATATTAATTAAAATTATTTCAAAAATAGTTTGAAAATCCAGACACCAGCCAAACACTAATCAGACTGTCTAGACAGAGTCACAAGTCCCTATTTACCATCGCCAGGAGCTAAAGGTTGCCCATCATGTTTCAAGCTCTGATTTTGAGATCTTCAAATAATAATGGGTGTTGAGCCCCATCATACTCCTTCAGGCTCAAGACCCAACAATAAGTGACATGAGCGAATGTATTCACGATGGCAACCACAAAATAATGAAGTGTTGCAGAAGCTGTTGCTTTGCTGGAAGCCAACACATGGTGCTTGCTGCTGATAACAGCAATGGACAATGAGGATATTGCATTGCAGGATCACTACCTTTGAGGAATAAAACAGCAAGGTTTGGGGAATTTTGTGAAGACTTGATTCCAGACACATCTCAACTCATCCGGACAAGATGGTGGCACTGTATTAGCAACATGTTTTCACAAGGGAGTACCATGCAGGAGAAGGCCATTCGGCCCATCATGCCTGTGTGACACCATCATCAGATAAAATAAATCCGTCAATGCTTTCCTGGTTTATTCAATTTTAATAACATGATCTGATGCTTGTGGTGGAACAAGAGCATGCACATATGACTGTTAGACTAGAAAGAAAGAAAGAAAGAAAGAAAGAAAGAAAGAAAGAAAGAAAGAAAGAAAAAAGCCTACACAGCTACCGAGCTTGGGAAAAGTGCCGTCAGCGATGTCACAACAATGGTGCCGCCAGCGACGTCACAAGAATAGTGCCGCCTTCCTCACCACACTCAGTGGGGCATTTCCTGAGGAGGAAGTTCCCCCTCAACATGGGTACCAACCTATGGGGATTTTCCATGCTCTTATCCTTTTAAATGTGGAATGTCAAGCAACACGTACCATTTTTAAACTCTTTGGTAAAACTCGGCCAGGGTTCAAATCACCGACTTCCCAGATCCAGAGAGGATGCCCTCATGTTGCGGAGCGGACGCTGTCACCAGAGATTTTCACATTTCTATTTTAACCAAAGCATTGAAGATTATGATCAAGCCACAGAGACTTGTAGGAGTCCCTCTCAGACATAATAATAAAAATACTTTTTACATAATTGGAAAGAACTTACACACCCTACCATTGACAGGTGAAACCCAATAATTTAGGATTTTGCAAGATGATGCGAATGACAATTATGGGTTCTACCAGTTTCCCCCTCAACCATTAACGAGGAAGTTCATACCCTAAGATGAAGTAAACGTTTACAAAATTTCAGGTCTACCAGTGCATCAAAGTTTGGAGGACAGACCAATAGGTGGATGAATTTTGCATTTCTTGATCAACGAGTTATTGATCAACGAGTACAAGGTTTCTAAGCTTCATCAGGAAAATGCTTTTTGGGGGCTTTGGCAAATGGACCAATGTAATTTTAAAATAAAATACCAAGACAAGGACAGTAAAACAATCGAATGCAACATCAAGTTCAACATTGGACAAAAGTGTCTGAAGTTTTGCATTTCTCCTTCTCTGAAGAAGAAAACTTGGCTGATACATTCATGTGAAAGTTCCATGTTATACATTTATCTCAGAAATAAAGTGCAGATCAGCATGGAATTTTCAGATGGTACAATGGGGGTGTCATCTACATGTAATAATTTAATGTAAAAGCCAGGTTAAACAACTGTCCTCAGTTTCAGGGTAATATTCGACATTATCAGAAAAGGACTTGATCTCATTATAGCTTTTGCCCAGTGTCACCTCCAGATGGCAAGTCATCCCTTTTGGACTCTGTTCATGAACAATCTTCCTGCCAACATCTCCCGTTTCTGGACCACTCCAATTGGTTCATTCCGATTGTGTGCTTGTGAGATTGTGTACTCCGCTAGCGTGTTCACGGGGCGAAAACCAATATGTGTCAGATATTGAGGTTGAAAAGGAACAAGCCGCTTCTACTCCGCACACCCGTATCCCGCCAAACATGGCGTGGAGTCATCTTTGCTTTCACGCGTTTCGTGCAGCATGGGCATCGTGCTGGCTGTGTTTCCTGGGTTGTGAAAAACACCATTCGTGCAGCCTCTTAAGAGGTATTTATTCGCATGCCTTTTTCATGCAACTGGCAATCCTCCCCAGACCATCGGAAGCTCGAGTCAATAACCCCGCACTGCCAAGCGCACATCACTCGCCGCACACGCTGGGTTTAGGGCTCGCCCGGGAACGAGGACCTGTGCAGCAGTTTCCTCACCGCACGTGCTGATTTACCTCAGGAAGAATCAGATGAAAAGAAGAGTGGTGATGCACTCCCTTGTTGTCCCACTAAACAAAAGGAAAGGGACTATCTACACATATAATAATGGAATAACTGTATTGGGACACCTATCTGTTGTATGCATGCAGTTCCGAGAACCGCAACTATGTATGTATATATATATATATATATATATATATATATATATATATATATATATATATATATATATATATATATATATATATATATATATATATATATATATATATGAACACAATAACATAAATCACCATATTAGTTCTTTCAAAACCCTATTGTTTCGCAGTATTTGGACAAAATATTACAGCAGTTTACGTCGTCTCGACCAACCAAATTTTCTGCTGGCAGACCCTGCCCATGTCCTTTTTTTCACAAGACTGCTTGGGGTCAGGTGTTCTATGAACTCTCCAGTTATTTGAGTGTCTGGTCTTCCCATGGGTTCCCAGACATTATTAAAGGCATTATATGCATCGCACACACACTTCTGGGATGGAAAAGTATTCCATCCTAAAGTGACTTTAAAAGTGATTCCATTTAGTACGAATCTACCACATACATAGTACGTATGGAAGGTGGAGTAAAAGATGGTGAAGAAAACAGTGTATGTTGAGGGAATATGGGTGTTGAAAAAGGGAGGAATGGAATTAAAGTGGAATTTATGGGGGGGGGGGGGTGGGGAGGGTGGAGGGTGAAAATATATATATATATATATATATATATATATATATATATATATATATATATATATATATATATATCTGTCACTTTCAGTATGTAAAAGGAACATTGCCAAAGATACAAAAGCAGCCATACATTGTCTGCCATTTTCTGTTTGATTTATTTATTCTTATATCAGGAAGATCACAATTCTTCATCAATTGTCCAATTCTTGCTGAGCAACTGCCATAACAAATGGCTCTGAGCTTTGTCAAAAGAACAATGCACTGCATGTTGACTTTACTGCTAATAAAGTATACTATTTTGATGGATGGAGGTTAGGTGGTCAGTTAGAGTACGAGTGCACACGTGTATCGTATTTATTTATTTGTTATTTGGCAGGGGTGTGTCCATGTGTGTGTAAGCATGACATGTTCTGTCACACACTCCCATGTTTGCCTACTGACATTTGGAATGCACTTGCTTTCAATCTTATTTGTATTCTAGGCCTTACAATGCAAACCAAAACTGGCAGCAAACTGCCGAAATAATACAACCCATGTACTTTTGCTTTTACTTTTACTTTTACTTTAGTGTGGGGTGTGAATGTGTTGACACCCAAGTATTTTGAAGTCTGTCTTATTTGGGTTAAAGTGCAATCGCGTTTTGCACCACAAGTCCCTGTAGCTTTGCTGTTAATATTGCACAGATTGTAAGATTCTAAACCGTTTGATCAGAACTTCTTTTTTTGTGTTGGTTGGTTTAGTCAAGTTACCAAGTTCTTGTATATTTGTTCTCATTATACCCCAATGCTATTTTTGAAAACTTATTTTGGTCCAAATCTTTGTTTGAAGTCTTTGAATAATATATATATATATATATATATATATATATATATATAGAAATATATATATATATATATATATATATATATATATATATATATATATATATACATATACACACGTCAGGGTGCAACAAACGCCCCCTTTTTTGCGAAAGTTTGAAAAACATAACGGCGATAGGACAGATGTGTTCGAAAACATGAAAAAACATCTCATTTTTTTCAGAATTTTCGGTCATCATCTTGGGGGTCCACATCGGGGTCAAAGTTCAGGCACGCAGCTCCTGCGCATTTTTCAGAATAAGTGTTATTTTTCACTGTATAGTGATCAAAACTTGTGTCTGGTGGTGAAATAATTCTGACATATCAATGTACTGCTCCTTTGGTGATGTTTGTAACACGGTTGGCTTGTACTTTGTTGGCACGGTTTCCTGGAAAATGGTATTTTTCCCCGGAAATTGTGCTTTCCCAGAAGATTGTGTACATGCGCCATACAACGACGTGTCTGTATAAAGATCTCATACGCTATGGATCTGTGGACCCTGAGGTTTCTGCATCCACAATCAAAGCTCTACAGAGTCATCTTTGGTACTTAACAGCTGAGTTTGTGCCCTTAGCCTTTTTCAGTGAGGATGTTCCAAGTGCAGAGAAGCGTCAACTGGCTGACCGTATCATCTCTGTCAAGCCTGATAGAGAGGAACTTGGACTATTGCCTATTGGGCGCTTTGGTACAGACTTTGGAAAGCCACACTTCCCCCAAGGACATTCACTTGATATCGAGCCTATCTCACTTTGTCTCGGTTGATTCTTGGTTTGTGTTCTGAGAACTTGAACTGGACGATTCATTCTTAACGTATGAAGTGAGTGAGTGGGCAAAACTTCCAGCCGATGTGGATTCAAAATCTAAAACCAAAGCACTCAATGCAACTAATGATGCGGCTGAAAGTCTAATAAAACTCGGAATGGACCGTCTCGGTGCAGCTAGGTCTGAAGAACACTTTCAGAATGTGCAACAAGTCACTGAGAATGACAGGAAAGAGAATCCGAATCTCCGGAAATGCTTGAAACTTGATCATTAATGATATTGTTGTAGATTTCCCGCCCGTCGGCGTGCGAACGACCGCGTCTAACCAATAGCGGTAGCTTCGCCCACCGAACGGACAATCCAGTCGCAGCTTTCCAGATCAACGCCAGAAACCAGCCACGGGTGTGTTTTCAACCACACCACAACCTTGTCCGCACTCTACCCACGCTACAGGGTCCGATCGCCAAATCTTCGATTTACCTAATTATTCGTGCGGGTAGGTTACTGAGAGATTGTACCTCAACGGGACCGCTTTGAAACGAGCCGCTTCAGCATCTCGCTTCCTTTTGGGATAACCGAGCGGGGTATTATCGCGCAGTCCCGTTGGACCCGATCACTTTACCGGCTATTTAAAAACCAACTATATTCCGAGTGCAAGATGGGGCAGTTCAATGAGGGAATGGACGCAACGAACAGGTTTACATTCACACAAGGACATTTATTATAATAAAGCACGTATGCAATTAAACAAGGCAAAACACGACAAAAGAACTACAACCATCTACTTATTATGTACAGTCACTTGCACTTGACAGCAGTTCCTACTTATTCAACGGGTCCACGGACACACATACGCACGCGCACACACACACACAAACACACACACACACACACACACACACACACACACACACACACACACACACACACACACAAGAAATGGTGGCAGAGGCCTTTAATAACGAGCTCCAGCTCAGAGGACAGGTAAGCTGAAACCCAGAGCCTATCTCGAACCTCTCCACCTTGTGTGGTCTTCAAGTTGTTCAGACCCGGGCTCCAGCGAGAGCGAGCCGGATCCAATCGCCGATCCGCGATCCTTCCCGAGCTCCCGCGAATACCCCCGCGCTTCTCAACACGTGCTGGTGAGACGAGGCGCCGATCCTTCCTGTCGATGTGTTGCTTCCCCGAGGAACCACCTCCCGCGCTTCTCAACACGTGCTGGTCAGACGAGGTGCCGATCCTTCCCGTCGATGCGTCGCTTCCCCGAGGAACCACCTCCACGCTTCTCAACACGTGTTGGTGAGACGAGGCGCCGAACCTTCC
Source organism: Eptatretus burgeri (assembly GCF_056783735.1). Lineage (NCBI taxonomy): Eukaryota > Metazoa > Chordata > Myxini > Myxiniformes > Myxinidae > Eptatretus > Eptatretus burgeri. The sequence continues at coordinate 99,716,248 of NC_140965.1, read as the reverse complement.
CGTCAATGCGTCGCTTCCCCGAGGAACCACCTTTATGAAGAGGTCGATGAGTCGCACCAAGCCGGGAACCAAAATGGAAACAAAGAGCTCCACGAACCAAGAAGAAGAAGCCACCACTTGCAGCTCGAGCCGAGTGACTGGCTTAACTTCCTTCCAAACAGGGCAGCTTGAAGCAAAAAGCTCTCCCGAGCCAAGCAGAAGCAGAAGCTCATGGAACCGTCAAAGCAAAGACCCTCCAAAAAGCCTCCTCCCGAGCCAGGCCTCAGCCGAAGCTCACTGAGCCAGCCAAAGCAAAAAGCTTCCGCAGGCCTCAACCCTAACGCAAGCCAAGCAGGACCCGACGGTCTGCTGAACGACTCCCCTCAACTCCCTTCTCCAACTCTGCCCTTGAACAAAAGAAAAAGATCTCCTCTTATCCTTCTCCATCCCCCCCCCCTCCTCCACACCCGGCGTGACTCATGCCCTCGTGATCCATCCCCTCCGCTCAACCACGGTTGTGAGGGAGTTGTTGACATCATGAGTCACGGGACGGCAGGGTTCTTCCTCTTCGCAGAAGAGGGGGAGGGATGTCTCCATTGTTCGTTCCCTAACTATCAAATTGATCCGCAGCGCATCTAATCGATTTCTGAACATTTAAACAATGAAAGGTGAGCTATCTCGGGAACAAGCACTTATCGACATAGCTGACTAAAGGAACCTGTATGTTGTGTGCAATCGAATTCCCAAATTCGTAACAATATTATATGAGTACCTTGATATTGTTGTGGTTGACCAAATTCACAAACCACCATTCAGGTCCCTTAGGTGAGATATCTCGGTAAGTATAGGTGTAGTTAGGCCCAAACCCGTTGTCTAGAGGGAATAAATGTCATTCATGCGGGCTGCGACTCTTCAGGATAGCCGTTTTTCTTTTACTATCTTTATTTTGGACCAGCCGCCATTATTACCACCACCAACCACGTCTCAACAGCCATCACAACAACAACCACCAACCACAACGCCGCTTCACAACAACAACCACAACGCCGCTTCACCACAACCGCCACGACCTTTACCGTCACAACTCGCCACCATCGCATCACCGTCATCTCGCGCCACTCGTGGGCACCGATGCTGGACTCGTGCGGGGCGCGCACCGAGAAGCGTGTTCAAAAACATCACGGACTTTCCGCAGAAAAACGGATCAAAAACGACTCACGCCCACTTTTGTTCCGTCCAATCGGTGAGCGAGGGGCGGTTTGGCCCCGCCTCCAGGGCGTTGGAGGGCGGTCGCTATATGCAAATTCATGGATCAAAAAGCATTCACGCCCACTTTTCCTCGGGCCAATGGGGAGCCAGCAAGAGAGGTGAAGGGTCGGAGGCAGAGGGTCAAGGGTAAAAGAGCGAAGCCACGGGGCTTATAAAAACGACTGCGTTCGTCAGTCGAGGAAGAGTTCAGTTGGAAGTTGAGTAAGAGTTCAGTTGGAAGTTGAGTTGAGTGTGCGGAATTCAAGAGAGTCGTCGGTGGAGCTGGAAAGAAGTGGTACTAGTCGGAGTGAAGAGGACGGAGCTGTGGAGAGGTGACGGCGGCGAAGGCGGACGAGGGGGTGCTCGCGTCGGTGCCGGGAGCGGCACAGAGAGGCCAGCAACGCGACCGAGGTGGAGGAGGAGACGCTCGCCGCGGGACCCGAGACAGGGTTATATCCTCCTTCCCCCGAGCATCAGCAACCCCCTCCTGTTTCCCCCCGCGCTGAGATAGTGCGACAAAGGGGGCCCCTTCCCACCCCCTACCAGACACTGTCCGCGAGGCCCGCGGAGTTGAGGCACCACCGCCGCTCCGCGTCTCATCATCAGACGGGTAGGCCCGACACGGTCTCGGCCCCAGGCCCGCCTACCCCCTCATCCTGGAGGGTGGTTCTCTTTTCTTTTGCTTTGGGAATGTGTGTTGTCGGCGCCGTCTGTGAAGTAAAATTGTATAAGTGTTGCCGTGTGCCCGGTAGTCGGATAGATCTGCATTGTTGCATTTGCTTTTTGTGTAATATTGCATTGTCTTCTTCTTTTACATGTGCTTTTGGTGGAATTGTATATGTGTGCTTTCCGTTCATCGCGAAATAAATGTGCTTATTGTTGAACTGTTTTCCCGCTTCGCTTCGTCATTTCTTTCATTGAATCCCCATCTTGCTTCACGTAAAGGGTTGGTCGTGGGCTAAGACGCCCGATAATTAATCGAACCGTCGAGGCCGACAAATAACACTGCTCGGTTATCCCGATAGTACGGAACGGGTCGCTTAAGTGGCCCGTGTCCGAAGTCGACCTGCGGCGAGGTGCGATCGCCCGGTCTACCCTCCGTGTGGGTACTTAGGTAGGTCGAATTTGGCGAGCAACCCTATCCCACGCGGGGGCCGATTGGCACGATCGCGGTGAGACCGAAAGGTCCACCCGTGACTGGTTCCCGGCGTTAGTCCGAGAGGGTCACGACTGGATTGTCCGTCCGGTGGGCGACGTGCCGCGATTCGAGTTACGTGGCCGTCAGCACGTCGGCGGGCGCGAATCCGCAACAATATGAATACACATAATTCTGGGTAATAAAGCCATGAATTTGACAGAACCGAGGGATTTGTTACTATTTTGTTGTTTTTTTTTTCTGGGAAAATCACCAGTTTCCTGCTTCTCCGGCAAATTTCCTGGAAAATTTGATTGGCTCTATATCACTGGAACATCACCTAAGGAGCATTAGATTGATATGTCAGAATTATTTCACCACCAGATACAAGTTTTGATCACTATACAGTGAAAAATAACACTTATTCTGAAAAATGCGCAGGAGCTGCGTGCCTGAACTTTGACCCCAATGTGGACCCCCAAGATGATGACCGAAAATTCTGAAGAAAAAAAAAAGAGAAATGTTTTTTCATGTATTCGAACACATCTGTCCTATCACCGTTATGTTTTTCAAACTTTCGCAAAAAAAGGGGGCGATTGATGCACCCTAATACACGTGTAACCGCTTTGTTGCAAAGTTGAAGGAAATGTAAAGATTACTTTTGGGCAATGCTGAAAATTTGTTTCCATGAAATGTGAAATGTCGATTTATCTTTATAATAATAATAACAGGATGTATAGCTCGTCGTGGAGCTGCCGCAGTCTCACACATGGATATATCGATGAACACATGCAACACAACACAAGACTATTGAGATTGCCATTGAGCTTGGGGGAAGTGCTGTCAGTTTCCAGGACCCTGGGCACCAACAACTAGGTGAGTGATGGACATCATGACAATGGCGCTGTATTTATTACCGCACTCGGCAAGGAAATTCCTCCTCCTCCATGGTTCTTTATACATGCTCTATTCTTTGGAATGCTAATCATCAAGCCAGGAAGCAGCACATACCATTAAAAAAAAAGCAAAAAAAGTTGTTACTTCTCGTCAGTGGTTCGAACCACTGCCCTCAACTCAGAGTGCACCCAGTAAGCATTACACCACCAAATATGTTTTGTTGTAGATAGTTCTTTCTTTTACTTCTGAAATGCAAGTTCTCAATAAAGTACAACTAAGTTATTGAGGAGTGAGGTTTGATTATGACATGAAGATGTCTAAACATCTTGTCATTCTCTTAATAGGCAGATTTATAATCTGCATCGCTTCAGGAAGTATATGAATAGCGATACTTGTCATACTTATTCGTGCACTCGTGATTTCCAGGCTGGATTATGGTAGTTCTTTGGTGTAATCACTGAACGTGAGGATCTGTATCGATTACAGAAAGTGCAGAACAAGTGTGCTCGTCTGATCTTTCAGCAACCTAAATGGTCCTAAGTAACACCCATGTTAATCCTATTATATTGGCTCTCCGTTGCAGAGAATATATCCTCTTCTCTCTTTTCTCTCTCTCCTTTTTAATAACATGTAAAAAGTATATATATATATATATATATATATATATATATATATATATTTTTTTTTGTATAAATAAAAGCGAAAGTGTCTGGCTTTGTCCGGTAACTACTTGGGCCAATTGAAACCAATTTTTCGGGGTATACTCAGGAGGTCCCGAGTTCGGTTTTCTGCAAAGTATTTCTAAAAACAAATTTCGAATTTGATCTTTCTTTTTTTGGATTTCTCCCATAAGAAATCGAGGGGTGGGGGGGGGAATGCATGTCAAATGCCACGTGCGTAATGGCGGAACCACGCTCACTGTATGGAATGTGCTCGAAAGCAGACACGTATGCTGCTCGTGAAACGTGCATGGATTTATCCATGGCGGTGTACCTTCGGTCCTCGCTGGCAGCAGCAGATTCTCCACGGATGGTGAACGTCTTCTCTTCTCTACAGCCAGCGAAGCTACGATCGAGCCGAGGAATGTACAGTGCGGGCCACATTGGTACGTGCTAAGCGAGCGCGTTGATGGATGCTGGTCGAACGCACGAGCAGGCATGCGGGACCCTCGACCGGTCGCCCAGGCACGGCCCCGGGGTTTTTGCAGGACAATTCGCGTGCCAATTTCGGTGTGGGCGATTCGTGTCATGTCGTAAGGTCGGAGTGAAATATGTTCGCTGTCTGGGATGGCCTTGCCGGAAATGAAGCGAGGCGGTTTCCGGCCCAAGCTGGCGGGCCAAGTGAGGGGTCGGGGCCAATTGGAGCGCCCAATTCGGGTGATGACGTTACGATTCGGGGTGGCCCCTCCCCCTGAGCTGCAAATCCTATGAAGGTCGGAGAAGTCCCTCAGTCTCTCTCTTGCTTTTTGAGTTTCTCCACCTCTCTCTCGCCTCACCTCGTCGACACTGCCACAACCCGCCTCCTGCTGCCCGGACTACACCTCCTCCTGGTCTCCGCCCACACGAGGTCGACCCCACCCGCCTACTACTCCGTCCTCTGCCCCTTCTCGACTCAAGCTCCTCCTTTACGGTGCCCAATTCCTGGTTCTAAACTCCCTCTTCATCGGGTTTTCTGTGTGTGTGTGTGTGTGTGTGTGTGTGTGTGTGTGTGTGTGTGTGTGTGTGTGTGTGTGTGTGTGTGTGTGTGTGTGTGTGTGTGTGTGTGTGTGTGTGTGTCCTGGCGCCTATCTGCTTAAGTAAGACTGCAGAAGATCGTAATTGTTAATATTTTCACGTTAAGTCTGCTCTGTGACCCCTTTTGTAAGTTGCCTGTTTATTGTCGCACCACACGCTTCTTTCTATCCCTGCATTACACACAACAATAAAACTATTCACTGTGCCACATATCTTTCCTCGCCTGACTGTTAATAAATTATCATTAGGAATGTTCCCAGCTCGTCTTTGTGGTTTCTTTCATTGATCCAGCATGGTCCGAATCCTAGTTTAGCCGGGACTTTATTCCCAACGATCCGTTCCTTTTAGCCAGTACGTCCTTGGCAGTGTTGCTCGGCTGCATCCGATCTGGTAGAGTGATCCGGTTCGGACAAGGCGTACCGAGGGCGTGTTACCTGGTAATTAAACCATGTGATTAATTAGGCAACCCGATTAACCCATAGACGGGAGGACCCGAGGTCACGCGGTTCAGTTATTGGCGTCCACGGTCGGTTAAGCAACTCGCCGCCCCACGGATTTATCCGTGTGTGACGGCCGACAATTCCGGGGAGTCTGATGGGAACAGAGATAGCTTCCCCCACCTCGTGGTCTTCTCACCCGACCCCCAACAATATATGTATGTATATATATATATATATATATATATATATATATATATATATATATATATATATATATATATATATATATATATAAAAGGGTGGTCCATGATCAATATGAAAAAATATAGTTGTCTGAATGTTCCCTCCACATGGCTTGTATTTGTTCACTCTGATATACTTATTTGCCTGTGAATTGTGGTCCTACGATAACGTTTAGCGGTCGCTAAAAGATGAGGATTTTTGGCTGATGAGTGAAAATTGCGTAATTTTGAGATGGATTGTTGGTACTCCTGCTTGCCCCCCCCCCCCTGCCAAACCAGCGGCGTGGTAGTGCTTCCGTTACAGCGATGGAAGGGGGTGGCAGCACGAGCGGGAACGGTGAGGGCGGTTGGTTTCAGACTCGCGTGTCTCGAGCAGCCGCACTCTTCAATAATATATTGTGCTGATCATGCGATATTTTTGGTCCATCATTTCATTTAATTTCTTTGGCTTAGGTTGAGTGATGGCGTTGAAGACAGGACTCCGTTCTTCTTCCGAAAGCTGGCTACTGGGAGCATCGATATCACAGCTTTCTGCCAGAAGATTGCCACGTGGACTGGATGTTCTATGCATCTTACAATTCGACGATGTTACTGAGAAAAAGACTTGCTGAGAGCTATAGAATCACGTGTTGTGAAGCGATTGAGGGTGGAATAGAGCGAGATTGCCCACGCAACGTCCGGATGCATGCGTACGTAAGCTGAAAAAGCTCCAGGAGAGATATCTAAAACTAAAGAAAAATGGCAAAAGGGACAACGACACTGGTGAAATGAACAATGATCTATTTCTCTCAGACCTGGAGGAGTTATTCGACGTAGCGACAGCCAATGCATTGTCAGAAATAGTGATCAGTGCCGACCGTGACTTCCTGGAGCATCAGCGAGAGAGTGTGTTCTCCAGTTGCATGGCTGGAGCTGATTTAGTCACCCACTCGAGAGGAAAATAAACGAAAAATTGACGAAAATGAAGACTGAGCTCGGCAACGTTACGCTGAAAGGGAAAGCCGCAAGCTGAAGGTAACTGAAAGCGAACCGCTATCGTCTACGTCAGGTGAATCTGAATCTGAAAGTCTGGAGGATGAATATATAGCTCCCTCAACGTCATCAGAGACCGCTGGGTGCAGTAAAACAGAAGCTCATTCGGCTACTTCATCCAATCCCAAACCAAAGAACATTTTCTGATCTCCGGATGTTGTAGCAGCGCTGGATCGCGTGAACTTGCGGGGCTGTGTTCGTGGCCGGAGCTGTCGCCAAGGCACTCGGTCATGATATCGGCGACATCACCCTATCACGGAGCTCTGTACGACGTTCTCTTATGGAGGGATGTAGAGAAGCAGCTGCCGCCGAAGAAGACGACTTCTCCCTGAAAGGACCTCTTCTTCTCCATTGGGATGGTAAACTCTTACCAGATATTGACGGCTCAAAGAAAAATGTCGAACGTATCGCGGTGCTGGTTACTGGTAACAGAGAAGAGAAGCTATTGGGTGTCGCAAAAGCAACCAGTGGAACAGGCGAACAGCAAGCAACTGCTTGCATTGAAAAATGGGGAGTCAAAGATCATGTTCATGGCATTGTCTTTGATACTACGAGCAGCAATACCGGCCTACATCGAGGCGCTTGCATCAGACTAGAGAACTACATGGAGAGAGAAATCGTGTGGGTTGCATGTAGACACCACATGCATGAAATAGTTCTGTCGCACACCTATGCCTGCACATTCGGTGGAACTTCTGGCCCCGACGATCTTCTGTTCAAATGCTTCCAGAAGAAATGGGCAGACTTGGATCATAACCAGTACGACGTGTGTACTGTTTTTGATGATCCAGTACTCGCTGAGCTGCGAGTGGAGATGTTGGATTATTTACTGATAGCAATCACCCAACAACAACCGAGGGACGATTACCTGGAATTGCTGAAGATATCTCTCCTATTCAGAGGTAGCGATGCAGATGCCGGATCCCTCAGATTCCAGGCTCCAGGAGCGATGCATCACGCTCGATGGATGGCTAAAGGAATATACGCTATAAAAATTTGCTTGTTCCGCCATCAATTCAAACTGACAAAAAAGGAAAGCAAGAATATTCTGGACTTTGCCTTGTTTGTGAGCCTGGCGTACGTAAAATATTGGAACGAGGCACCCATTGGGGTCCGGGCTCCTTATAACGACATCCAGTTCATGAATGTGCTCAAACGTTACCCGGATCGGAAATTATCGGACAATAGATTTCAAGCGTTCTCGAACCACCTGTGGTACCTGTCGGAACACTTGGTGGGGTTTGCCTTCTTCGACGATCGCATTACCGAGGAGACAAAGTCGAAGATGGTCACCAATTTGTCCAAACCAAAAGCTGTCGTGTACCATCGACCAATTCCTCCATCAGACATGATTGCGGGACCTGAACAAACCCCAGGATTGGTTACAGAACGAACGATGACCTTCTTCTCCCTGCTGGGTGAAAAAAGCCGCGAAAAGTCCTCCGAATTCCTGAAGGTAGCGCCAAACGAGTGGGAGAGCCATCCCTGCAACACAGAGCTCCAGCAGGCATGTAGGAGGCTGAAAGTCGTAAACGACACTGCCGAGCGCGGTATCCGACTCGTCCAGCAGTACAACGAGACACTCACGAAAAACGAGGAACAGAAACAATACCTACTCAGACTTGTTTTGAACCATGGCAAGGCCCTTCCTGAGCCATCAAAGGCCCTTTTGATGAACTAGGCCGAGGACAGGATAACGGACAGAGAAATGTGACATGTGTTATGACAGTGTTGTAGTGCAGAGTGCAGTGTGCTGCATCTTTTTATGAAACTTGTGGAATAATAAAGTGTTTGAAACTAAAAATCCAATATTCTCGAATGTTTTTTGATGTTTTGGTCAAATGTTGACTTTGAGCGACCCCAAGTTATACACCAATCGCCATGAAATTTTATAGAATAAATCTATAGTGGTAGTGGACAAAAATCAAGCCTTGTGGACACAGGAAATTCGTAAAAAAATATTTGTGGACCACCCTAATATATATATATATATATATATATATATATATATATATATATATATATATATATATATATATATATATATATATATGTTGTTGTTCATCTTTCGGCTTCTCCCGTTTGGGGTCGCCACAGCGGATCATCCGTTATGATCCGCATACTGATTTGGCACAGGTTTTACGCCGGATGCCCTTCCTGACGCAACCCTGGTCACCTCTTATGACACAGGGATCAGGATTTGGGTTTCGCCATGATTCCGGGCTGCTCTACACCCTGCCCAGTGCAGAGCCCCCGTCCTCAAGCGATCCTCCAACCCAAGCCTCCGAGTAGCCGGATTACAGGCGCACGCCACTACGCCCGGTATATATATATATATATATACATATACATACACACACATATCTATCTATAATTCCAGCAGTGTGTGTGTGTGTGTGTGTGTGTGTGTGTGTGTGTGTGTGTGTGTGTGTGTGTGTGTGTGTGTGTGTGTGTGTGTGTGTGTGTGTGTGTGTGTGTGTGTGTGTGTGTGTGACCGCTGTTTCTTGACAACCACTGGTCCGATCTCATTGAAACCTGCCAGATATATTGCTGAAGACCTGAGGATGTGCCTTTTCAAGGTTTGATATTAATCGGACAAGTGCTTCCCAAGTTATGGCCATTTATTTACCAAACCAACGACAAGACACGTTGTTGCGGGGGCGTGGCCGATGGGGAAGGGAAGCTCAGCCGCGTTCGCCATTACAGGTTACAACGTACGGACTTCCGGATAATGATGACTTCGTGTATTCTAATAATTTCTCGATTTCTTCTGCGCATTTATAGATAAACATAATGCCCCAAGTTATGATCGTTTTCATATTAGATGGTGCATAAATTTCGGGAACATCAGAGTGCTGGTATGCTCCGAACCAGGAAGTAAATTTTTTTCTCTCTTCTCTTCTCTTTTTGATTTTCCTTGCCACGACATTGCGAAAAGGTAAAATACTTTGGCGCTAATTGAATAACTGGGTATTAAAACTAAATTGCGAATAATATGCCAACTTCCAGGCTACGCACGTGCGGGCACGCGAGAGCGAAGAAACGGCATGTGTGGTTGTTGTTTGTTGCTCGCGGTTTGAATTTTTTTTTTTTTACGGGCAGGTACTAGTAATATATACATATATACATATATATATATATATATATATATATATATATATATATATATATATATTGTTATGGATTTCAGAATCAGGTCTGATGAATGCATCCACACATCCAGATCCTCAGACAGTTATTTCCTTAAATGCATGTTCAGATTAGCCCCATCCCCATGTCTAATGGGATTTTAAATGTGATGCATTGAAAAGGCTAAAGAATAAATCCCCTCTCTTATGGGAAGTTTTCTTTTTCTTTACGACAGACACGTTTACACACATTACTTTCGCGAGCTCTGACGCCTGCCCTTATTTTACCTCAGCAACGTTTATGCACATGTTTTCCGCGAACGCCGACGTCCGCCTTTTTTGAGAGCATACGGGTCATCATGGTAACCATGCGCAAGTGGGGTGGGGTGAGGGATTCCCCCCTTTGGAGGGGGGGGGACTCTGCACCCGCCGAGACGGGCACATATATAAATATACCATCAGAGATGGGGAATCCCCCGCCATTGAAAAATAATTGAAATCAGATAAGCGGTTTTCCATTTATTACAAAAAACATTTTTTTCAAGATGGCCGCCCCAGTCGGCCATCTTGGATCCGGCCACGCCCAAAATCAATAGGCTTCTTCCTTTTCGGGTGGTACATGTGCGACTCAAATTTCAAATCGATATGGCGAAAAAACATTTTTTTCAAGATGGCAGCACCATTCGGCCATCTTGGATCCGGCCATGCCCAAAATCAACAGCGTTCTTCCTTTTCAGGTGGTACATGTGTGACCCAAATTTCAAATCGATATGGCAAACAGTTTATGAGTTATCGCACTCACAGCTATAAATGTTGACGCCCAGCCAGCCAGCCGGACGGACGGACCACCCCAGTCGGCCATCTTGGATCCGGACATGCCCAAAATCAATAGGGTTCTTCCTTTTCAGGTGGTACATGTGTGACCCAAATTTCAAGTCGATATGGCAAACATTTTATGAGTTATCGCACTCACAGCTATAAATGTTGACGCCCAGCCAGCCAGCCAGCCGGACGGACGGACCGCCCCAGTCGGCCATCTTGGATCCGGTCACGCCCAAAATTAAGAGGCTTCTTCCTTTTCAGGTGCTGCATGTGTGACCCAAATTTCAAATCGATATGGCGAACAGTTTATGAGTTATCACACTCACAGCTATTCATGTTGACGCCATAAATGTTGACACCCAGCCAGCCAGCCAGACGGAGGGAACACCCCAGTCGGCCATCTTGGATCCGGCCACCCCCAAAATCAACACGGTTCTTCCATTTCAGGTGGTACATGTGTGACCCAAATTTCAAATCGATATGGCAAAAAAAAACATTTTTTTCAAGATGGCCGCCCCAGCCGGCCATCTTCGATCTGGCCACGCCCAAAATCAATAGGGTTCTTCCTTTTCAGGTGGTACATGTGTGACCCAAATTCAAATCAATATGGCGAACAGTTTATGAGTTATCGCACTCACAGCTATAAATGTTGACGCCATGCCAGCCAGCCAGACAGACGGACGACCGCCCCAGTCAGCCATCTTGGATCCGGCCACGCCCAAAATCAATAGGTTTATTCCTTTTCAGGTGGTACATGTGTGACCCAAATTTCAAATCGATATGGCGAACAGTTTATGAGTTGTCGCACTCACAGCTATAAATGTTGACGCCGCCCCAGTCGGCCATCTTGGAGCCGGCCACGCCCAAAATCAATAGGGTTCTTCCTTTTCAGGTGGTACATGTGTGACCCAAATTTCAAATCGATATGGCAAACAGTTTATGAGTTATCGCACTCACAGCTATAAATGTTGACGCCCAGCCAGCCGGACGGACGGACAACCGGACGGACGACCCGGGTGATAACAATATCCCCCTTCCGCCACGCGGCGGGGGATAAAAACGAATTGGAGGTCTGTTCTGAGGCGCGGGTAAGAAAGCGAGGAGAATTGAAGCACGCAAGGAAGAAAGCGAGTAGAGTTGAAGCACGCAAGGAAGAAAGCGAGGAGAGTTGAAGCACGCAAGGAAGAAAGCGAGAGTTGAAGCACGCAAGGAAGAAAGCGAGAGTTGAAGCACGCAAGGAAGAAAGCGAGAGTTGAAGCACGCAAGGAAGAAAGCGAGAGTTGAAGCACGCAAGGAAGAAAGCGAGAGTTGAAGCACGCAAGGAAGAAAGCGAGAGTTGAAGCACGCAAGGAAGAAAGCGAGAGTTGAAGCACGTGAGGGAAGAAAGCAGGGAGGAGAAGCGCGAGAAGCGAGAAAGAAAGCGAGAGTTGAAGCTCGCGAGGGAAGAAGCGAACCAGAGAGGAAGCGTGCAAGCCCACAATTGAGCAAACAAGCGTATGGTGTGCGTGTGGGTGTCTGACCAGCGCCAACGAGACAAATCGTCCTTCCCAGTGCTTAAGCAAGCGAGTGTGTGGTGCGCGTGTGGGTGTGAGCAGCGCCGACAACGTGTGAGGCGCAGGTCAGTCACTGACAGACTGTGTGGGTCACTGGACGTCACCAGTTTTGTGAAGTGTGAGAATCTGCCCGTGTCGCAGCACCAGGGTCTAAACCCACGACAGACGATCTCGGTGCCCTCCCAGACGTCGACTGGCGTTCAAGGCTGTTCGCGAGAGGGTGCACGGCAAGGCTGGGTGCTGGCGGCGGACGTGAAACGCACGCACATATTTCAGGACGTTTTCACTTCACGGACAACTACTCTCTGGTGAGCAATGATGATTCTTCCCACCCCCCCCCCCCCGAATGATCTGCTGGGTACCCTTGTCTGTGTTTAGCTGTAAGCAAGTCAATCTCCCCCCATCCCCCCCGATAAGCATCTGCTCTGTCTCTTTCCTGTCGTTTTGTTTGATTTTGCATGAGTAATTATTCATTTTGATTGCTTTGGAATATATTCATTTATTTACCTCAGAAAATAAAAAGTTCTTTTTATTCATCTAATTTGTCATTAATAAATCATTTGTCAACTTCCAACCTGTCCGTGTTTGTCCTTTCCTTCTATTGGTCGAGAATTGTCCGAACCTCAATAGACTGGGAGGTAATTACCACAGATTTGACCAAAAATAGTCAGCACGCACCAGCGGTTAAAACGCTCGGCCGCCCTAATTAAAATCCAATCGAGATAACATTGGTGCTTTGCCGAGAGCACGCTCCCCGCTCAGGTAACCACGTGACCTCTAGTTAAACGGCATAATGAGACGGTGGATACTGGAACTCGTGGTTAACTGAGTGGCGTTCGTGGTTTTAAAACAACCCGCCGTACCACAACGTTAATTGTGAGCGGTGGCCCCAGGTCCGGCTCTTCCGAGGACTAATCCCCGAGTGACAAGCTGATGTCTCGGGACCCGTGGCCACAACAATATATATAAAATTCAATCTAAAGAGATTTTAAAGGTTGTAGAAAACAAAAATTCAGAACTTTACGACTATTGATGCAGCGTCTTTTATACCACCTAATTTTACAAGCCACATTAATTTTCTGTGCTTGTTTATGTCCTTTATGACATCACTAAAAACTAACTTTCCCGTTTGGAATGATTTTCATTTTTGTTCGACTCCCAGACAGGCAAGCAGACAGAATAAAATGGGAAAAAAAAATTTCAAAAAGGACCACAGGTCTTGAAGCTCACCAAGATCACGAGCAACAGTCAATGACATAAAATATCAAAACTTTGTTCATGTGATCAGTTGAATGGAAGCCCTCTCGATGCTGAATACAGTGAGACATGTTCACAGGTCATGTTGTTCCAGGTTACAGGACATGTTTTTGGCCGAGGACATGGCTGTTCTGCTGATCCAATGCCCCCTGTAGGTTGGGGAAGGAATGTTTTTACCATTTTCAGCCCGCTTTCAATCCGTTAATGAGCGCAGAATTTGATGCAGTCAGTACACCTTCGTTAGGCATCAGATATGAAGTTTGTGGCCAAGTTTCATCAAAATCGTGTGTTTGGTTTAAGCGATAATGACCGAAGTGTTTACTGCTCGATTGTACAAGCTCACCGGACTAAAGTCTAGATGAGCTAAAAAAAAAAAATATATATATATATATATATATATATATATATATATATATATATATACACACATATACACATCTCACTCCTCTCTGCACAAGTGTGATCAGGACAAATTCAGAGCCAATGTCCTCAAAAACTACAGGTTTGTTTTCTGATTAGTGTTCAAAATAAAACATTAAATTGAAAATTGTTCCTCGATCATAAATTGATGTTTGTGGACAGACAGACAAAGTGAACTAATTGTTAAATCATGCTCTTCACTTCATACACAAGGGGGTAAAAAGCCCTACAAAAGCATGTTCACAATAACGCACTCCACAATAGACTGATAAAGGACTACAAAAAATCCAAAATCCTCATTGAAGCAAAATGCAAGACATCTTAAAAGTCAGCTGCCTTCTATCAGGTGGCACACCACCATCTCAACTCACAATGTTTTTTTATAACCACCCCCCTCCCCCAAGAATTAAAAAAAATAAAAAAATAAAAAATAAAATGCACAAATTATAGAGCATACATCCCAAATACGATCACAGAGTTACAGGAGACCACACCATTTATTCTTTCATCTGCCTTTGAGAGCTAGGTGTCTTGCCTGCCAAAAAAACCCAAAAAACAGAAAGGCTCCTTTGTGGTAAAGGGGCCTCTTTAGCCATAATTATATAAATTATACTTGGAGGCAAAATTGAAGAGAAAACTTTAAAATAATGATACTCGAGCAAAGGATAGTCTGATTTGAAAACAAACGAATTGAGCAAGCCCTCTACAAAGGACAAAACAAATGCAATGACAAAATAAGTAGGCAAACAACCCAAAGTAAGTGCAGGCCATTCCTAATTATTTTAAAGACAAAAATATTTGGAGAATATATAAACAAACACCTGGACATGTCTAAACAATATTTAAGGGTTTAAACCAAACATACTCATCGATGAGCCTCGACGTCCATATTAAAAATTCACATCAACAAGGCTGGAGAAATAACAAGCTCGAATGAGCTAAGATCCTCGTCCTCTTAATGATGACGTCATAAAAACGAATATGACGTCATTGTGATGTATCAGGTTTGCGATAAATTATCTGTGCTAATGCCCGGCTTGATTCCAGCAAACAAAATTCAAACAGCTTGCCTAGTTTCGGTGATAATGGTATAGGCGATTTCCATTAGCGGCGATATTATGACGTCAACTTTTTTTCTCGGAAGAATTTCCAAAATCGGAGATGGTTACTGCCTGCGCGTGGGCTTTCTGCATATACATGGCAAGTTTCACGAAGATCCGATGAAAACTCTGGGTTGTGAAACAAAAAATGTCAAAAAATAGGAATGACATCATAAAAATTGATATGACATCATAGTGATGCATCATATGTGCGGTAATTCATCTCTGCTAATGCCCTGTTCGATTCCCGCAAACAGAATTCAAAAAGCTTGTCTAGTTTCGGAGATAATTATTTTGGCGATTTCCATTAGTGGAGATATTTTGATGTCATAACTTTTTTTCTCGGAGGAATTTTCAAAATTGGAGATGGTTACTGTCTGCGCAGGGTATATTTACATACAATATGCCAAGTTTCAGGAAGTTTCGATGAAAACTGTAGGCTGTGATACAAATGAAACAAAAACAAAAAATGTCAAAAAATAGGAATGACGTCATAAAAATTGATATTACGTCATAGTGATGCATCATATGTGCAGTAATTCATCTCTGCTAATGCCCTGTTCGATTCCTGCAAACAGAATTCAAAAAGCTTGACGAGCTTCGGAGATAATTTTTTAGGCGATTTCCATTAGCGGAGATATTTTGACGTCATAACTTTTTTCTAGGAGGAATTTTCAAAATCGGAGATCGTTACTGTCTGCGCAGAGTATTTTTACATATACAGTGTACGCCAAGTTTCAGGAAGTTTCGATGAAAACTGTAGGCTGTGAAACAAAAAAAGTCCACAAGAACAACAGCGTGAGTAAGACTTAGAGATCCTCCACGAGGATCTAAAAATGGTGAAAATTCATAACACTAAACAGAAAAATGAACTCAAAAATTCAAGACACAAATTTTCTCGATAAGGTATTGTGCACAAACTATAAAAAATTCTTACAATTGAGTTTTCAGATTAAATGTATGACCTTGTAACAAAGGACCAAAGATGAAGTTGAAATGAACTTCAAAATTGTACAACTTTTCTATGTGAAAAGGAAGACCAAGAAGGAACCCGAAGAAGAAAAGAGGAAAGGCGGAGTCATCAGGAGGAACCTGGATATGATTCGGGTTTCAGCCGCCGCTCAACTACCCCCAAACCGATCCAGGAGCAGGCAAATGGGCCTTACAGAAAAATTCTGCAATAATTCACTTCTCCTTAGAGAGATAGATAATAAAAGAGAGAAATAGAGAGGAAAAGAGATGAAAGAAGAAAAAGCAAGAATTAGAATGAATAAAGAGAACAGTAAAAAAAAAAATAAACCAATGTCACCCGCAGGGTGACCCGTATCTTGCCAAAAGGTGACCAGGTGTGACTTCTTTAAGGTAACACTGAGGTGAACAGAGCTGCTATCCACCAGGAGCGACTCCTTGAGGAATATCTGCCTACGAGAGATTCCGATGAGAATCGTTCTACAGAGTAACCATGAAAAATATGCTTTTGCCTCATAACGTCACCAAATTGACGTCACCTCATAACGTCACCACCAAATATCTATTGACCTCTGACTCGCAGCCAGCAGAGACATGAATATCACTGCCAAGGTAAGTGAATCTCTCCACGACCTCAACATCCTCACCACAAACAGACACAGACAGGACAGCAGCATCCAAGATGTCACCGAAAGCCTGGATCTTAGTTTTGACCCAAGAAACCCGTAATCCCAACGGCTCCGACTCCTCATTCAGCATCTCGAGGGCCCCCAAGAGGATGTCTAAAGTCTCCGCAAAGATGACTGCATCATCTGCAAAGTCAAGGTCCGAGATCTTGACATTCCCAAATGACGCACCGCAACTTGATCTCTCCGACATCCTCCCTAGAATCCAGTCCATACAAGCGCTGAAAAGTGTGGGGGCAAGTACACATCCCTGACGAACTCCAGTAACAACTGGAAATAAGTCAGAGATGGTACCACCACACTTCACAGCACTCTCAGTACCAGAGTAGAGTTCAGACATCAGATCGATCAGTTTTGGTGGCACCCCACGAAGACCACGAATCCTCCAGAGGACATCCCGATTCACTGAATCGAACGCTTTACAGAGATCAACATAGGCTGCAAGCAGCTCCTGCCGAAACTCTCGTCTGCGTTCGGTGAGGACACGAAGTGCAAGGATACGCTCAATCGCTGACCTCTTTGGTGTAAAGCCTGACTGCTCTGGACGCTGGTGCTCAAGCAGATGGTGGCGAACCCTATCGAGAATTATCCAAGCAAAGACCTTGCCCGGCACTGAGCAGCGTCACCCCTCGGTAGTTGTTGCAGTCTTGGCGATCACCCTTCCCTTTCCAGAGAGGGACAACAAGGCCCCTCTTCCAGTCAGTTGGGATGATGCCTGTGTTCCAGGCAGAGCACAAAACTGCATGCAACGACACGAGTGCAGCATTTCCACCAGCCTTGAGAAGTTCGGCATGGATGCCACAGATCCCTGGAGCTTTGCCCCGTTTCAACTGGTTCACCGCAGCCTACGTTTCCACAAGCGTAGGTGGACCACAGTTGATTCGAGGGTCAGCAACAGGGATTGTAACACCCTTGACGTCCAACTCGACAGTTGGGGGATCAGCCTGGTACAACCGCTCAAAGTAACCGGCCCAGCGGGCCTTCACTTCAGACTCCTCTGTCAAGAGCCTACCACTCTCTGCTCGAACTGCAGTGCTCCGAGGGATGGGCTTGGATGAACGTAATGCGCGAATTCCCCTGTAAGCGGGACGAATTCCCCTGTAAGCGGGACGAGATGCTCTACCCCCTCACAGATTCCTCGCACATAGGCCTCCTTGTCCACCCTCAGTGCACGTACAGTTTTACGCCTCAGCTCCCTGAACAGCTCAGCTCTGCCATTCAGCCTGGCCCTGCGACTCTGGTCAATGGTATCCAGTGTCCCTTGAGAGACAAAATTCTTCTTTGCCCTGCGGTGAGCTCCAAGGCATCCACCGGCAACATCAAGGACGGTGGTCTTGAAGGCGCTCCACAACTCTTCAGGACCCCCCAAAGCACCCAGACCCCCCAAGTGTCCACTCAGCCTGTTCGCAAACTCCTCAGCTACTCTCTCATCCCTGAGCTTGGCAACATCCAGCCTCGGCTGGGATGGTACCATTCTCCAGGATTTAAGGTGCAGCTTTAGAGTTGCTACAACAAGCCTGTGGTCAGTATTGAGGAACTGAGCACTCCGGTAGACCCTGCAGTTCTGGATCATCCTCCAACGACCGTCAATGAGGACATGGTCAATCTCCTTTGCCACACCGCCAGCGTTGGAATACCAAGTCCAGCGATGAGCTTGTGGGCGCTGAAACCATGAACCAGCCACCCTAAGTCCATGACTTCTTGCAAAGTCAAGGAACTTGGTGCTATTCTGGTTCATAGTTCCTGACCCATGGGGACCAACACACACCTCATAACCGTCCCTATCAGTTCCAGTCGATGCATTGAAATCCCACAAGACTAGAAGTGTATCTCGTCTGGGGCAATGATGAACCACAGACTCGAGTGTGGCGTAGAATGCATCCTTCACGGTGAGATCACTCGCCTCAGTCGGAGCATAAACAGAGACCAGGGAAATGACACCTAAGGAGTGACGAATCCTTAATCTCATAATACGCTCGTTGACCGGTGTTACCTCAATTATCATTGGGGTCAGCTTATTGGACACAGCTACAGCAACTCCTTGGGTATGGTAACCATCAGAGCGACCAGACCAATAGTAGGTGTAACCACCCACCATTATCTCGCCGCAATCCGGTCTCCGAACCTCAGAGAGAGCTGCAATCCCGATGTCCAAACGCTTGAGCTCAGATGATAACAGAGACAGGTGATCATCCTCTCTTAGGGACAGGACATTCCAGGCACTCACCCGAAGGGACCGCCTCAGGTTAACCCAAGGAGACCGCCGTCTGGTGGACGACACCTCAGCACCACTCCGACACACTCTCCCGCAATCTGACCCAGGGATGATACCCCGTGGTTTCCCTCCTATCAAAGATTGGGGGTCCCGAAGGCTTTGCCCCAATCCCGTCATCCGGTGAGCTGCCCTGCGAAGGGAAGCTGCACAGGAGGTACTCCCATGGAGTGGGTTTTCAGATGTTTTTGCGTTTTTGCCTTTTGCGGAATGAAGGGTTTTACGGTGGCCGGAGTGCAAATCCTGCCACCAACCTCCTAATAAGAAGTGACCCAACTGCAGGAGGACGTCCGCAGACACAGTTGGGCACTAGATATGGATGGCCGTTGGCTCACAAGGAGCTCCTCCGCCCTTTGATACGACATGGTTCCTAAAACTTGAAAATTTGACCTTGGGGTCAAATATGTTTGACCTGAGGCGCTAACCATGAAGGTCAAGGCCAATCGCCACCAAAAATTAATCAGCTGAGCGCCAGACCATGAACTATATTCCCATGAAGTTTGAAGATGATCCGATCAAAATTACTCAAAAAATAAGGGTTTCGTCGACTCCCCTGATTTGCGACAAAGTGACCTTGACCTTTGACCTTGACCTTCAAAATTTTGTGCACTGAAAGGGACCTCTATAGGCCTCTGATATGCGAAGTTACAAAAATTTCCGATGATAACTGTGCTCTGCAGAATTTTTTATACGTGATTACAGACAAAAAAAAACAAAAAAACATACAAGCTGACTAACATATCTTGCAAAACTTCGTTTTGGCAAGATAAAAAAGTAGAAAAGTGTGAAAGGAACAAAGATGTCAGGATGAATCCAGACAGATAGATTTCAGCAATTACTCCCCAGGCTCAAACGCAGCAGCATGTACAAGCTACCAGAGGTATATATTAGATATACACAAAACAAGATACTCAATTTCAAAGTTCTTGAAGGGATAAAAAAAATGGCATCAATGTACAAATTAGATCAATCAAATGATGAGTTTTCTGAGCCCAGCATAAAAGCTCCAAAGGGTTCTGTTCAAAATCATGTGTGGAATTAAAACAACATTCAATACAGACATCAATACCAGCTGCATCCTCTATTCTGCAGATAGCAAGAGCAATATGGCTCATAATCCGATTATGTGGCCGAAACCTGAATATCTGGAATCTCCAGCAGTATGTGGGGGTGGGGGGGGGGCAGGGAATAAATAAATAATAATAATTTCGATATCAAAACTTTGGTTACAGTCGGAAGCAACTTTATTTATGAATAGTGTAATGCTATAATTGGTGCTAGAAAGGTCGCAAGCCCGTCGCAGGAGTACGGATGGAAATGGGAATCTAACCCATAGCAGTAAAAGCAATGCAACAGGACTGTATCCACTCCACCGAGACACCAATATCAGAATAGGAAAGGAGGATGTTCATTTTACAGGCAGAGGTGAAGAATTTATTACCCCACATGTGAAGCGAAAATCTGAGTGAAGCAATTGGAACATTTTGTCCATCTGTCTGTCGAGATGTCAGTTTATGATTGAGGAATGACTTTATTTCAATTGAATGTTATATTTTGAACACCAATACATTAATCGGAACAAAGCTGCAATTTAGCGGTACTTTGGCTCTGAATTTATAAAATTGTATGGAATCTCATCCCGATCACACATGTGCAGAGGGTGGTTTAAAAAAAAATAAAAAATAAAAAAAAAATATATATATATATATATATATATATATATAACATATATATATATATATATATATATATATATATATATATATATATATATATATATATATATATATATATATATATATATATATATATATATATACAGCCATAGCCTGGTGTTGGCGCAGTGGTTAGGGCAGCGGCTTGGGATCCAAAAGGTCCTGAGTTTAAGCCCCGTTGGGCCACTGAATTAATACACCAGGGGGTTGACTCAGCCTGAGCCTGGTGTTGGCACAGTGGTTAGGGCAGCAGCTTGGGATCCAGGAGGTCCTGAGTTCAAGCCCCGTTGGGCCACTGAATTAATACACCAGGGGGTTTACTCAGCCTGTCATCCTTCCGAGGTCGGCGAAATGAGTACCAGTATACTGGGCCGGTGTATACCCCGGTTAAAATAGGTGTACCATATCCCTGTGTCGTAAGAGGCGACCAGGGTTGCGTCAGGAAGGGCATCCGGTGTAAAACATGTGCCAAATCACTATGCGGATCATACTGATGATCCGCTGTGGCGACCCCTAACGGGAGCAGCCGAAAGAAGAAGAAAGAAGAAGGGGTTGACTCAGCCTGTCATCCTTCCGAGGTCGGCGAAATGAGTACCAGTATACTGGGCCGGTGTATAACCCGGTTAAAATAGGTGTACCATATCCCTGTGTCGTAAGAGGCGACCAGGGTTGCGTCAGGAAGGGCATCCGGCGTAAAACATGTGCCAAATCACTATGCGGATCATACGGATGATCCGCTGTGACGACCCCCAACGGGAGCAGCCGAAAGAAGAAGAGGAAGATATATACATATATATGTATATATATCTCATTTTCAAACAAAATTGGAAATAATTCCTAACAGGAAACTGTTTTTTGGCCCATCATAAAGGACAAACAGACATGAACTAATTTAACGCGTTAAATAAGATAGTGTAAAAGACGGTGCATAAACGGCGGTAAACTTTCGAAAAAAAAAGAAAAATAACTTTCTTTTTTTTTTATGCAATCGACATCAAATGTTTTGTTTTATTTCAATTTCATTTTCTCCTTCAACACTGAAGAAAACAAATTGCTGTCTTGGCACTTTCAAAAACGTTCCGTTTTAGAGGATTTTAACAAAATAATACACCACTTTGTCATCTTTGTCAGAACAATCAAATTTTCCGCTCACTCAGCGTTGGGAAATATACAAGATTCACACAAAATGGCGGCTCATAGCAAATATAGACAATGCTCGAAAACATAAAACAAGAGTTTAAAAGATCCTTCCATGACTGGTGGGGGAAAGGTGTTCTATTGTTGTGGGCCGGGGGCCGGTGGCAAGGAACGGCCACCAGGTGGAGCAGTCGAGCCGTCTCCCACCGAACACCCGGAACTGCAGGTCGTTGCAGGAGGAGTGAAGCGAGGGTGTAACCTTCAGACAACTCCGAAGGTCACGGGTCACTTAAGGACCGTGCTCACCAATTCTCTGACAGCGTGGGGTAGGGTTAAGAGCCAAATTTCAATATACCGAAGTACCCACGTCATCAAATTACCGGGGAGGTCACACCCTCGACAGACTCTGTCGAACCGGGTCACTCTAGCGACCTCGGTCCGGTGTAACTGAGCGGAATTACCAAAGTCCGTCGGTCCAAACAACAACTTACAGCCCAATCGGCTTACTGGTTCTCAAGCACGAACCGTGCTGGGTCAATAATAGAAAGCACGACGAGCTGGTACATTGAACAATTGGGGGTTTATTTATAATGGGGCAGGGGAGCACAAAGAGCAGAGTTAAAACCGAATATGAGAAATGCAATTTATATACAAACAAACACTTAGCAATTTCTACTTAAGGACGGGGCCCACGGACACACACATACCCAAAATAAAAGGACTGCGTCGGGTCTTTATTGAACCCTCCAGCCGAGGAGGATAGGTCAGCTGGGGAGTCAAGGTCTGGCCAGGTACCTGTCCGCCTCGTGCGTCACACCGGAGTCCAACCCACCACGGTGGGACTCGAACCCACGTTCCGGAATCAATCGAGCCCACGATCCTGGCTGCTCGACCACCACCACCACGAGGAGCCCCGCAAAAGACCGCAGACCACGACCGCTGACGACGACGACTCTCACGACGCACACCAAGAGCAATAGCCACGATGACTCTAACGACGCACACCAAGAGCAATGGCCACGATGAGTCAAACGACGCACACCAAGAGCAATGGCAACGATGACTGCTCTACTCTCTTCTTGACGACCACTCTACTCTTCTCTTCTCTTTAGCGAGGTCCGAGGGATTTCTTCCTCTGGCCACTCGCCTCCTGATTGGATGGTAGGCGGAGTCGGAGCTGAGGCGATGAGCCTTCTGATTGGAGGAAGGTCCAGTGGGAGGAGGGAACCTCACCCCAGTACGTGACACGTTGCACGTGGGCGATGGCGTCGATGGTGCGAAGCAGTGAAAGCTGGGCGGGCCAAGTGCTTGTTCACCCGCAGAGTGGGAGGAGGAGTGAAGCGAGGGTGTTGTTGGTGTTGTGCAGCTTCAAGATGTAAAAAAACCTGACTATAAAAGAAACCCGCAGCGCACACATGAAATTAACCCATTAGACAGAAGGGCGGGACCCTGACTATAAACACATACTTATTGAAATAACTGAACTGCGGGGACTGCTGTCTGTTTGTGTGCACAAGGCTTCCAAATCCGTCACACTATTAACTCTGTATTTATCCTTTTTAAAAGACGTTTCCCAGTCAATAGTTTCGTGAAACAAGTCGCGGCAGTTAACAAGAAATTTAACATTTAATATCTTCATTCAGGTTAGAAAAAAATAAAACAAGAGTCTGTGTCCCACATACAAACAAATACCATGGCCTGACAGCAGCTCAATTGATCTGGTTTGCTCACCTCCAAGCAGTCGGATCCTAAATTTGTTCTCCTCTTGAGTTACAACTGACCAATATTATTGTCCATTGACAAGTTTGCTGTCCCTTGGACTTGGTAGTTACAAAGCTAAGGGGGGTTTTTAATCTTGTGCGCAGGCCATTAGGTTTGATGGTATTTTCTGACAAGGCTAACCATGGAGTTTACAAAAAGTGATTTATTATGGGCACCATCAAGGACCTTAAAGAAGCCTGATTTGAAGATAACCAAGGAAAAGTCTGAAGAGACAATGGTTCACGAGCAGTATTTGACGATGTAAATTGTTTCAGAAGTCAAGGATGAGACAATGTGATAATGTTTGACAAAGTTATAAAAATGATCAACATGATGTGGTACGAGTGACAGGTTGTTAGCTGCAAAATGCCGAAAACCCGGTTTCGTTCAACAACTTTAAAAATTTGACCATTGCATAACCTTTAAGGTCCCAAAACAATGTTGTGGACATTAAAATAAGGAAACAGGATACGTGCTATAGCTTATTGGAGTTAGTTCGTCGAAGAAGGTAGAAAACCCGGTTCGATTCCCACAACTTTGAAAATTTGACCATTGTGGCCTTTAAAGGTCAAAGGTCAAGGATTATGACCTTTGGTGCAAAACTTCCTCTGGAACATTCCAGGAACAATATAATGTCACATCGGCTATATGGCATTTCGCACTCCTCGGATTAACCAGACTTTGATGAAATCAGCGTAAAAACAAACTTGAAGGGGGCGCCACGGGCAAGGTGTTCGAGATCGAGAAAAATGGTTTCAAGACTTTCGGTGGAGAATGACCTCAAGATTATGCATAAAAAAATATTGTCATCCTTGCTCTCAAAGTTTGGGTGGTCGTATGATTTTTATGTCAAAATTCGCAATTTTCTAAGTTTTTGACCTTGTGACGAAAATGAAAAATCGGACAATGGCAAGTTTTAGATAATTCATTTTGCTTTTCAAATACCGAAGAATCCATTCCATTCAGTCAATTCCCTAGGAGAAGATTGATTTTTAATCTGACTACCCCCTAAAAATGGCTATTTTTTGGGAGTGGTTCCACCCACAATGTGCGTAGCATCCAGGAAAATACAAGTAGACATTGATATCGAACACATAACCAAGTTTCATCAAGATCGGATAAAAGTCCACTGAGTTATGCTCTGGACAGACAGACACACAGACATATAACGAATATAGTGGTCACTCTGGCTGGCGCTCGTGAACCAATTAATAAATTTAATTTGTATATGGATCAAATTGGATGTGAATGCCAACATTTGCTTTAGTTAATTGTGAAAAATGGGGTTTAGCATCTTCTAGAATATTCAACTAAATAAATAGATTATACAGGGATGAAGGTACAAATTGAATTTTTGAAGGTCAGAAGTTCATTGCACATCATAGATATAACACTCTTTTAAACCAGTTTGGAAGAGATTAGCACAGAAAGGTACTGGGAGAAACAAGATCAACAAGAAAGGCACTCGGTAGAGCGCATACCTCCGCCACGCAATGCCCAATCCAGAACATATCGGGCCCAATAAATTTTGGAAATATCATGATATATATCGTTTTTGGCCCCATCACTCAATGGTGAAGAATCACTTATAAAATTAAATAACTCTCGTATCCAGATGCGGATCTTCACCAAAATCGAATTTGTCCTCGTCACATACCCAACCTGTCCACCAAGTGTCGTCCAAATCCGTCCACAACTTTTTGAGATATCCTGCTCACAAACAAACAAGACAGACAGATGTGAAAACAACCTCCTTCCACCTTCGGTGGCAGAGGTAAGTTATTAGGAGCATATTGATACTCGAGGTCCCCTGCCTTTTTGGTAGTTGACACACTGCCTATTTAAAAAGAAACAAGGCAAGAAAAGCCTCACAAATATCATACACAAGCCAAGTTCCCGAGATGGTAGCCATGACAACAAACTTCAGCCAATCACAGCCGTGATCTATTCTGGTTGAGATAATGTCATGAGGAATAGATATCTGCAATATGAAAGCTAAATGTTTAAAGGTTTTGAAATGTCGCATACATAAAAGTACTTGGACAGATGATCAGAGGATCGGTCAGTCAGAGCTCTTTTTCATGTCGCTAGTCTCCAATCTTGTTGGAGGAGAATGGGACGACGAGGAAACTATTTATTACATCTGTTAATTAGAGGAAGTAAAAATTGGGAAAAAAAAAAAACAAAAAAAAAAACGACCAACAAAGGAGGGTAAGGGAGTGTGGTCGAATCACTCAAAACAAACATAGCTGTTTTTTATGCTGAGTATGCATGTAAGAGCATTGATCAATTTATATAAAAGACGAACAGAGGAAGAGGTTCAGTATCTTGAACTTCTGGGCTTCACAATCAGCTACAATCATTCCTGAGCCAACCACATAGCAAAGCAGGTCTCCAAAGCCAGCTGCAGTCTGGGTATCCTCCAGCTGTCGATCCAAGTTTTTCATTGGGAAATCAGACCTACTCCCAATCTACAAGCTGGGCCTTTGTCCGTATGCAGCTCAATGGAGTACTGCACTCCAATATAGGCTGGCAGCCCAGCACCACAAGGCAGACACATCCGTCTCACTGGATTCTGTGGCATCTAAAACACTGAAAACGTATTGGAATCTCCCGTGATGAAGGGCTCTTG
Source organism: Eptatretus burgeri (assembly GCF_056783735.1). Classification (NCBI taxonomy): domain Eukaryota; kingdom Metazoa; phylum Chordata; class Myxini; order Myxiniformes; family Myxinidae; genus Eptatretus; species Eptatretus burgeri. Next base: position 99,690,090 of record NC_140965.1, on the reverse strand, counting down.
CTCTCATCACAGGCAGGCCGATGGTCTCTCCATTTTGTAAGTTTTATTTTCTGATATCGTTTCCTCTACCTTCAGTCCTCTGACCCTCCCCATCTACATGTTCTTCTCATAACCCCTCCTGGTCAAACTTCCAAATTCCAGACTGACTACACACCTCAACTCTTATTCCTCAGTTCTCCAGTCTATGAAACCACCTTCTAAGAGGCTGTTGTCACTCTTCCCTCAAGGACTTCAAGCAAACAGTGAACCACCATCTCTTGCCACACCCCCAATCTGATCCATTATTTTTATTACTCCCATTATCCCTTCCAAACTCAAGCATCTCGCTTACAAATAACTGGCAAACATGAGATGCACAAACCAACGAGAAGGGCACTCAGTAGAGCACACACCTGCGCCAGTCCGATTAGTTTACGTTTTGTATCCCATCGATAGGCCGGACCTGAACTAAAATTGAATCAGCTTGTTCTCGTTATCTAACCGACTCATCCACAAGGTTTTGTCCCAATCCGTCCATACCTTTTTGAAATATCATGCTATACATTGTGGCAGCCCCATCGATCAATAGTGAAGAATCACTTTTAAAATGCTCCGATCCGGATGCAGATCATCACCAAAATCGAATCAATTCTTCCTTGTTACATACCCAAGCTCTTTACAAAATTTCATTCGAATCTGTCCACAACTTTGAGATATTTTGTTCACAAACAAACAGACAGACAGGGATGAAACACATAGCCCCCATCCACCTTCAGTGACAGAGGTAAAAATTACATTACTCTTCTTCTGAAAAAGTATCGAACAATACAATCTCTTCATTTACTTGGCTTAGAGATAAAAGGTGAAGGGTTAGCAATGTTGACTCACAACTATTTAAAACTTTTTGCTTCTGTATCCATCTTGTGTTCTCCCCCACCCCTCATTGTTAACTGCATCCCTTGTTTATCCGTCTCAGTCAATTTCCTCCCTCGGACCTGATGTTGGCATTTTACCCTTTATCCTTCTGTTATGTGAATCTTGATCCGTTCTGTGTACTCGTTCTTCCATGAGCCTTGACTGCATACAAAAAAAAATTGGCTTTCTTGATGCTTTTAATGAATCTTCCCTCCACCCTGGAAATGGTGTCTGTTCTCATTTGGCAGAACTTGGTTTTTTTCAGCAAGTCTGGACTCAGTCATTCATCCCTTAAAGGTCTGCACAAATCATATTCTTTTCCTCCTCCGCCCCCCCCCCACAACCCTAAATCAAACATCTCATTGCTCGCCACACAATAAACTTCCAATTGTCTTCACAGGTAATTGGCCCAAAAGGCATCGGTTCTCATGCTCTCAAAATCTGCTCTTAAGAGTCTCCTTTGTCTACCCTCTGCAAGTCTGCGAACACATGGCCATCCACAAGTCAGGTGCAGGAAACACATTTCCTTAAGAACATAAAAATATGGTTCCCTCCAATTATAAGCAGTCATAGACTCCATCATTGCTGCCGACAACGAGTGCGTCTGAAATAATTGGGGGAGGCATTAAATAAAACTGAAAAAATCAGTTCAGATTCAGTACCTGTCACTCAACCATGCTGCTGTTTTGCTGTTTCTGTTTCTCTCTCAGCAATTTCCAAAGGTATGGAATCTCAAAAACAAGATGACATACACAGGATAGACTCCCTGGATATATTGTTGGCATTTGACACAGTTTTGCATCCTGAACTGCTTGTCAAGCTTGTTTAATGTGGATTACAAGGCCACCTTCATACCTTGATTTATCACTGACTCCACTCAGAGTCAAAATGTTGATATCAATGGATGCCTCTCCTCTCCTCTCCGCAGTGTCTTGGGATGAGTTTTGGTCTTCATTTACACAAGCGACCTATCAGATGCTCTGGAAAGTCTCTCTCTTTTTGCAGGTGATTCCAAGTTGTCATACAGGAGCATCATCACACCGACAGGCAGACAGCAGGTACCTGACTTTCTGCTGGTTCCAAATTTTAAAAAATGATGCAATCTAAAACCATCAACATTGGTATCTCCCAGGATGAGGGAAAGCACAAGGCCCGTTACTCTCATATCAGAGAAAGGCATTTTTTTGTTTTGTTTTTTCCCCCAAACCACCTCTCCTCCAGTCTTGCTCCCTCTGCTCTCCCACCCCTTCACTTATCGCACAGCTCAACTTTCGTCAGATTTGTCGAACATTCCCGAGGCCATTTAATCACAATCTCCCCTCCAAGGCTAACAATAAGGCAATGCACTGCCATCTCAAGCACCAATTTCATCCCCATTAAGCCTGCTTCATTCATCCAACACTTACTTGTAGGTTACAGTTTTCTACCCTCCTCTTACTATTCATTCTTTAATTCCCTTGCTCATTACACCACACGCACAAAGTGAAGAGTGGGATTAGCATTTGGTCCTTTTTGTCTGCAAACATCAATTTATGATCGAGGAATAACTCAATTTCAATTGAATGTTATATTTTGATCACAAATCGGAAAACTCACCTGTTTATTGAATCGGAATATGAATTTGGCTCTGAATTTGTCATGATCACACAAGTGCAGAGAGGAGTGAGATAGATTTTTACTCTGTCTGGCAGTGAAACTATATTGAAAATCATTTCAAACAGGAAACTTGCCGTTTTTAAAGTAAGTCATAAAGGACACAAACAACAGGCATGAAGAACTAATGTAACATGTTAGATAAGGTGGTGCACAAGACACTGCATCGACAGCGGTAAACTTCTGGAATTTTTTTTTCCCTCCGCCAACCTCTAAAATCTTTATTTTATTTAAAATCGAACTATAAACTTCAAACTGTTGAACACAAATCACCTTTTTGTCACTTTAAAAACTTTCGTTTCACAGTATTTGGATAAAATATTAGTGTTTTAAATCATCTTGACCAATCAAACTTGCCGCTCGCAGACTCGGTTCATGTGCTTGTTTCTCAAGATTGCATGGGGGTAAAGTGTTCTATGAATTCTAGTTTGGTCCTGGAACTGTTACCCCACTGTCAGTTTGTTGCCTCTAACTACCATCACAAGTTTTGATCTTGTGCAATTAATATACAATTTCAAAATAATTAAATTATAGTCAAGTAGACTTTACTGCAAGTGGAGAAAAAATAAAATATTTTTTAAAAAGCAGAGTGAAATCAGTGGCACACCATCGTAAATTTACACACTTCCCTCCTAAAACAAAGTTGAAAGATGGCAGAAAGTTCCACCAGGAACAACCCAATATCAAATTTCCAGTTTTTCCTGTTTTGACCTGTGACCGAAAGTCCCCACCGCTTTGGGCATGAACCAGGGGTCAAACAAAAAAAAAGAAATGTTACATATTTAATGCCTCCCCCAATGTTGATTGCATATACAGTTTCGTTAACAAATAAATAAATAAATAAAGTGTTAAAATGTGCCCACAATTGCGTTTTTTGACCTCGTGACCTCCCAAATCGGGGGCGGAGCCAAAAATGATACTGCTCTTGCATATTCTTGCCATGTGGTGATCACAACTACCAAGTTTGATGAATTTCTGTACAACAGTTTAGGAGGAGATAGTGTGATGGATAGTCAGGCAGGCGACTACAATATCGACCCCCCCCCCCTTTATTTTTTATTTTTATCCAAATAGTGGGATAATTACCCAAGCTGCACATTATTTTGTTACAAGCATAGGTAACCAGTGTTGCCGGGCCGTTCTACTCGCATCCCCTCACTCTGGGCTCCCAACACACCCTTTCCCTCCAGACTCCCACCTTACCCCTTCACCACCAAGGCTTTTTCCTCCATGCTATATTTAATGCTTGTTCAAGTTCTTGGTTTTCTAGATTTTCATGCTCAATTCTCTTGGCTGCAGTGTTATACAGTCATATGGTAGCAAGTCAATATGCACCTTTTAAAAAGTAGTAATGCAAGATTTCTGGGTAAACAACATTTTGTGTTCTCCCATTTGGAGCAAAGAGTCAAAGCTTTTGAAGTTCCAACACGAGACATAAACAGGAAAAATATGCAAAATAAAAGAATACTTGATTTTTTGTTTTGTTTTGTTTTATACATCGTCGAGGCTTGTGGAACAGCAAGAACACAGAACAGACAATTGCACTCACAGGAGCACCAAAAGTCGATTCGGAATCCAGAAGCCAGTTATTGGTGTCCCTGGACAGTTTAAAATAAAAATCAGACAATAATCACCTCAAAGAGTGGGGGGGGGGGGGGAATTCAAAGCTATTTTAACCCACATCCTATGGAGCCTATTATTTATTTATTTATATTGGGTTAGAGAAAAATAATAATAATAATCACCTTTTCCTAAATTTCACGAGATTTCAACAATTATTTATGCCATGAGTTACAATCAAATATGTCATCAGATTTTGAATATCAGCTTTAAATGAGCTTATAGGATAGATTATTCAATCTTGCCAGAAGCCAATCACATTGCACCAAGCATCACACAGCCAATCAGCGAAAACCACAAAGAGACAAATGGACAGTATATGTATGTATATATATATATATATATATATATATATATATATATATATATATATATATATATATATATATATATATATATATATATGTTAAGGATTCAGCGGTGGCGGGATTCGCACCAGACTCTTGACCCCAGTGTTAAGGATTCGGACGAGTGATGGGGCTCGCTGCCTACTCTTGACAGCCAAATGTTCGATATTCAGCGTCACTTAACAGCACCGCAGTCTCCAGGATATAACGCTGCCTGGTGCGGCACAGGCCTCTGGTTACGCGCCTCAAATCGGGATAGCAACGTACACCTGGACCTTACCAGTTGGGGGAATAGACCCCGGTTACAGACTGGTTTTGTCAGAGACTGAGCGAATTCTGCCAGTCTGTAACCATTTTGGTTTTTTTTTTTTTTTGGTTCCCGGCGCTCGCTCGCCTCCCAGCCGACGGCTCATCCAGCAGATCGCGACTCGACACTCTCCCAGTTCCACCCTTTCCTTTCGGCCCTCGCTTCTCGAGGCCACACCCTCTCAGAGCGCTGGGGCGGAGCCTAATGTCCGGAGAGGCGAACGAAGAAGAAGAACCTCTCAGTACACCAAGACTGCACGAAAAAATGAACAGCCTCCTACACCTGACACACATGGAACGTCCAATTACCGAACAACCTGGCTAAACATGCATTTAATGGGAGATCTGGGTTAATCCTATATTTAATAAAACACTAAGGGCCATTTCCGCAACAATATATATATATATATATATATATATATATATATATATATATATATATATATATATATACATATATATATATACATATATATATATATACACATATATATATATATATACATATATATATATATATACACATATATACATATATACATATACATATATATATATATATACATATATATATATATATATATATATATATATATATATATATATATATATATATATATACATACATATATATATATATCTTCTTCTTCTTTCGGCTGCTCCCGTTAGGGGTCGCCACAGCGGATCATCCGTATGATCCGCATTGTGATTTGGCACAGGTTTTACGCCGGATGCCCTTCCTGACGCAACCCTGGTCACCTCTTATGACACAGGGATATGGTACACCTATTTTAACCGAGGTATACACCGGCCCAGTACACTGGTACTCATTTGGCTGACCTCGGAAGGATGACAGGCTGAGTCAACCCCCTGGTGTATTAATTCAGTGGCTCAACGGGGCTTGAACTCAGGACCTTTTGGATCCCAAGCCGCTGCCCTAACCACTGCGCCAACACCAGGCTCTGTATATATATATATATATATATATATATATATATATATATATATATATATATATATATATATATATATATATATATATATATATATAATCAGTAACTTCCAATCTTTGATGGCGGAGGTTAACAAGAGCATTTTCCAGAGTGAACAACCCAAGTAGAGATACGTCAAACCAAAAGATCATTAATTAAACCCCAAATGTCAGCACCTCTCATATCTTCACAGGACATCATGCAGTCAGCAGTTTGTATAACGATATAACAGTGTGACAGGCACAGACATCACCAGAATGATCACACACACACACACACACACACACACACACACACACACACACACACACACACACACACACACACACACACACACACACACACACACACACACACACACACACACACACACACACACGGGGGGGGGGGGGTGGGGGGGGAAACATGGTTGTTGAGTGAGGATTAACAGACATATAGCAAATTCACTTTTTGATGAGACCAATATTCTGACATCAGAACAACAACACAGGTATTCCAATCACTGATCCGTACTTCAGCCAACTACCATTCCTGCCAATGTCCATGTACCCTCTATTCCTAATGCTTCTCGGTACATATCCAACTCAAATATAAATCTATTGGCCACTTCTGATGCCGCTACCATTCCATGCATCAACTACTCCGAGTAGAAGGCCCCTCCCTGCCATTCCACAATTTTACGTCTCCTCTTTTTTTTTTTTTACGCTTGGGCTGTGACTTCTGGTCCTGTCACTGCACATTCTGTTGACCCCACCATCCAAATTATTAGTGTAAACTGTGAATAATAAATGTCATAGTACTGATTTCTGAGGTTCCCCACAAATTACAACCTCCCACTCATTCCTTTATCACTAAACCAGTATGTTCCTCAACCAGGCATTCCACAAACCCACACCTTGGCTGACAACCTTCCATGTGGGACCTTATGAAATGCCTTCTGCAGCCACTGCACCCCTCATCCACACACTCAGAACTACATTAAATTTGTTAAACATGTCCTCCCTTTTGTAAATCCACAATGACTACCTTTAGTTAGTTTAAATTTATTTAGAATGGTCCCCCTCTGATCCATAATCAGTGTCCAACATCTTATCCACACCTGAAATCAAACTAACAGGTCTATAATTCCCCAATTCTTCTCTGGGTCCCTTGTTTAATAATGGTGTTACATTTGCTACTTTTAAATGAGCTACTAAAGATATTCGTTAACATCTCGCTTACCTGCTCAGCCACCTCCCTCAATACTCTTGGATGTATACATACTAGTGCGGGCCCGTAGGTGCAGCTTCGTTCCTTCGCTCTCGTAAACGACGACTGGATTGGGGCATTGTTTCAATTAGATTGGACCAACCGTATCATAAATGGCCATAACTTGGGAAACATACTCAGGTCACCAGCGTCAATTGTGACGTCATATCAAACGAAGAAGAAGAAGAAGAATTGTGATGCCCCCTCTCTCTCTCTCTCTCACCCCCTCTCTCTCTCTCTCTCACCCCCTCTCTCTCCCACCTCTCTTGCCTCTCTCCCCCCTCTCTTGCCCCCCCCTCTCTGCCCCACATATGATCTGACTCAGAGCTTTAGCTCATCTTTGTTCTCCCAGCTGCTTCTCAATTTCCTCCACACCAACTTGGCACTCCCTTCCTCAAACTCCAGATAGATGCTCTCAGTTGTTGGCAATCCCCCTGAGTGTTCTCTAAATGTTTAAGAAAATAAACCAAAGGTTGGCCCCGTATAACGTCGCTCTAGTTAACGGATTAACGCCCTTCATTAACAAGGAAGGAAAATTAGTTACAAGTCGCAATATTCCACTTTTAAGGTGCGATGTTGATTCATGCACCAAGCCAACCGCAAACCACGAACCTCTCCTTTGTCGCTGCAACTCACCCACACTAGAAGCAAGCTTCACAGGCATCTCTGGTGAGTGCACGTTATTGACAACAATATGAAAACAACATTGAATAAATATGAACATGTACATCAACGTACATCATCTTTTATGATAGAAAATGTTCCTGAGTTAGGTCCCAAGGAACGTAACATGCCTCGATACATACATGGGTTCCTGTGGGGAAACAAGGATTCACTTCAAGTCACACTTTCCAGGAACGTAACCCTGATGCTAACCGGCACCGAAGTGTATTTACTAAACGTGTCATCTAACTTTCATCACCGACCACTCTCCTTGTGCTATTCCTCAATGGGCCCACACCTGTATGAACGTGTTCTTACCCTTAATGTATTTAAAGAACGCCTTGCTATCACGTGTAATATACCTGGCTATATTCTTCTCATATATCCCTTTTGGCTTGCAGAGTTATTTTCTTAACTTGACTCTCTCGACTCCCATAGACCCATAGTGATATGAGTACGACTCCAATCCTATTATTTTGTACGTAATAAATGTCTTCGACTTCTTAAATAGCACGCTTTACAGAGCTCTGCTCAACCACCCTGGTCTTTTTCGACCTCCAGCATTACACCTTACTTGAACGTACCTAATCTGTACCCCACACGCTCGCTCCTTGAAGGGTGCCCATTTCTCAGATGCCGATTGACCCCCCCCCCCTCTTTATCGCAATCTAGAATGTCCAACTCTCTCCTCATACACTCAAAGGTTGCCTTCCTGAAATCAAGTTGCCTTGCTCTACTATCCAGGACTTTAACTTTTAACAGAATCCTTGCACACTCTATGTTATGGTCACTTTTCCATAAATGCTATGCTACCTCTGCCTCCTCCACCATATTGGGACCATTACAAAAGAGGTTGAATGGTGCAACCCCCCCCCCAC
>NC_140965.1:99611489-99673989 GCF_056783735.1 Eptatretus burgeri | reverse complement strand
CGGTGGCGATGCTACGGTTGCGAGGTGTGACGGGAAGGTCGTGGCGGTTGTGGTGAAGCGGCGTTGTGGTTGGTGCTTGATGTTGTGGTTGTGGTGGTAATCATGGTGGTTGGTCCAAAATAAAGAGAGTAAAAGAAAAACGGCTATCCTGAAGAGTCGCAGCTCGCATAAATGACATGTATTCCCACTAGACAACGGGTCTGGGCCTAACTACACATGCACTTACCGAGATACCTCACCTAAGGGACCTGAATGGTGGTTTGCGAATCTGGTAACCACAACACTACCCCCTTCCCTTTTTACAGACTCGTCCCGAGTCGTCAAATTTTCGTGTGCCATCATGTGTAGTTTTCCCCAAGTACATTTTACCGACGGATCCCTGAGTGCGACATTCATGGTATTCGTGTCCCCAAAATAAATAACCTAAGGGCTGCGTAACTATCTAAACAAACTCACTCACACGGACGACTTAAATAAAATTGCCGGCGCTAAGACAAACATGCCGGGGGCGCACTCATATGTACAGTACATCTTAACCTTAACTTACAAATTTTACACTAAACCATGGCCCAGGATCACTGAACTCTGCAAAAAGAAAGCAGTTAGCAGGGAGCCAGGCTGCCCGCATGCAGTCTCTGGCTCAAAACAATGCAGGTCACAGGGAACGTGGCTGGCTGCTCACACGCAGTCCAAGGCCTTCCCTTTTGAGCTGAACACTGTGAACCACAACGGTGCATGGGCTGCACAAACGTAGTCTCCGTGCCAGCTCAAGTGGCACACGCAATGAGCACAACGAATGAATGGATGAATGGATGGACGCAAAACACGGTGCACGGGCTGCCACTGCAGGCCCGTGTTGTAGCTGCCAACAGGGCAGTTCTCGCAGCTTGCAAACTGTTGCCTTGATCCTGGCGCACATGGAAATGAACAGGGGGGGCAAAGCAAAATTGAACGGGGCTGGTGAACATGGGCAGTGGGCATGGCATGGCAAAGGTGAGCAGGCAAACTCAGCCCGCAGAATAAGGCCGCTGCAGGCAAACACAGCCGGCAGATGAACTGGCCGGCACAGGCCTTGAAGTACCACAGCTGCAGATGATCCGGCCGGCACAGGCCTTGCAGCAACACAACAGCTGCCGATCAAGTTGGCCGGCCTCCGCCTTGAAGCAAAACACGGCCAGCCGATGAAGTTGGCCAGCCTTTTCCGTTCAGTGGAGGTTGGTGGAGGGAGTGCGGTGGTGCTGGCCACTTGGAAGGCGGGCTCGGACCTACCTACCTGTCTCCCTCCCACCTATCGCCTTTGCCTGTCACTGTACATACCCACTCCCTTAATTTGTCCAAACCCCAATTTAGCCCCAACTTATTTATTTTTTTATTTTTATTTTTATGTTTACTTCCCCTCTATAAATCGTCCCCTAACCCCCTTTATCGTCCTTGTTCGGCTAACCTATCCTGTCACCTAGCCTACTCCCAACCCCTACGTTCCCTTCCCGGAGGGGAATAAGGGAGAGCTAACGTCCTGTGTCGAGGCCCAACTCAAGCCTCAGAATGGCCTCCCCAGAGCTCGGCGATCTAACCCAAAGTGGGTCCAGCGGCCCACAACGAGAGCGAGGGGATGGATGGTGCGGAGGGGTACATCTCCTAATCTACCCTAACCATTTAACTGTTAAACTACCCCGGGGCTTTCAACAAGCGCCTCTCGCTTAAACTATTGGTTCTATCAACCCAGATTCCCGTCGCCTGTGTTGGTGTCCTCACAATTTCGGGCCTCGCCCCCCAATTTTCTCTCCGTGCCCTCACACGGTCTCCTGGCTGGGACACGTGGCTCCCTTTGGCAGGCACGACCCTCTGCCGATTCTCCCGCTATGGCACCCCCGGGCACTACACTGCCTCCGAGCCTACCAGCTCCCTAACACCGGGGAGTGCCCCCCATGGCACCTCCCCTGAAACGCACAAGTGGCAGGCCGGCCTCCCGGGCCCCTTTCCGAGGGTCACCCGTGCCCACAACACTGCCCACGCGGCTTATGGCGCCCCGGGCCCCCGCACCAAGCAGGCGCACCCGTGCCCACTACTCTATCCCGGCCCCCCATGGGCCCTTGGCCTACCGCGGCCGACTAGCCTGGTGCCCGGGGTACCCACTCAGCGATACTCACCTTTCGCAGCCACGCTCCCAAGCCCATCAACAGGGCTCCTGCACCCCTCCAAATGGGTTTCGAGCCTACTTTCCCACCAACAGCAAAACGACCTCCATTTTTCAATTTGACTAACCCAGCTAACTCACTTTACTCTGACCCCGGGGTCCCTTGGGCGGGAGTCACTCCTCCCCCCAATCACTCATCGCACCATGCATTCCCCATTCGCTCCACTCACACAGACCCGCTGGCCTCACTCACTCACCAAGCACATGCCTCACAACTCACCAACTCTTCAACACACACACCACTGAACTCTGCCATCCTTCTATCTGCACCCCCTAACTAACTCGTGCTCCCACGTCGTCCCTTAAACTATAGCACGTTCCATTTAACCTACGTAGCTAAGCTACGTCCCCACTACACATCCACAAGTCTGTCACTGTCTTCAAATAAATCATTTTATTTCCCAACCTAAAGCTCATCTAAATCCCTCTAACTAATCCATTCCACGGACTCCATGAGGACTTACCCCTGCCCCATGAAGTCGGTCTAGCTAAGCTAACCCTTCCCCCTAACTAGTTTCCATCCTGTGCCCAGGGTAAGGGGGTCTTTCACCCCTTGCCCAGGAATCCTGTACACCCGAAAGTGAGGCTTGCTTTTTCTTTTTTCATGCGCAGCACCTGCGCGGCAACTCAGAGCTCGCGCACTTTGCACCTGTCCGTGACGTCATGCAGCTGCACGTGTTCCTCGTCCCTCCTTGGACGGGACCATCCGGCAGAGATACCCCTCCTGCCGGATTCCAACCACACGTGCAGCCATGACGTCACCGTGCGCAAAAAAAAGAAAAAGCACAAGCCCCACGTCTCGAGGGGTTCCCCACGCGAACACATGTGCTTTGCCCGTTGGAGCTTAACACACACGATCGCGTGGAGAACCCGTCCGGTCCAAATCCGTTTACCTGCCTAAACTTTGTCCGTCCGCGGGATCGGCAAATCCACCGCGTGCGTTTCCGGACCGGGACTTCACTCTCGCAAGCGAGCACGTGGCGGTCTCGTGCGTTGCACAGCACGGACCTCGTGCTCACTGCTGGGTGAACCCGGCACGGTCCACGAAACAACTACAGCCGCTACTCGGCTTTCTCTCCTCTGTCGCCGTCTCCGTCGCCATTCGACCCACGCATACCTGCGTGTCACGACGCACACAGTCCACTCCATCACATTCACACCGGGAGATGCGGCTGCGTGCTCCCGCATGCCAACCGACATCTCCCTCTCATACCGCTCTCTCACACACACGGTCTCCCTTGCACACAGCGACCTTGCACACGGCCGTTCACTCACGCGTGCCTCACTACTCACACAAACCATACTACTCACACACGCGGGGGCACTCAACCGCTGTGCCTCATCCACACACCGTGCCTCACTCATACACGCGGGGGAACTCAACCGCGGTGCCTCATCCACACACGCGGGGGCACTCACCCGCGGTGCCTCATCCACACTGGCCGTTTCATCCACACACGCGGGAGCACTAACCCGCGGTGCCTCACTCACACTGGCCGTTTCACTCACACACACGGCCTCACACACACGGTGCCTCATCCACACATGGCGTGCTGGGAAGCACGTACCCTGGCACCATCGCCACCACACCACTCACACACGGGGTCGCTTCCACACACGGGGACGCACTCACGCCTTGCACCACACACACAGGGACAACCACACTGGGGATTCGTGTCCCCACAAGGGTCTCCGGGGCCTCTATACCCCCCAAGCTCTCCGTGCACCCGTCCACAGCACTCGTCCCCTCAACCTCGCAAAACACGACCGAACTCACCTGGTCGTGACTCACCTCAAGGGGGCATACTCCCTCCCCTTGTTCCTGGAGGAGGCCATCCAGGTGCTCGCACTGGGTCTCTACCCAGTCCGCCAGCTCACCCCCTTTATCCTCCACTACCTCCGTGTGTGTGTGTGCGTCACTTACCCCGTCTTCCTCGTGTAGTCTTTCCTCTATTTTTTCTATCTCCCGTGTCTCTGCCAACTCTTCACCCTTTACCTCCCTTGTCTCAACTATTATTATTTCCTTTGTCGTCACCTCGTGTCTCGTCTCGCACGTTTTGGTCTCCCCATTTAATTTTTCCCTTTCGGTCATCGTCACGACCCTCGCCCAACACGCCCCCTGAATTATTTTTTCACCCGCCTCCACCGTGGGCCTGTCAGCCGTTGCACCCCCCTCCAGCTCGCCCGCTCCGACACGTGGAGTCGCCATTTTAAGTTCCCTGCTCACGGCCTTCATGCCCGCCTGCAGGCATCGGCCCATGTTCTGCGTCTCACCCCGCAGCTCTTTCATTTCTTCCCTCATTTGCTGTGTATTCGCATCCATCGTCGTTTTCACTTCATTTGTATTTGTATCCATCTTTTCGTTCATTTGTTCGTTCATGCCTTTCATTTCGTTTTTCATATTCGCTTCCATCTTTTCGATCATTTTCGCATTCATCTTTTCGTTCATTGCCGCCAGCATGGCGCATAGCTGGGCCATGTTGGATGCACTCAGCTGAGCCGTTTCGGCAAGGGTTGGGGAAGGGTTTTGGTGGAGAGGGGGGGGAGGTGTCATACACTGCGGCCGCTGCCGCACCCATTTCGGGCTCTGGGTTCAGTTGGGCGAGTCCGTGTTCCTGCACAATCAACATTTCCTGCTCGGGGATTCCATCCTGGACCATGGATTCTACACATTCTACATCCATTTCTAATACCCCCGGCTCCCGCTCGCCTTGAGACGCCATCTTGCTTCTCCTAAAGGGTTAATTTGCTCGCTCGTAATTTGGAGGGAATCGGGGGTCGCTTCTCTCACCCCTGGACCGATTCCCGTGAATTTAGCCGGAGACAGGAGAGCCCGTTTTCCTGTCTCCGATACCAGTGCCGCGAGGAAGGCGATGAATTTGTATCCCACTCCTGACACCAGTGTTGCGGATTTCGCGCCCGCCGGCGTGCTGACGGCCACGTAACTCGAATCGCGGCACGTCGCCCACCGGACGGACAATCCAGTCGTGACCCTCTCGGACTAACGCCGGGAACCAGTCACGGGTGGACCTTTTGGTCTCACCGCGATCGAGCCAATCAGCCCCCGCGTGGGATAGGGTTGCTCGCCAAATTCGACCTACCTAAGTACCCACGCGGAGGGTAGACCGGGCGATCGCACCTCGCCGCAGGTCGACTTCGGACACGGGCCACTTAAGCGACCCGTTCCGTACTATCAGAATAACCGAGCGGTGTTATCGTCGACCTCGACGGTTCGATTAATTTTCGGGCGTACTCAGCCCACTACCAACCCTTTACGTGAAGCAAGATGAGGGTTCAATGGGGGAAAAGACGAAGCGAAGCGGGAGAACAGTTCAACAATAAAGCACATTTATTCGCGGCACACGGGAAGCACACAAATACAATTCCACCAAATGCACACAAAAAAAAGAAAACACAATTCCATTTACACAAAAAGCAAATATAAAAGCGAAAACAATGCAGAGCTAATACCGACTACCGAGCACACGGCAACACTTATACAATTCTACTTCACAGACGGCGCCGACAACACATACCCAAAACCAAGGAAAAGAAATACCCTCAAGGATGAGGGGGGCCTGAGGCCGGGACCGGGTCGCGCCTACCCGTCTGGTGATGAGACGTGGAGCGGCGATGGCGCCTCTCTCCGCGGGCCTCGCGGACAGTGTCAGGCAGGGGGTGGGAAAAGGGGCCCCCTTGGTCGCACTATCTCAGCGCGGGGGGAAACAGGAGGGGGTTGCTGATGCTCGGGGTATAGAGGATCTTTATTATCCCTGGTGTGCGTCTCCACCTCGGCCAGGTCGCGCTGCCGGCCTTCCTCGGGCGTGCAGCTCCCGGCACCGTCGCGAGCACCCCCTCGTCTGCCTTCGCCGCTGCCGGCCTTCCTCGGGCGTGCAGCTCCCGGCACCGTCGCGAGCACCCCCTCGTCTGCCTTCGCCGCTGCCGCCTCTCCGCCTCTGGACTCTCCACCCTGGACTCTTCTTTGGGCTCCCCTCGTTCGACTCTCTTCAGCTTCTCCAGCTACTGCAGGCTTCGGGCTCCAGACTTCCACACTCGTCCCCTCCGTTCCGACTCCTTCTCGTTCTGCTGACTGACGAACACCGTCCTTTTATCCCCCCGTAGCTTCGCCTTTGACCCCCTCCCTTTGACCTTTCACCTCGCTCCCCATTGGCCCGAGAAAAAGTGGGCGTGAAGGCTTTTTGATCCACAAATTTGCATATATCGATCGTTCTGGAGGCGGGGCCAAATCGCCCCTCGCTCACCGATTGGACGGCAAAAAGTGGGCGTGTGTCGTTTTTGATCCGTTTTTGAAGCACAAAATCCGTGATTTTGTACACGCTGTTCGACGCGCGCTCTGCACGAATCCAACACCGGTACCCACAGCGGGGCAAGAACGGTGGCGATGCTACGGTTGCGAGGTGTGACGGGAAGGTCGTGGCGGTTGTGGTGAAGCGGCGTTGTGGTTGGTGCTTGATGTTGTGGTTGTGGTGGTAATCATGGCGGTTGGTCCAAAATAAAGATAGTAAAAGAAAAACGGCTATCCTGAAGAGTCGCAGCTCGCATAAATGACATGTATTCCCACTAGACAACGGGTCTGGGCCTAACTACACATGCACTTACCGAGATACCTCACCTAAGGGACCTGAATGGTGGTTTGCGAATCTGGTAACCACAACAATATATATATATATATATATATATATATATATATATATATATATATATATATATATATATATATATATATATATATATATATATATATATATATATATATATATATATATAGTCACGATTGTCAAGGCTGTTGATATTGAACTCTCCAAATATTGAACTCTCCAAAAAAACCAAATATACATATATATATATATATATATATATATATATATATATATGTATATATGTATATGTATGTATGTATATATGTATATATATATATATATATATATATGTATATTTGTATATATATATATATATATATATATATATATATATATATATATATATATATATATATATATATATATATATATATGTATATTTGTATATATACAATATATATATATATATATATATATATATATATATATATATAAAAATATATATATATATATATATATATATATTTACTGAAGCGCAAAAGAAACTTACCACTTGTTTGAAATGTAATAAAATTGTAACAGTTCAAAATAAAACAAACCAACAATTGCTAATTGAAACATTGGCATTTTATTGATGACATGTCAAGTTTTTCACCAAGATATACCATCTCATCAGTTTGTTCTCCAGTACAGAACAGCACAGGGTGCAATGTCAGTCCCCTTTCAATAGCGTGTGTGGCCACCATTGTTTTGGATACAGGCAGTGCATCGTCGGCGCATACTGCCTACCAGTCTTTGGATGGATTGCTGCTGGATTGTGTCCCACTCAGTCCTCGATGTCTGAAGCCATCTGACTTAGGACCATCTGCCTGTCCTGCCTTGCAGTGGTGACTCTTGGCCTCCCTGATCGAGGTCTGTCATCTGCAGAGTTGTGGAGGGTGTCTCTGTCCACCAGGGCCGATATCGTCTGGTGTGAACAGCCAAGGCGACGTGCCACCTCACGGTAGCTCAATCCGCCTTGCAGTATGCCCAAGGCACACTGCCGTTGATTCCTTGACAATCGTGGCATGTTGATTGAAATGCCCATTTTGCACTGGCCTTTTCAAAGGCATTATAAAGACATCACGTGGAGCTCATTAAAATCATCCCGTACCCCTTGGCTAATCACTGACAGTCAAAACGGCTGTTCAACAGCTGTGCTATGAAGTGACCATTGAAGGTTCAAGTTACCATCCATGACCGTTTTGTCTGACAGTGAGGACACTCTTGTCCACAAATAAGTTCACACATTTACTACACGCAGTGTTATTCTTGATATTTGAAGGTTTAAAAGGTGGTAAGTTTCTTTTGCGTTTCAGTATATATATATATATATATATATATATATATATATATATATATATATATATATATATATATATATATATATATATATATATATATATATATATATATATATATATGTATATATATATATATATATATATATATATATATATGTATATATATATATATATATATATATATATGTATATATATATATATATGTATATATATATATATATATATATATATATATATATATATATATATATATATATATATATATATATATATAAGCAAAATGTTTGTTTGTTTGTTTGTGACCAGACTCCTCTGAGGTCTGAAGGTTAATCACCACGAAACTTTGTAGGACAACATTGTTTACCACGGTGTACCTAAATTGGGGTTTTAAACAGTCTTTTTCTCAGAATTCATAAATTATAAACACCTGAGCTAGTACAGCAGATAAGCTCTCATATTTTAACAAATTGTGCATTTTATGAGAAAAGCATGAAATTTCTAGCATATAGTTAGGTCATACCATAATGTTTATTTTCGGATGTGGAGAGTGGAGGGAAGTCAGATTTGACCTCTGAGGGGACAGTGAGAGGTAAAATCCAAGATGGCCACTCGTCACCCGGGTCTAATGTTCAAACGTCCTTAATTTTGGAACCAGACTGCGCAGAAAAACATTTACGGTGTCATTTCCAACTAAATTGGGGATGCCCATTCATTTGGTGATACCTTTGAGAATGTCAGAATTCAACGAGATAATTTAGGTCAAGGTCAAGGTCAAGGTAAAAAATTATCAAAAATAAGCAATCAGTTGAAATTTGCAAATGAATACCGAGTGGTGTCATTGTGGCGAATTTAGTTATTTAGCCCTTCAGAGGGTGTGCTTGAGGCGGATGTGGCGCAGTTATGTATTGTGTATATCCATGCTTAGACTAGCTGGGTATAGATACGTTATCTGAAGAGTTCTATGTTTTGTTGACCCTTACCAATAAAGAAATCCTAGATATTGACATGTATCTAAGAAGATAGCCTAGATGTAAAATGTGGTATGGTAGTTGGTGCTTTCATTGTGTTTTTAAGAAAAGTAGCCGCATCGACCTTGTCTGGGATGTATACCTACCCGCCAGCATCAAAGCCTCAACAAGACAGAAGAGGGGAAAAGGCACCAGGAAAAGAGTGGCTCCTTCCACTGTGATACCAAAGAACTGGAAGGACTTCCTTCGATGCGATGATAACAAAACCGAATTGTTTGCTTTCCTGTCACGCGTAGTTGTTCATCTTCCTCTAGCAGAGGTCAAGGAACTGTATGCAACAGATGGAAGTAGAGTCCTTTGCTCTCCGGCTGAGTCATACTTGGCCTGCCTTGCCCCATGTTCGCAGGAGGAGGCCGACACTCGTCTACTTCTGCATGTGGCAGATGCTGTGCAAAAGGGGTGTAAGAAGGTGACCATACGTACCGTTGATACTGATATGGTAGTACAGGCTGTAGCTTCATTCAGCAAGACAGCTCCTAATGAGCTGTGGGTTGCCTTTGGTGTCGGGTCAAGCTTCAGTTACATAGCTGTTCACGAAATGGTTGCCACAATGAATCCAACACAGTGTCTGACTCTCCCAGTCCTTCACGCTTTCACCGGGTGTGACACTGTATCTGCATTCGCTGGCAGAGGAAAGAAGACTGCCTGGGAAACTTGGAAGTCTTTCCCAGAGGTAAACGATGCTTTCAATGAACTCCTATGCATGCCAAGTGAGGTCAGTGAAGGATTACTCAGACTGTTAGTAGACTCAGACTACTCAGACTCAGAGTGTCAGACTCAGATTACAATGTTACTGCTGGAGCGATTTGTAGTGCTAATGTACGACCGAACCAGTGAGAGCACGGAAGTGAATCATGCCAGGAAACAGCTCTTCACACAGAAGTCTAGAACTCTAGAGAACATTCCTCCAACCCAGGCAGCACTCAAACAGCACATCAAGCGCACTTGCTCCCAGGCCAACTGTTGGAACCAGGCATTGGTCCTGGATCCAGAGATGCCAGAGCCATCTGACTGGGGCTAGACAAAGGAAACAACTGGGTGGCAGCTGCTTTAGACCACTCTCCCCGAAGCATCAAAATCGTGCCATGAATTGATCCACTGTCGCTGTGAGAAAGGATCCACTGGACGGTACAAGTGTGCCAAAGCTGCGCTCAAGTGCACTGCACTGTGCTTCTGTTCTGGAGGCTGTTAGATTTTGATCACTACCATTACCATCATCATCATTGCTATTAATAAAGTATTAAATAGACGCAGCATGGGACTATTCTGTTACATTTTTTTTGTATTATTATCCCTATAGTGTCAAAGTGGAAGCGAAGTTTCGCTATATGGCATAGGTCCAATCCATTGTCTTTACCAAAAGAATGTCCAAAAGTTTTTTTTAACGTAATTTGACCTTGACCTTCATCGAAATGCATTTCCTTTGCTCCTGGCGATCTCAAAAGTATCACTAAACGAATGGCCATTCCAAACTTAGTTGGAAATGACACCTTAAATGTTTTTTTACACTGTTTAGTTCCAAAATTAAACGTGTTTGAACATTAGGCCCGGTGGACTGGTGGCCATCTTGGATTTGACCTCTCACGGTCCGGTGGACTGGCGGCCATCTTGGATTTGACCTCTCACGGCCCGGTGGACTGGCGGCCATCTTGGATTTGACCTCTCACGGTCCGGTGGACTGGCGGCCATCTTGGATTTGACCTCTCACGGCCCGGTGGACTGGCGGCCATCTTGGATTTGACCTCCCACGGTCCTCAGAGGTCAAATCTGACTTCCCTCCACATCTGAAAATAAACCTTATGGTATTCACTAACTATGTCAGAAAATTCATGCTTTTCTCATAAAAACGCACAATTATTGTGCTTATCCGCTGTACGAAGCTGCCACCTGCCGCCATCTTAGCAAGGTTCAATCCATACATGTGGAATGATTCATTAAAAAGCCCATTTTGTTTCGTATTTGAACCGGATATCGACATATTTGGTGAGGTGCTCACCACTGATCGTCAAATATAGTGTCAAATGTGAAAAATAAGTGTCAATTAAGACCTCACCAAATGTCAGATCACCGTGATGGGAAAAATCGGAGAAGGAAGAGTCACGTGACCTCTCAAATGCGGAAATCATAGAAAAAAAATAAAATAAAAAACATAGCACAAATACAATCAAACACATCGATTTAAAGGTAATTTTTACTGCTCATCGAAAGACGTAACTCTCAAAGGTGAAGAGAGTTTGTCTAAAAAAAGGAAGCCATCCTAGCTAAATTCACCAAATATACACCTCAAGTATACATGTATCATCAAGTTTAAAAGAACAAAGTTCACGTCGTGATTTGATTTTTTGATCGTAAATTGATCTTAGACGCTTCATTAATTTCATCGTAGACGTCTCACCTCAAATGAAAAAAAAATTGGAGTGCGTATTGTTGGTAGAAACGGGAATTCAGTGTAAAAATTCAGTGACGAAATATCGTCGTGGATGGAGCCGGTGACCTTGGCAACCATTTTTCCATTGTTTGTTTCAAATGGTTTCTGGTCACTGTCACAGAAACATTCAATCACAGGTGAGATATGTTTGTTTTCTTACAATAATATCAATATCTCTGACCTCTTATCTGAGAGGCCATTCAAGAATGATGTAGTAACACGTCACGGTTGGGGGTTTGGTGGGGGTGTGTCCGAATGTTATTGAATTTTACACTTACAGGGGGTCGGGGGTGTTTCCAGAGCCGTTTTGTAACGACCTTTCCCACAACCCTGAATGAGGTTATGATTGTCCATTACTCCATTCGCCATGGCTTTGCCGTGAGATCTCACTGCAAGCTGGTCGATGGAAGGAAGAAAAAAAAGTGACGCCACCTCCCTGAGAAGAGGAAGAAAAGGCTGCGACAGGAAAATAAGTTGTCCACCTCCACATATAAAACCGAAATGTTTTTTTGTTTGTGACATCACTGCTTTGAGTTCCCAAAGTTAATTCATGAAAAAAAAAACTTTCTACGATCAAATGTTTAACCATGATGCACCTAAAAAGGCGGTTTTAGCAGTCGTGAGGAGGTAATTCGACAAATTATTGCCGTGTTGCACTCCAGAGGAAATTTATTTACTAACATGAGGTAATTTATTTTCTACAGCTTCACTCCTTTACATCCCGTATGGCCTGTAGACCCCATGAGACCCTTTAAAACCCATTTACACCATTTTGAGACGTGTAAACCATCTTCGATCCTTATCAACACTTCTCAGACCGATAGACCTTTTAAGACACTTTGGACAATTTCAGATCATTTTGGACACCTCACACCACTTTTGCTCCTTCACCCTTAGACCCTTTTAAACATTTAGACCCATTTAAGGCCCTTAAAACACTTTAGAGCACTTTTTGACCTTTTAAGACCCTTTAAGCCACTTGAGACCAATCTCCACCATTTAGAAAATCGAAAAATATTCCCCCAAAAATCCTTTTTGATGACGTTTTTCGTACACCATTGTTGTTGCATCACAAGTTGCAATGACGAATCGAAACTGATATCCGAAAATGAAACATGTAGAAAAGTGAAACTGAAACGACTGACCTGTGGATCATCGAATGGGAAACCAGAATGAAATGCTGTGAGAAAAACTTATGCAAACTGCTCCAGTTCTCCCAGATTTGAAGGGTACCTTCTCCCAACTGCTGTTTTCAGATCTCCCCACAAGTGTTCAATGCGATTTAGATCTGGACTCATTGCTGCCCACTTCAGAATAGCCCAGCGTTTTGTCTTGAACCATTCCTGGGTGCTTTTTGAAGTGTGTTTAGGGTCATTGTCCTGATGCAAGACCCATGACCTTCAACGGAGACCAAGCTTTCTGACACTCGGTTGAAAATTGCGCCAGAAAATGCCTTGGTAATCTCCTGATTTCATGATACCATGCACACATTCAAGGCACTCAGTGCCAGAGGCAACACAGCAGCCACAAAACATCACTGAACCTCCTCCGTGTTTGACTGTAGGGAAAGTGTTCTTTTCTTTGAAAGCTTCATTTTGTTTTCCGTAAACATAGAGATGATGTGTTTTACCAAAAATCTCTAATTCATTCTCATCTGTCCACAGGATATTCTCCCAGAAGTATTTTGGCTTGTTCAGGTGTGTTTTGGCAAACTCCAGTCAGGTCTCTCTGTCTCTGTGTCTCTGTGTCTCTGTGTCTCTGTGTCTCTGTGTCTCTGTGTCTCTGTGTCTCTGTGTCTCTCTCTCTCTCTCTCTCTCTCTCTCTCTCTCTCTCTCTCTCTCTCTCTCTCTCTCTCTCTCTCTCTCTCTCTCTCTCTCTCTCTCTCTCTCTCTCTCTCTCTCTCTCTCACTCTCTCACTCTCTCACTCTCTCACTCTCTCACTCTCTCACTCTCTCACTCTCTCACTCTCTCACTCTCTCACTCTCTCACTCTCTCACTCTCTCACTCTCTCTCTCTCTCTCTCACTCTCTCACTCTCTCACTCTCTCACTCTCTCACTCTCTCACTCTCTCACTCTCTCACTCTCTCACTCTCTCACTCTCTCACTCTCTCACTCTCTCACTCACTCTCACTCTCACGGGGCCATCCTGAGTCTCCTACCAAAGAATGCCCTTTCATTGAGTTGGTGACGGATGGTGTGAGTTGAAACTGTCGTACCTTTTCTCTGAGGGTCAGATTGAATGTTTGACAGTTGATCGAGGTGCTTTCTCCACCATTCGAACAATCCTTCGTTGCAATCTCCGATCAAGTTCTCTCTTGCGGCCACGTCCAGGTTGGCTACAGTGCCATGGGCCTTAAACTTCCTGATAACATTGCATACGGTGGACACAGGAACATCAAGGTTTCTGGAGATGGACTTGTAGCCTTGAGGTTGTCCATGCTTGGCAACAATCTTGTGTCTGACCTCCTCAGACAATTTTCTGGTTTTCTTTCTTTTCTCCATTCTCATTGCGGTACATACAGTGACACAAAACGGCAGAATAACTCCTTTTCACTATTCAAACTGGTTGAATGAGTGACTTTTATATTGCAGACACCTGCAACTCACCGCAGGTGAGTTCAATTCCAAAGTGAAGGAGAATCACCTGCTTGAAATCTCAATTTTTCTCACAACTTCTAAAAGGTGCCAATAATATTGTCCAGGCCATTTTAGGATTTCTGTTTGGAATAAGCTAAGATTTAGTAATATTTTCAGCTTTTTTTGTTTTGTTCCACTCAAAACCAAATAACTATACATATGTGGATACCAAAAGATTTTTTTAATTTCAACAATTTTTTGGAATAGATGGTGCATTATTTGAAAAAAGTGCAAAGGTGCCAATATTTTTTGCAATGACTGTAGGTGCCTTTCGGTGGTCAGTTGGCATGGAAAGAACTTTGGTGATCTTCCATCAGGCGGTAGACCCAAAATGTGCCTAAATTAGTTTCCCAGCCAAGCTTTCATAATATCACCCTCACTCCCAAGTAGTACTTTGGAGGTACAACAAGCATGGATTGGAAATCTTCGCTGGTGGAATGGAACGACGTTGCCAAGGTCACCATATCCACCAACTGCGATATCTGTGCACTGAATATTTACACTGAAATCCCTTTTCTACCAATACACCCTCATTTGAGGTGAGACGTCAATGAGCCCGTCAGTGAAGGGTACCCTGTGATAGTATATCTTCTTGTTATATTAATACGTGTGTGTGTGTGTGTGTGTGTGTGTGTGTGTGTGTGTGTGTGTGTGTGTGTGTGTGTGTGTGTGTGTGTGTGTGTGTGTGTGTTGTTAATTGGTATCTACATATGTGAGTTTCAGAATGTGGAATGGAGTCCTCCCAGGGTGGGCTCAAAGGATCCACCTTCATTTCAGTAAGGGGTCACGATTCATGGACCAATCTGTGAAGTTTTCTGTTCTCAAAGTTTTGTGCTGAGGGCTCTCTTCAGGATCTGAGCCCTGGACAGCTTCCAACTGTAGTTTGTTTGTAATAATATTCCCAGGGATGGTTTTTAGCTCACCTGTAATGGCATTCCAGGGAGCTTATGGGATGGTTCGTCATCAGTCCGTCCACAAATCCTTGCAACTTCTTCTCTGAAACTACAAATACGATTTCAATGAAATTTGACCACAACCTTCATCAACTGTGATGACATTAAAAAACGGGGTCTGAAGGAGAGGGAGTTTACAGGTGGGGGGAGGAGGGGGTTGGTTGCCCCCCCCACCCCCAAAGAAGTATTTGCTTTATTCACAGAAATGATACACACAATTCCGATGAAACTTTACTTCAACCTTCATCACCCATGACGTACCAAAGTTTGTTCATGACATTAGAAAAATCTTCTCTCAGAGGATTTAAGGGGGTTGACCACCAAAATATGTATAATTGCTTTCTTCTCCAAAACTACATAAACAATTCTGTTGAAACTTCACCACCATCTTCAACACCCGTGATGTACTAAAGCTTGTTCACGACATTAAAAAAGTTGGTGTCTAAAGGGTTCTACGGGGGGGGGGGTTGCTCCCCAAATATGTATTTGCTTTCTTTTCTGAAACCACACATAATTTCAATGAAACTTGACCACCATCTTCACCACCCATGGTGTATCTTTCCTCCTTCACCCCATCAGTCTGCTCCAAACCCTCTGCAACTTTCAACCCTCATTGGTCCATTCCCACCCCCCTGATGCTTTCAATCTTTCCTCTTTGACCCCATCGGTCCATTTCCCTCCCCCCACTCCCCCACTCCTTTCAACAATCTCTCCTTTACCCCATCAGTCCATTCCCCCCCCCTTTGCTCCTTTTAATAATCCCTCCTTCAGCCAATCAGTCCATCCCCCCAACCCCCAGCCCCTCTCAACAATCCCTCCTTTACCCCATCAGTCCATTCCTCCCCCTGCTCCTTTTAATAATCCCTCCTTCAGCCAATCAGTCCATCCCCCTCCCCCAACCCCCGGCCCCTCTCAACAATCCCTCCTTTACCCCATCAGTCCATTCCTCCCCCTGCTCCTTTTAATAATCCCTCCTTCAGCCAATCAGTCCATCCCCCCCAACCCCCGGCCCCTTTCAACAATCCCTCATTTACACCATTGGTCCGTTGACCCCTCTGTTTTTCTTAATCCCCCAATAATCCCCTTCACCAAACTTCAATTTGACAATCCCTCCTTCATCCCATCAGCCCCCCCCCAATCCTTTGAACAATCCTTCCTTTACACCATCGGTCCATTGACCCCTCTGCTTTTCTCAATCCCCCAATAATCAGGTCAGGTATGGGAGCGTGCGCCGGTGCAGTACGTCACCGTCACGCCGGTGCAGTGCGCCCCCAGGCAGATGCCTGGCCCATCCCCATCTCCTTGAAATACTGATCAACCTGCTGCAACCGTGAGGCACGTGATTAGGCCATTGGTTCAGGATCAGCAGGATCAGCGTCAGGAAAACGAGCCACGTGTCCATACAGCCGCAGCTGACGCTCATGGACTATGCAGGTAACAAATCTCATTTGAGTCTCTCTCAGCAACCGCTCATTCGACACAAAGTCACACCAGCAATAGCCAAGGATTCTCCAGAGACCTAATACTGAAGGAATTAAGTCTCCGTCTCAGATCCCTGGTCAGAGTCCAAGTCTCACATCCGGAAATCAAGACTGGAAGCACCAAGGACTTAAAAACTCAGACTTTCATCCTCCCGCACAGGTATTGACAGTGCCACACCCCATGATCCATTGAATCCATGACTCCCCAGGCCCGACCCGATGTCTATTGACCTCTGGCTCACAGCCAGCATAGACATGAATATCACTGTCAAGGGAAGGGAATCTCTCCGTGTCCTCAACATCCTCACCACAAACAGGAACAGAGAAGATAGCAGCATCCAAGATGTCATTGAAAGCCTGGATCTTAGTTTTGACCCAGGTAACCCGTAATCCCAGCGGCTCTGAATCCTTATTTAGCACCTCGAGGGCCTCAAAAATTATATCGAGAGTCTCCGCAAAGGTGACTGCATCGTGTGTGAAATCAAGGTCAGAGATCTTGACATTCCAAAATGATGCACCGCAGCTTGATCTCTCCGACTGATAAAGACTGGCTGGCAAGGCAAGGCAAGGCTATCTGATAGTAAGTGGGGCCGGCAGATGTTGTTGGCCAGTCTCCGATGGTACGAGCTGACAGTAGATGTCGTTGGCGGCAGGAGAATGCGGTGACAGTGGGTAGGATGGCTAGCATCAGCCCTATCCCACTTTATCCGGAGCTGTCCCACTAATCCAAAGCTCCTGCCCCTCTAAACCCTTCTAAACTAATCTATTCCTCCTGGACCCACTGATCCCATTTAAACTAAACTCCCTCCTGAGGGGAACATCCAGGAATGTACGGTGAGAAACACGATGAGGTGGTGTGACCTCACAAAGCTCGCTGGCAAGTGGAACTTTGTGGGGAGGGGGGAATATCGTGCCTACATCTACTCTAACAATTTGGGACACAACGGATCCTCAAAAAAGCCAATTACCCTCCTCCGTCACTCGAGCGGCCGCAGATATCCAAAATGGTACAATGGAGGAGCATCACGACTCTAACCGAGGACCTTTAAAAACACTTTTCTCATTTACCATTAACCTCACTAAACTGTGGCTCTACGCAACCAATTTACAATTTGTGGGTGAGGAAGTTGAGGTCGTGGAGAGATTCACTTACCTTGACAGTGATATTCATGTCTCTGCTGGCTGTGAGTCAGAGGTCAATAGACGTCTGGGTCGGGCCTGGGGAGTCATGGATTCACTGGATCATGGGGTGTGGCGCTGCCGGTACCTGTGTGGGAGGACGAAAGTCCGAGTCTTCAGGTCCTTGGTGGTTCCAGTTTTGCTCTCTGGATGTGAGACTTGGACTCCGACCAGGGATCTAGATGGAGACTTAATTCCTTTGGTACCAAGGTCTCTTCGGAGAATCCTTGGTTATCGCTGGTCAGACTTTGTGTCCAATGAGCGGTTGCTGAGAGAGGCTCAAATGAGATTTGTTACCTGCATAATCCGTGAGCATCAGCTGCGGCTGTATGGACATGTGGCTCGTTTTCCTGATGCTGATCCTGCTCACCATATTCTCTCAGTCAGGGAGCCTTGTGAGTGGAGGAGGCCAATGGGCCAACCACGTGCCTTGTGGTTGCAGCAGGTTGATCGGCATGGGCCAGGCATCTGCCTGGGGAATGGCCAGACGGAGGCCCCTGGAGTACCGGCGGAAAGTGGACGCAGCGGCGTGCTGCTCTGGCGCATCCTCCCATACCTGACCTGACCTTACCCCCGCCTCACGTGTTGATAGGCCTCACCCTCAATTTTTCTATCCATGCTCCTGCACAACATTGTGGCTGGGCAGTGTAGCTCCCTCTGCTAGCTCCTTGGCTGTCTCCTCTGTCACGGCACCCCCAAGCCGCTGGGGTTGTCAGCTGGCATACACGTTCCCATCCAAATTCTGGGGAAGCCCTTGCTGGCTTCCCCCTAGTACACTTCCTGGGACATGACACTTCAGGTCCACTCCCCAGGTAGGTACCGAGGCCCACAAATCTGGCTCGCTCCTCAGAGTTCCATGGCCTAACAGCATGCACCCAGTGCACAGGGTTCTCTTCTCAAACAAAAACCTGCCCCCCAATGAGGCACACCCCCAGCCAGTCAATTTACTCTTGCACCTTGCAAAACAAAACTTTTCTTCAAGCTTTATGTAGGTGAAGAAATGTGTCCAAATGGCGATGTTTCTTTCTAAATCGTCGGGTTTCACATTAAACCCCGAAGGAGTATTTAAATCCAATCTGAACTACTCCACAAGGGATGCTCCCACATGCAGCACCCCTTGCTCACCCTTCGGCTCACTCGGAGCTGGAATCGTACCGACTAATCCCTGGAAAAACCGTTCTAAATATAACGCTAAACAGTCCATCTATAACGGCTTTCCCGATTCCTCCATGTCCATGCTACATGTGCCAACACACGACGGCACCGCATTCACTTCACACACCTCACTCCATATGTGCACTCATTCTCACTCTCTTGATGCGTGCACATGCCCACACTCGCATGCTCTCCCCTACACCCATGCTGGACAGCACGAGTCAGGCATCTTTGATCAAATGGCATGCTGGCCGTGTGTGGTGCATGGCTCGCATGGTTAACTGGCTTCCCATGTCCCCGTTTGCACTATCACCATGCATCCATGCAAGTGCTCGTTGCGGAAATAGCCAGATCCGCTCCGCCATCTTTCCTCCCCGCCGACTCTCCTGGCATGCCCTTCAAGGCCACGTGCACCTTGTACGTTTTGCCCCACACGTCTATTAACCTCCTCCACCAAGACCTGGTCTGCTTTGCCTTTCAGCCTCCTGGCCTTGGCTATTTGTTCCCGCACTATCACTCCCGTTATTATTCCTCTACTCGTTGCACCGGAGAGGATTATAGGTTTGCTCTCTATCTGTTCTGCCTGGGTTTTTTCATACTTTTTTCCCCCAACACCCTTTAACATCTATATATCTATCTATCTATATATTGTTGCGGGCCGGCGGGGTCGGGTGAGAAGACCACTAGGTGGGGAAACCTACGTCGATTCCCACCAGACTCCCCGGAATTGTTGGCCGTCGCTCACGAATAATTCCGTGACTCGGCGGGTCACTTAACCGACCGTGGACGCCAATAACTCAACCGCGTGACCTAGGATCCTCCCGCCTATGGAATCGGGTTACCTAATTAACCACGTGGTTTAACCACCGGGGAACCACGCCCTCGGTACGCATTGTCCGAACCGGATCACTCTACCAGATCGGATCACCTTTCCGGATCGGATGCAGCCGAGCGACACTGCCAAGGACGTACCGGCTTGAAGGAACGGACTGTTGGGAATAAAGACCCGGCTAAACTTAGATTTGAGCCATGCTGGACCAATGAGAGAAAAGACAAAGGCGAGCTGGGAACATTTCTACAACAACTATTTATTTACACTAAGCGAAGAAAAGCATTTGGCACAACAAAGGTTTATTGGGTATGTAACGCAGGGAAAGATGAGAGATGTGGGGTGCAGCAATTATACAAGCAACTTACAAAGCAGACAGTGCAGATTTGATGCGAGATTAATAAAGTAACAATCACAACAATAAAAGATCTTATACAGGCTTACTTAACGGATAGGCACCAACACTCTCAGACACACACTCAGACAAAGTAAACCCAATTGTGAAAGGGACTTTTGCAGCCAGGGAGGGAGGGAGTTGAGGTTACAGTTTCTCAGTACCTGAGCGTTTCGGGGGAGGGATGCTCTGTGGTGCGTCACCCGACAATGGTTGAGTTGTTTGGCCACAACCGTACGTGTGGAGATCGTGTCTGCAAGAGGGGCTCAAGTGGAGAAGAGCGGAGTCCAAAGGGGGGTGAGAGATGAGCAGCAGGTAGGACCAGGCAAGAGGCCGTTCGTCGAGAAGCAAGGAGCGGTTCGACGTCGTGTCGGCGGAGACAAGTGGCAGGAGCACTCACTCTCAATGACTCCTTCTCTCCTTAAATTCTCCCTACTCCTTCTTCAATATTCAAAAACCTCTCTCAATTCTCCTTCCAACCAACTTGCAATCCTCTTCCCAACCAACCAACTACACGGAGGTCCGTGCTTTTTCGAACCTGGAGGTCAGGGAGGAGCCTTGCCAAAACCTGACGTCATTGTCCGAGCCGAGCATGCCGATTGGACCGGCCCTTCACGTGGTCCGCCTTTCCCGGGTCTGGGTTTCAGCCAGACTCCAGTATGGTCCGCCCACGCCGCGCATGTCCGGCCTTTGGAAGGTGGATGGTGGTGCAGCTTTAGCGTTTGTCCAGCCAAACGTCAGGATTTTGCCTCGGAAAATGAGTCGCTGGGTAGACGATGGTACACTGTGGCCAGCGAAACGAGGGTAGCAAGTGAGATGATGACAGCATGGATGGTCACGCTGTGGTAAGCGAGACAAGGGTAGCAAGCGAGATGAAGGCACCGTGGATCGTAAAGGGAGGGAATAAAATAAAAGGGAAAAAATGATTTATTAATCCTAACTAATAGCCCATCGCAACGCACCCTCTTGTTTTCCCAATAAACAAAAGGTAGGCACCTAACTACACATATATTAATGGATAACTGACTCAGGACAACTGTATGTTGTATGCATACGGTTCAGAGAACCGTAACACTACCCCCCTCCCTTTTGCTAGACTCGACCCGAGTCATCAACATTCGTGTGGCATGCAGATGTAGGTTCCCCAAGTACATTTTACCGAGGGATCCCTGAGTGCGACATTTTGAATACATGTCCCAAAAATAAATAACCTAGTGCGTTGTGTACCTAAACTAACAGACTCATTCGGACAACTTAACTACATTGCCGGAACTAAACAAACAACAGGTGGGTCAGAACTATACACATTTCTAATATTTACATGACCCATGGCCCGGGACCTGTGACTTAAGGAGAGAACAATAAAGGCAACATTCAGGGATGAGTGCAGCAGCAGGCAATCGATGATCAGGCGTCTTCAGGGCCCTCAATGGTCCTTTGTTGGTTTTTTGTTTGGTTGTTTGTTATCTTGCCAAAACGAAGTTTTTGCAAGATATGTTAGTTAGCTTGTATGTTTTTTTTTTTGTTTTTTTTTTGTCTGTAATCACGTATAAAAAATTCTGCAGAGCACAGTTATCATCTGAAATTTTTGTAACTTCGCATATCAGAGGCCTATAGAGGTCCCTTTCAGTGCACAAAATTTTGAAGGTCAAGGTTAAAGGTCAAGGTCACTTTGGCGCAAATCAGGGGAGTCGACAAAACCCTTATTTTTTGAGTAATTTTGATCGGATCGTCTTCAAACTTCATGGGAATATAGTTCATGGTCTGGCGCTCAGCTGATTAATTTTTGGTGGCGATTGGCCTTGACCTTCATATGTTTTTATTTTTTTATTTTATTTTATTTTTTGGTCTGTAATCATGTATAAATCACTCTGCAGAGCACAGTTATCATTGGAAATTTTTGTAACTTCGCATATCAGAGGCCTATAGAGGTCCCTTTCAGTGCATAAAATTTTGAAGGTCAAGGTCAAAGGTCAAGATCACTTTGTCGCAGATCAGGGGAGTCGACGAAACCCTTATTTTTTGAGTAAATTTGATCGGATCGTCTTCAAACTTCATGGGAATATAGTTCATGATCTGGTGCTCAGCTGATTAATTTTTGGTGGCGATTGGCCTTGACCTTCATGGTTAGCGCCTGAGGTCAAACATATTTGACCCCAAGGTCAAATTTTCAAGTTTTAGGAACCATATTGTGTAGTACCTCAAATTGAACACCTCGATGAGTGCTTTCTAGATATGTCAAGCTTGAGACATTATGACGTCATTTGGTGACGTTATGAGGCAAAAGCATATTTTTCATGGTTACTCTGTAGAACGATTCTCATCGGAATCTCTCGTAGGCTGATATTTCTCAAGGAGTCGCTCCTGGTGGATTGCAGCTCTGTTCACCTCAGTGTGACCTTAAAGAAGTCACACGTGGTCACCTTTTGGCAAGGGTGACATTGGTTTATTTTTTTTTGTTTTCCTGGCTGCTGGAGGAAACTCACCCTAACATGGCAGGCCACATGCCGTCTCACAGCCCATTTGAACTGGCCTTTATAAACAACAAGGAGATGTCCGGGCTGCACAAATGCAGTCCCCGGTAACGCGGCTGCCTGCAGGGCAGTCCTTGCAAATACTTCCACAAAGATGGTCCTGGCACACATGGTAAAGTTGAGTGACATGCAAGACAAATAAAGGCATGGGCAGGTATGGCAAATGGAGTCAAGGCAAAGGCAGAAAAAGGCATAGCAAATGCAGACCAGGTAAGGTGCAACAGTACAACAGGTCGGCACATGAAGCTGGCCGGCCACGGTGTGGTCTCATGAGGTTGTGGAGGGAGTGTGGTGGCGGTGGCCAGTCTGAAGATGGGCTCGGTCCTACCCTACAGTCTCCCCCCAACCTATTGCCTATGCCTGTCCTTGTCCATACCCACCCCCATTCGGTTGTCACAAAAAAAAAAAAAACTAAATTTAGACATTTTTTTTTCTTATTTTATAATTACATGTGTCCTGAACCCCCTTATTGTCTTTATTCAGCTAACCTGTCCTGACTGTCTATTCCCATTCCCTAAGATCCCTTTGGAAAGGATTGAGGAAGAGACAAGTGAATTTGTCTCAAGGCCCAATGCAGCCTCAGAATAGCTCCCACCGGTTTCAGAAATTTCCAAGGCGAGTCCAGCGGCCTACGGACAGCGAAGGGATGGATGGTGCGAAGGGGTACACGTTTCCTATATATTGTTAAGGATTCAGCGACGGAGGGATTCTCAACCCACTCCGGCCGTCTCCGGGATATATAATGCCAGCCGGCTCAGCACAGGCCTCGGGTCACGCGCCTTCAATCGCGATACCAACGTAATCCTTGTACCTTGCCAGTTGGGGAAATAGAACCCCTGGTTACAGACTGGTTTTGTCAGATGCCGAGCGTTTTCTGCCAGTCTGTAACCATTTTTGGTTTTATATGCCAAACGAACGGATCGTTCCTCGAAGCGACACAAATTAATCCATAGCGGCAACTTTATACGAATTAACCAGATTTATTGGGGAACATCGGGGATCACAACACAAGCAAAATTCACGACAATGGTTATATTAACAATCCTCAACCCGTTCTTAACTAGGGAACCACGGTCTACAGGTTTCGAGGGGGTCGCTACCGAAATATGCCTTATACAACACGTGCAGACAAAGACAAACAGCATGCATGCAAGACAAGACAGAGTACTTGGTGAGGTTTCATGGACGAGAGGACAGTGTCAAGAGCCCGAATGTCGCTCGCAACAGGCGGATGTCCACGGATTCGAGCTCCCAGCTCGAACCACGCCGCCTGGCAAAATGGCGCTTGTCCTTTTGTCGCAGACCTCACGCACGCGGTCTCCGCGCGCTCTAGCCCCGTGCAATGTTGATGGCACAAGTCCGCCAGATCAACGATGGGCCTCAGCCGATCTCTCTCCAGGGTTCAGCATACAAATCCAGGCTTGGCTCGTTCACCACAAAAGGCCCAAATCGAGGTGCCAGACTCCGCAGGCGGATCGACAAACGTGTCGGGCCGTGAGGTGAGTAAGTATGGAGGCTCCGCGTCTCCTCTCCTGCCTTCCCGCCTCGAAGCCCGACTTCCGCTTCATCCTCTCAGTTCCTCTCTCTGTCGAATCAGCTTTTCTTTCTCGGCCGATGGCAGACTCGACCCTCAGGTTCAGCGTTCTCTCCCGACCGATTCATCACTGCCTTTTCTTTTCTTTCTCGCCTCGAAGCCGGCTGCCGTCCCTCTCACGGCAGAAGCCTCGACGTGCAGGCAGCCTCTCAAAAGCCCACTGCCGTTTCTCAAAACTCAACTCCTTCGTTCGCTCGATTTGAATCATGAGCACGCTTCGAGAGCGACTATTTCCACACACTCAACCCTTTTTACGAAGCCTTCGTTCGCTCGCTTCCTTCGAGAGACGAGCCCGCCTTCTCTCGGCCAAGCTGACAAACTCCTCCCCCTTCGCATCACTTCCTCCCTCCAGCCACACCCCCTCTCCAGGCCACATCCCCTCAGCTGACTGGGAGGGGCCTATCCCGGGATGGGGTAGGAATAAAAGGGATCTCTTGTTTCACCACCACTGTACGAACATAAAAACAGTCTCTTACACCTCCCGACACATATAATGTCCCTTTTACCACACAACCTAGCTAAACAGGCATTTAATGGGGGATCTGAGCTAATACTATATTTAGTAGTCCAATAAGGGCCATTTCCAAAACAATATCCTAGCGTTTATTAAACATTAATCTATCCCCGGGGCTTTTCAACATGCCTGTCTCTTTAAACTATCGGTTCTAGCAACCACAATTCCCCCCCCCCCCCGTCTGTGTTGGTGTTCGTTATTAATTTGGGCCTGGGCCGCAAATTTTCTCCCGTGCTCTTGCACAATTTCGTGGCTGGGCAGCGTGGCTCAACTGGCAGGTCTACCCACCTGCCGAACTCGATCTTCAGCACCCCCGGGTCACTGAGGCTGTCTCAAAGCCTACCTACTCCTTACGGACGTGGGGAATGCCCTTCCTGGATATCTCCGTCGATGCCCATGTGGCATTTCGGCGCTCCGGATCCCTTTCCCGTGGGTACCCGTGCCCATTACACTAACTCGGTCGCTTGGACCCATGGCCTACTCTGGCCGACTACTTCGGTGCCCAGGGTGCCCTCCACTCAGTACGCATATTTCACCAGCCACGCTCCCAGCCGATCAATAGTCACCTGCACCCTACAAAAGGTTTCGTGCCTTCGTTCAACACCAACAACTAAGCGACATCCTTTTGCTTAATTTAACGAACCCACTAACTTTTATTACACTAACCCCGGGTTCCCTTGGGTGGGATTCACTCCTCCCCCCAATCATTCGTTCGCAACATGCATTCCACATTCACTCCATTCACACTCAGGCCCGCTGACCCACATTCACTCATAATTTTTTTTTTTAATTCACTCCAACACTGACACTCTACCAACTACGTTCCCCTAACTGACTCGTGCTCCCCGTCATCCCTTATTCTAATGCACGTTCCATTTAACTCTATGTAGCTAATCTACGTCTCCACTACACGTTCCATGTCTGTTCATGTCTCCAATCCATTTCTAAATTCTAACCTAAATTCCCCCTAACTCGTGTTACCGGGCCCCATGGAGGACTGCTCATTCCCCCTGAGGCCGGTCTATCTGACGCTAAACCCTTCCCCTAACTAATTCTCCTTTGCCCCTGATGAGGATGTTCACGACATCCTGGCTGGGGATCGTCTATTCGTGGCAAGGCTCTACGAGCCTTATGTCTCCACGGGAGCAGTTGTCCTAGCTCCGGCTCCTTCGGTCTGGTCAATCCATGAGGGCGTAAGGTCGCCCTTATAGGGTCTCAGGCGGTCCGCATGAACGATATGGGGAAAGGCCCATGGCCCCATTTTTGTTTTGATGACCACGTCACTAAGTTGCACCAGGACAACCCCCGGGCCCTGCCAGGGCGAGGTAAGTTTCGGGCATTTGCCCTTCCTCCAAATCCTCCAAGAACCAAATCTTCATCCCCGGGGAGTACTCACTCGCCTGGCTCCGGTGGTCATACCTGCGCTTCATTTTCACACCCGCCTGTTGGAGTTGGCGGCGGGTGGACCCATTCCATGCCTTCCTCCAACTGACGTGCGTCGCCCTTCCCTGGGGGTCCATCGGGACGCTCAGGTGTCGGGCCGCCCAGCAAGTCGACGGGGGCTCGCAGCTCCCATCCATACATGAGCAGCGCCGGGCTGCAAGCGGTGGCTCCATGCTGACTCGTTCGGTAAGCCATTAGTAAATATGGGAGATGTTCGTCCCAGTCATCCTGACGGGTGGTGGTGAAGAGTGCCAATTGTTAAATCAGGGTCCTATTGAACCTTTCCACCATCCCGTAAGATTGTGGCCTTAAGGGCGTTGTCCGGGTTTTTCGAATTGCCAGGAGACTGCACACTTCCTTTAGCAATTCACTTTTAAAATTTCATCCCTGATCGGTGTGCAGCTCCTCTGGAATCCCGTGCGGACATACAAAACCTTCTACGAAGGCCTGTGCCACAACCCCGGCTTCTTGGTTGGGAAGGGCTGTTAGTGATAGGCTGTTAGTTTCAGGCTCACAGGCAGGCTAACAAATTTGTGACAGGGACACTGACTCGGTTCGTTTCTATGATGTGGAAGGCCAGGATAACGATACCCCTTAGAGAAGATAACGATGCCGGTTTGTTAGTGAGTCGTGGACCTACGAGTCGTTCATATGTATCGCATGAATGATTTTTTTGTTTTTCCGCTCCCGATCTTCTAATATTACCGCATTCTGCTGTGCCGACTATAGGTTTTCAATTATCATCACTTTTCCTAAACCTTGTGAATTCTTGGCTTTTTTCGTTGGCTCACCTTCGCATTTATGAAAATGAGGAGTGGTCACCCAGCACCCTGAGGGGCCAAGTGCACCACCATGAGCGGCAGGGCCGTGAACCCTCCCAGACGTCTGGATCTTTAAAGAGCAGGTTGCAGGTCACCAAACATGTTCTGAAAATTTATCAATATGATTATATGTGCATTAAATAGTTCGATGCAAACTATTGTGGTTGCCTAACTATTGGGAAAATTAATTAAATTTAACTCCGAAGTTGTTATTTCTCGAGGCTGTTGAAAAAAACAGCCGTGTGCCCATATTTGGATGGTGACGTCACGTTCTCCAAAACAAAGCGGATGCTCACTCGCTCATTGAAGAATGTCCAGTTGAGCGGGCCATTCTTTCACTTTTTTTGAGCTTGCAACTGTCTATATTATCCTTTTTTATTTTGAATTATTGTAGAACAAAGTTATTTGGATATTTGTACATCATGCCTCGTACGTGTGTCGTCATGTTTTGTGAAAATGGCTGGAAAACGGGTAATGGCTCCGATTGGCCACCGATGGTAATGGCCACCGATTCCCGAAGTAATCAAACATTCGCCGGCAGTGGATAAGATTTGTACAAACAAAACGGGCGAATTTCCCCCCAAAGAAAACTGGTAAAGAGGACCCTTTGGATCGACTTGTCATTTGTGGTGACCATTTCACAGCCGAGGATTACGAAGGCAACGCAATGAGTGAGCTCGGTTTAAAAACAAGCGTGACGCTGTGCCCACCATTCAGTCTTCTCCTCCTCAGCTGGCACCTGCTTCATCTTCTCACTCAGTGTCACCTCTCAAGGATTGGGGCATTGTGTTTATCTATAAATGCGCATAAGAAATCGAGAAATTATTAGAATAGAGTAAGTCATCACTATCCGGAAGTCCGTACGTTGTAACCCGTAATGGGGAACGCGGCTGAAAATCTCTTCCCCATCGGCCACGCCTACGCAGCAACGTGTTCTGTCATTGGTTGGTAAATAAATGGCCATAACTTGGGAAGCACTTATCCGATTAATATCAAACCTTGAAAAGGCACATCCACAGGGCCCCAGCAATATACCTGGCAAGTTTCAATGAGATTGGACCAGTGGTTGTCGAGAAACAGTGGTCACACACACACACACACACACACACACACACACACACACACACACACACACACACACACACACACACACACACACACACACACACACACTGCTGGAATTATAGATTGATATGCCACAACAGTCTCTTGAAAGTTGGGGTTTGTTCTAACTGTTCACTTTCGCTGGGGTCAAGCTCGGCTGTCAGAAAGACTTCAACGCCAAGGCTACGGTGTATAATATATTTGGGTCCATCATTGATTCATTCTATTTCTGACTCTTGAGTGACTCGAGGGTTGGTGGTGGTCGTATGGCAGCTTAGCTTGCAAGGTAGCTATCATTTCTTGAAGTGCGACTGTGTCGCTGATGCAGTGCCCCTCTACCAGAACACACACTGGAACTGGTACTCATTTTGTCGACATCGGAAGGATGACAGGCTGAGTCAACCCCCTGGTGTATTAATTCAGCGGCCGACGGGGCTTGAACTCAGGACCCTAGGATCCCAAGCCACCACCCGAACCACTGAGCCAACACCAGGCTACTAGAGGGTTAAAAACAAATTATTATATCAAGTCACAGACGAATCAAACTTGACATTATTTTTATGCATCGAACAAGAAAATGAAAATCTACAAACCAATCTGTCTGGTGGAGTCTGTCAGTGTGAACTGCCGGACAGTCAGTCCTGCCACTTGTACACGAAATAGGCCGTTTTCTGACATTTGCAAGTGGCTCAAATTTATATGTCTCAGGGCCAGAAACTCCATAGTATAAATTCCCATCATCCTCCGACTCGTCCTCGGCAATATCGGAATGAACACACTCAATTTCATCGCCGCCAAAATCGCTCTCCGATTCGCATCTCGCCATTGTTCACACGCTGTTTCCGAATGTTCACGAAGTTTTCGGAGAACGTGACGTCATAGCACCTTCGGTAACTTACGGTCTGTTTTTCGATCACTGTCAAAAGTTTTGACTTAAAAGTTAATTTTAGCATATTTTGAGTTTCAAATGTAAGAAAATAAATACCCAACGATTATTAATGTGTTTACAACCTTCGAATCACGCGAAGTCATCAGCGACCTAAAACCTGCTCTTTAAAAACACACACAAGTTATTATTTGAAATGAATCGATCCGTTCGATCTGAGTTTGATTGTTGCATGTTTAATCAATGAGCAGTTTATCACTCGAAAGAGACTTGCTGTGCTTGTTTATTTGTGAGAAAGGCAGATGTAACGTGTGCATTGGGCTACATCATTGTTTTTATAGTATTAATGTTGTTGTTGTTGTTGTTGTTGTTTTGAGTTGTCCGTTGCGTACGTGTTGACGTCATCGCGAAAATAAAACGCGCTCTCGTTTGCGGCATAATAAAGCGTGTGTGTGTGTGAACTCGTTCCAGGAATGATTCCGAGTATATAACTATGACGTATTGTGTATGCACATCAGCCGTGCGCACATCGGGTTATTTTTTAAATTGTTATTTCGGCACCGAACGCGCCGTTATACACCGCCCAAATGAAGTGTGGTTAAAACCGAAATTACACACAAAGACATTCATTTATTTCACTTTTGTGTGAATAGCATAATCAAAGGGAGTCGGTGGATGGCTTGCAGTGATGCACACTCACCTCTGTCTTGCTCGAGTTTGAATCGCGATCCAGCGAGATATGAACGGTCACCCCGGTCACCCCCGGTCACCAGCATGTTTTTACTTCATGTATGTACATGGGTTATTTAAAATATCACATTGGAAGGGGACATGCATTGCAAAGCAATTCCCGCTCTTTTTTATTTTGATTTCCCCCCATCTGAGTGTTCCGGCGATGAACGTCACCATCACCCACCTTGATGATTACCTCCACCAGCGAGGAGGTGAAGGAGGTTATGTTTTTACCCCCTTTGTCTGTGTGCAGGATATCTCAAAAAGTTGTGGACGGATTCGGACGAAACTTGGTGGACACGTTGAGAGTGTCACAAGGAAGAATCGATTCAATTTTGGTAAAGATCCGGATCATTGATATGAGAATTTTTTTTTTAAGTGATTCTTCACCATTGTTCGGGTCAAAAACGATCTGGTGCTGTATAGCATGAAATTTAAAAAATGGATTGGGACCGATATGTGCTCGTGGATCAGACATACATTACGTGGTGGAGGTATGTGTGCTCTCCCGTGTACCCTTCTAGTTTTCATTTTATTTTCTACCCTTCATGGAGGTCTCACCTCTTTTCTTAATTCCCTGGCAACTCTTACTGTGCCTCTAAATCCTCACGATCAATCTAGCCTGACCAACCGCAATTTGGTGATGTACATCACACACACACACATGCCACATCATTCACCATGGTCTTCATTTTCACCATCAGCTCAGCTCTCATTTGGTCCTCCTTGGCTTGGCCCACACCAAATTTTTGCTGCCAGCTCTATCATCACCGAGTTTAGCTTGCCCTGCATCCATTTTGGCCTCCTTACTCTCAACCATGGCCATCATGGCCTCAAATTGTCAACTGTCTGGCTGTGACGTCACCAGGCTGCTGTTTCTTATTGATGGTTTGCTTGGGGGCATCGGACGAGCTGGGAGGGGGGGTGTATCATAGGTTACCAATCAGTAAGGATAACTCCCAGGCCCTCTAAAAGTCAAACTGCGTCGTGGTGGCGTCTCACCAGCACGTACCCCCTGATCCTGCTCGTTTCGAGCCGAGATTGTGGTGATTAAAAACATTTGCATTTAACACGTGCTCAATTTGGCTTTGAGGCGACGGTCTCCCATGCCTCAGGGTCTGCCAAGTCCTACTCAACTGACACCAACGTAACAGTCATCCCAGACTGACCCCTTGAGGCATAGTCATTACAAGTAGTAGTCTAACCTTATAAGATGCAGCCATTTCACAATTGGTGTAACTGGTCAATCGCAGACCAACTAACACTGCATTTTACAAACTGAAAAAAAAATATCCATGATTCTTTAAACTAACAAAGGGTTATCTGCAAGTAATTTATAAACCAAATCCCATGCATTAACAACAGGAAACAACTACAGTAATCAGAAAAGACATTTATTATTGACTTTCTCAACCCATTCCAAAGTACAGAATTCCTGCCTTTGCAAAATTCTCCCTCAACATACAGCTCATCTGTTCAACATATTTTCCCAATTGGATGGGGGTGAACATCGAAAAAGTTCACCATGCAACTATATCTTATTTTCAGAAGAGTCGCCGCAAAGCAAAAGATCACTCTCAAAATCGCAACATTAAATCTCAGGTTTTTACCCAACGTCAAATTACAAAATATTTCATCCTTTCACTCCAATCTGAAGCCAATTCTTTATAAAAGTTTTCAATGAAAATCAATACCAAAAGCACCACTTCCCCTGCAGCACGCAACTGAAACACGAGATGCCGTTTCTTCAATCAACAACGTCGAGTGTTCGCACACTCTATACAAAACACCTGCCTCGTATACGAATCTTCATGGAGGAAAATCACAAATTTGAACAGAGGAGACTCGTAAGCCATCCAATTTTAATGTCGTCTCAAAATAATTTATTGTCGACTTCTTAAATGTTAACGGAGTTTTTAAAAAGATCTCAACTCTAGAAATATCTGAATGTTTTCGATGCTCATGTTTCTGCCAAAGCAATCTCGTTCTTCAATTTTAGGAAGAAGTTTTGTTGGCCGTTGTGAAATACGCATTGGATGCGATGCACTTCCCAACCGCTCACCTCGTTTTTAACAAGTAAAAGTTTGTTTATCAACCTCACTTCCTTTTGATGTTGGGTTCGTTTCTGTCACGAATGAGATCAACTGATATATAATTAGAAGCCACTTTAGGATGTTCAGGAAAGTTGGACGGATGAAAACACATTTTAAAATGTTCCATGCGTCGACATCATGGATGCAAAGGCTACTTGTAGCCAGAAACAATCACTCAAGACAACATCGATTGTGCACTTAATGTATAATGAAATCACTGTAGGATGAACGAACATAACCAAAACCCAGAAATCATCGCTCGTAGAAAGAAGGTGGGGTCCTTAAAAAGTGTAAGCAATGCCAAACACAAGTTAGAAAGGACGAGGTAAAAGGGAGGCAGGGTAAAAGGGGACACAGTAGCAAACTCCTCCACACTCTGGGGTTAGGACTGAAAGTGCTTTTGCTGTGCACCAAGAATGCAGTGCATACATCGAACAAGTTACTAAGTAGCAAGAACTTGCAAATTCTCTATCCCTTCCAAACTCAACTAGTCCCAATGTCACCTCATGCCAAACGTATAACACAGAGCCAAGCTGTTCATAAAGACATGAAATAAGTTGAACAAGCTCTTTCAAAATAAGTTCACACGACCGCACGTTCGGCAAATTGTATCGCCTGGGGTTCACCTATTTGGTTCTGGAAACTTGTTTCAATAATAGTGCATCATGTACTTGTGCATGTAGATTTGGGAAAACGAGTTGATCATGAGAAGGAAACTCGAATGGTTTAATATTCAGAATACACACACACACACACGGTTCTGCATCTTAAATTTTTTCATTAGAACTCATTTTGAAGATATTAAACTAAGCAATGTGGAAAGAGGAATGATTGTGTTGTTACTTGAAAGGCAAAAATTAAATTAAAAGGGCCCGTTCCTGAATAGCAATTGCAAGAAAAAAAAAATAATCTAACGTTCTGGAGAACTCCAAATCAAAAATAAAATAACATTGGCTTTGTACCCAGAAATCCGCACTCATCTTCATCAGTGTGACTGCACGACATAATGCCAAATGTTCAAACAAAGACCTCAGTCCAACACGATGCATCAGATGAAGTTAAAGATCCCAATCCAACATAAGGACAACAGCAAAAAAATCTGCTGGGTGAGGCTGTGACAAAGTACCAGAGTGTACACGCTAATGCTGTCTGCACAAAATGATAGTGGGTGGTGTGGCAGAGGTTATGTGACATGGAAAGCTAGGTGAGAAAGCGTGCTTGCTACTACAGATCCTGGCCCAGATGTGCCGCCAGCACCTTGCCACAACTATGACTAGTTACTACATTCTCCCGTGCGCTTCTTGCGAGCTTCGATCACGCTGGTGGGTACGCAGTGCCGATCTCCTGCAAGACCGAGCCAACAAGTGAAATCGATAAACGCTGTTGTAAGATTGGCTTTCCAGCCAAACTCACTTGTAGCGTAGTCGTAGGGGAAGGTGTGATGATAATTGTGGTATCCTTCACCTAAGTGAAAATAAAAATAAAAACAAAATTAGGTAGACAATAATACGGCATTTATTTATAAACTATAGAACGAGTAACACGTACAAGAGGCAGTTAAAGTTTTCTTTTTCCCCCCCTTTTACAAAATGCTTCAGAGCCAAAGCATGATTTCCCTTTCGGTGACGTCTGTAAACACCCTGCGCAGGGAAGAATGCGCAAAGCTGGCTAGAAACTTCATCAAAAAGAGTTAACGTCTTTGTCGAGTTTCACCCGCTCAGCACCATTCTTTGATTTCACTTTTGCTCTGATGAAAGGAAAATGCCCGAAATGTCAGGTTCACTGGTTCTCACGTAAGTTGCTTTGTCATATTTTAGTTGCTAAAACCTCCCAACCCTTCCATAGTTATGAGGGAAAGTTTGACTCCTTATTCGGAAATGGAAGCAAACAAGGCAAAGCAAATATGGAATATTGTCTCGTGTTCATCTCGCGGGAATGCCTCCATTGATGTGCAATTTTGTTGAGAAACGTGCTCAAGGACCACTCCGAACAGGCCTGTTAAACCGCTTCGAAAATGCATCGGCAAGAGCTAACAAACTGCAGCTCATGAAAAGAAACTTACAACTATCTACAGTGATCATGTAACCTTGAAGGAGCCTTTTAGAGCATTAACTTTGGAACTTGCAAATCTTCCAGAGTAACACAGGATAACATAAACAATGAATGCAACCAAGAATGTACATACGAAGAAATAAAAAATAATTTCAAACCCAGTGATCATGCAACATTACTGACCGACAAACTATCCATTGAAGATTACTAATAACGATGAGCTCTCGTTACCTCCACTACCCAAGCTGGACAAACTTTGTTTTCATCCCTGTATGTCTGTTTGTCTGTCTCTGAGTCAGGATATCTCAAAGAGTTGTGACGTATTCATACTATATTTGGTGGAAAGGTTGGATGTGTGACAAGGACGAATTGATTCGATTTTGGTGAAGATCTGGATACTAGAATTTTTCAAGCGATTCTTCACCAATGAGAGATGAGGCCAAAAACTATATAATAGCATGATCTCAAAAAGTTGTGGACAGATTCAGATGAAACTTGGTGGACAGGTTGGGTGTGCGACAAGGAAGAATCGATTCGATTTTGGTGAAGATACGAATCTGGATCTGATAATGTTTGAAATTATTCTTCACCATTGAGAGATGGGGCCAACAACGATATATAGGACGATGTCTGAAAAAAAGTTGTGGGACGGGTTATGACAAAGCTTGGTGGATGAGTAAGCTTGATGTTGGCTTAACGATTAAGGTGGTTGGTTAAAGATCTTAGGGTCTTGAGTTTGAACCCCTGTCATATCGTTGAAATAACACCAGGTGGGTTGATCCTTCTGAGGTTGGCAAAATGAGTATCAGCTTACAGGGGTAATAAGCCATTCAAATATCCTGCGTCTGACTGGCGACCTGTGTACTCCTAAACCAAATGAAACTGCCTCGGCAGTCCTATGCACCTCAGGAAGCAATGGTTGTTATTTGGTGGATGAGTTGGGTGGATGACAAGAACAGGCCGATTAGATTTTGGTTCAGGTTGGGATCCAGATCCGGGCAATCAGTGGGATACAAAATGTAAACTGTTCAGTGTTCAGCCTGGCAGAGGTATGCACTCCACCGAGTGCCACTCATTTATTTTGTATTTGTCATCAGTCAACTGTATGTGATAAAGCTATTATGCTTCTAATGCTATGAAACAAAGGAGCAAAGAGGTATTCGCACTCACCTCCAAGATGTCTCGCCTAGGTTAGAATCTCAACCCACCTATAAACTGTCATCCTCGTGTTTCATTCATCAGTGTGTGTGCTGTCCCTCGGATGGATGTTACACCGGGTGTCCCATCTGCCATCATTAGTTGGTGGATGTTAATGATCCCACGGTGTCCTTTGCAAAGAGCAGGTGAGCTATCGCCGTCAGCCAGGCCAAATTTCAAATTCCTGCCCTAACCTTTGTCAAATGTCAAGCCTGGCCAGCTGGTTCGTGGAAGACTTTGGCGAAGCTTCACCTGGCCAACCCCACAATAACATGGGAATAATTGTGGCCGTTGAAGAAAAAGAAGGACAAATATAGTATGAAATAAAGGGTGACAATAGATAGCTTTACGTACTTGCTTGAAATATTCAGTTAAAATAGTTTGAAAAGATCAAATACAAAGCAAACATGATGCATGGAGAAAAATGATGAACAAAAATTCCAACCAAATTTGTAGCTTATTGTGGTTCAAAATTAGCAAAAGACTACACCTGTTTACTCACCAATAGCAGCGAAGACCACAAAGCGGTTCTCACGTGGGTTGATTGTGCAGTCATATGGACGCATGCCATACATGTGCGCAGCACTGTTCACCAACCATGTGCAGTTCAAAACCAAAATGTAACGCAGCACCGCTGCCAGGAAGTATGCATTCCAGAGGCTCTCTCCCCACAAAGCCCATGGTACAACGGTTGGTATCACAAAGCACAAGACAATCACCGATGGCTTGTACAACCTGCAGGCAGAGATGACGTGTACATTCAGTTTAATTGTCACTTTGACATTATGCTTGTTCAAATGGGTACTTTTCCAAAAGCCTACATTAATGCAATGACAAATTATGCTGAAAAAATTGATACACTCAATCAATAGCTTCATAAGTTTTAACAAAACATTGGTATCAATGTGAATGTGGGGTGTTTGGGTTGAAGACAATGAAAGATGCACAAAGTAGATGAAGCAACAAACATGGGCTTTTTGGTTTTTACAAAAGTATATGAACACACACACACACACACACACACCTCTGATAATTCACAATATTTAGAACATATCAATACTAAAGCACATCATAGATCAGAGATATAGATAG
The DNA here is from genome assembly GCF_056783735.1 of Eptatretus burgeri. NCBI lineage: Eukaryota > Metazoa > Chordata > Myxini > Myxiniformes > Myxinidae > Eptatretus > Eptatretus burgeri. The sequence goes on along the minus strand of NC_140965.1, from coordinate 99,637,701 downwards.
AGGAATCACTTGTAATTGCTTCCTTTCTAATGTATAAAGTCTGGTCTTCTTCGACTTTTTTTTGAAAAGCCCATTGTGGTTGCATTCTCAAAGCAGCCAATTAATTAAAGTAAAACAATTAGTGATCACAACGACTGCTTTATTTAAAAGTTTAAAGCTATAGTAATTTAAAAAAATAGGAGGTGGAAAAGGTGCTCGTTGTCGTTGCCTAGCAACCTGTTCTGATGTCAGCTCCATTGTCTCGCAAGACCCACAAAGAGCAGACTGAGGCTGCACAGGCAGACTTCAATTCGTGGATATTTTCATTGAGGCTGAAGGAAAAATGGCTTCAAACAAAACTCAAAAACAAACAAAACCCGAAAAACGACCGAACGACCAAACAAACAAACTCAATTTCCATTTTATTTATTCGTATGCAGACAGAGGCTACTTGGCTGCATCATTTTCTGTGGGCATGGCTGTACTGCTGAAGAAATGCCACTGTTACCACCGAGCTCATCCTCATTTTGCTGACCTCAGATGGATGACAGGCTGAGTCAACCCGCCTGGTGTTAATTCAATGAAGGGGTCTTGAACTCAAGATCCTAAAATGTTAAGCCAGCCACCTTAACCATTAAGCCAACATCCATCCATTCATTTGGACCATACTCTGTGCAGAGCGTTGGTGCTGCCAAAGCAGTCTCCTTGGCTATTGGGCACAATCTTGGACAGATCACCACTCCGCCACAGGATACCAGCAAGCTGGCACTCATTTTGCCGACCTCGGAAGGATGACGGGCAGAGTCAACCCCACCTGGTATTAATTAAACAGTTGAGCAGGATTTGAACTCAGGATCCGAGGATCCCAAGCCCACCACCCTAACCATTAAGCTAACACCAGTCTTTTAACCCATAATGTGCGGTTTTTAATCTGCTAATAGCTGTGTTACCTGTCCTGGAAAGCAGAGTGAAGCTGACCTTTGAGGCATTTGTCATTCTTTGCACAAAAGCCCATAAAGTGAAGCAATAACGTCGTGTCCGCCCTAGAGAAGATGAATATGTGGTTGTAGGGATCGAGGCAAGGCAAAAAAATAAATCTGGTTTGTTGTGATGTCACTCGTAACCAGTGTTTGTTGGTTTTAAAATCGAGAGAAGAGAAATAAAACTTCATACAAAACCAATTTTGTGCTCACGCCTTCTTCAAAATTGTCGGCCTTGACATCACACATTCAATTTTTTTTTCTTAGATAAAGCTTTTCATTGAGAGTCAATTAAGAATAAAAGGATAATGAAGCAGGGAAATGTGTTGCAGTCAAACGTGGCGAGATTTCATGAGATCTCATTGTGGGAAAGCAAATCAGACAAGGCCAGGCTGAACAAAGTGATAAATGTGTCTCTTCCCAGGCCCTATATAAATCGAGGTCTCTCTTTTGCTACCATGAAGGGTTAACCAATGCCTGAATCGTCAGCTCCTCGATGCCTCCCACAGGGGTATTTAGCATACCTCTATCAACATCCATCAAGGTTAAATGCAACCACATAATGTACTCCACTCAAAACTATCCAACGAAAGTCTGGCATTCGCTTTGCAAATGTAATTTATGGTTCAGTCACAAAAAGGGACTACTTTCATAACAACTATTCAACAGAACCAATTAATATGCTATTTCACAGACATTTTAGCTTCAAATAAATCAGACAAATTGGCTTTTAGAGCCACAATCATTTTACAACACATACTGTTACGAATCTGGACGCCATTTGCACACAGACAGAGAGCAGCCCCTGCAGTTCAGTTATTTTGATAAGTATGTGTTTATAGTCAGGGTCCCGTCCTTCTGTCTAATGGGAATTTCGTGTGCGCGCTTCGAGTTGCTTTTATAGTTAGGTTTTTTTTATATCTTTAAATCTTCATCCTTCGTTTTCGCACCATCGCCATCCATCGCCCACGTGCAGCGTGTCACGCACAGGGGTGAGGTTCCCTCCACCCACCGTGAGCTCGTCCAATCAACGGTGGCCACGAGTCGCCCGACAACCCCTCGTCCAATCTGGAGGTGAGTACCTCAAAGCGTTTTCCCTCGACCCGCGGGGAGAGGAAGGATAAGACGAGTTGGCGAGCCGTCGTCAAAGATAAGGTTCGCCCCGTCGTCAAAGAAGGAAGAGGAGGAAGCCTCGTCTTGCCTGCTGGCGTCTTGTCTGGTCCATTCCCGTGCTGGCTGGTGTCCGTAGCGTCGTTCCTGGTCCCTGGTGCTTGGTGCTGCGTTGTTGGCGGCGGGTTCGAGTTCCGCCACCGGACAAGCTCGACCAGACTGCACGAGGCGGGCAGGTGCAAATAAAGGCCGTGGCCACCATTTCTTTGGGTATGCGTGTGTGTGTGTGTGTGTGTGTGTGTGTGTGTGTGTGTGTGTGTGTGTGTGTGTGTGTGTGTGTGTGTGTGTGTGTGTGTGGCGCCAGTCTGTTAAGTAGAATCGGTCTAAGTGCCCTGTGTTCATTGTACATTACATTTCTTTATTCGGATAACTCTGCTCTTTGTGTGCTCCCCTAACCTATTATTGCTTATAAATAAACCCCCGTGTTAAATGTGCCAGCTCGTTTTCTGTGCTTTCTCCCATTGGTCCAGCACAGTGCGTTCATTTGGTCCGGCGCGGCTTTGGTAACTTCCGCTCGGTTACGCGTCAGTAACAGAGACTCGGTTCGGACAAAGTCGGCCGAGGGTGTGGTTTCCCCAGTAGCTAGACCGCGTGGTTATTTAGGTATATTGGAGATCGAGACAATTAAACCTACGCCACGTGGTCAAAACATCGGTGTCCACGGTCTGCTAAGGGACCCGTGACCTTTGAGTTGTCCAAGGGTCACGACCTAAATTCCGGGTGTTCGGTGGGAGACGATTCTACTGCTCCACCTAATGGTCGTTTATCGCTGCTGAACCCCGGCCCACAACAATACATCCAACTTGTCGTTTTCATCATCACACCATTTGAAAGCCTTTATCCCTGAGCAGGGGTCAGCTTTTTGCAGGCTCCAATCCTGGTACCCTTTCTTAGGGCAATGTTTTTCCGGCCGGATGCCCTTCCTGACGCCAACCCTTTAGTCGCCTTCGACCCTGCAGGGATAATTACCAGTATACTGGTGCTCATTTCGCCGACCTTCAGAAGGATGACAGGCTGAGTCAACCCCCTGATGCTAACTCAGCAGCCAGCGGGGCTCGAACTCAGGACTCCAAGGATCCCAAGCCACCGCCTTAACCACGAAGCCACACCAGGCTCATCCAAATTGTCGTTTTCATTTATTAAAAATAAACAAATAATTAAACTTCACCACAAAATGAGACTTGATATTTTTGGCAAAATTGGCTCACGGATAAAATACGTGATTTATTTGTTTTATCACTGTCGGGTATGTGCTTCAAGGACGGGTGATGGGATTTGATAGTACGGGAGGGCCGTGGAACAAAAACAATCTCGAAACAAATGAATAAATGGAGAAACAACAACAATCCTGTGAAAATTGGTTTTGAAAAGCATTGCCAACCAGAATGCCGTGAAGTCGTCCGGCATGGCGAATGCTGAGGAGAGTCTACTTTTGACAGGTCCCGAACTTAATAAAGTGAGGAATTGTAAGTAAATTTATATGCCTTAAGCAGACTTGTAAGAATGTTGATCATGGTGACAATGTGTGAAGTAGGAAGAGAAGGAAAGTAGGCAGATAAAGGAACAGACATTTATTTTATAGTATAGTTTATATATTCCTGTTTTTAATGTAACATACTCGTCAAATGAATGAAGATTTCTGTTATAAACATTCATTTCCAACGTTTTCATGCTTCTTCATTTGCATGCAGCACAAGGCTGCAGGGTAGCATCGTTGGCTGAAGGCATGGCTGTGCCCGCGGTAGGTTAAGGCAGGATTTTATCATTTGTTCAGGGTGCTGGCGATAGCTCTCCTACTCTTCGCGAAGGACACTGTGGGATCAATTAACGTCCTCCAACAAATGCCGGCTGACGGGACGCCCGGTTTAACGTCCGTCCAAGGGATGGCACTCACATTAATGAATCACCGGGACGATATTTTATGGCTGGGTCAGGATTCAAACCCAAACTACACCGCTTTGAGGCGATTGTACGTGCCTCGAGGTCATCCTGTTAGCCCACTTATTATTACTCATGAGTATGCTTGAAAGAGGAACAAACCATCTTTCATTGTGCTTACAGAGGTAAAAATAAAACGCAATATAACTTGCGTGTTAAAATGCCATTAAGCTCTGCTTTAAATTGGAGGTGACATTTTATTTTGGAATCATGAAACAAGACGTTAAAATTCAAGATAGCTGGCAGGTATGTAAAGTATTTCAATATTTTGAAAGGGACAAGAGTACTTTCCAATCTCCAATAGTAAATATTAAAAACTGTCCAATTACTATTTTACAATTGTTCCTCTATAAACATAAAAATTGTGACATCTAACTTCTAGTGGAAATATTTGCAGTTTGATAAAGGTATGGAAGTGCGAGTTGACAAAGTGTAAATAAAAAAACAAGGCAACGGAGTGATGGTTGAATACAAGAAGCAAAGGATTAAAAAAAAAATTTGATACATAGTCTAGGCTCGTGGAAGAGCTTGTACTAATGAGTACATTGAATGGATCAGGATGCAACAGGACAAAAGGAAAGCAGAAAGAGGGGAGGAAACACCAACAGCAGAGCCGAAGGCCAAGACAGAGGAGGTGGACAAACAATGGGTGTGGGGAGGAACGGGGGCAGGAGAGAATGCATGGGGTGGACAAGATAGATACAGAAGGGAACACTCAGGAGGGAAAACTGAAAATTTGAGAGGAGGGATTGGAGTGGGGTTAACGAGGGTAAAAAACAATCATGGTTTTGGATTGGGGACAATTTGAGATGTTGATAAACAGCCGCCTTGAAGACCTGGAGAGAAGAATAGGATTGAAGAGAATGTGGAAGTTGGTTCTACAGGTGGGGGGGGGAGAAGAGGAACAAATGAGTGGAGGTGAGCAGTGTTATTGGATTTAGGTGGGTTGATGGTAGACATTGTGTGCCCTGCAGAAACATGTTGGGGGGGGGGGTGGGGACAAAGCACAGAAAGAGCAGAGGGTGCCCATAGATTCTGCTTCATTGTGGGATATTCCAATAAAGAGAGAGCCAGACAGAGAGAGAAAGAGAGAGCCAGACAGACAGACAGACAGACAAGGAGCTAGAATGGAGTCAAGGTGGTCAAAATAATACTTGAATTAAAATTATATGGAGTTCTTTCATCTTTTTAGTTTATTTCAAACATAGGCAACTCATTCCTACATTCTTTGTTGAGCAGTTCCATAAATGACGTTTAGGGAAGATTATATCTCACCTTGGTGTATGCATTTAACATCGCTCCATTGTATCGTGCTCTCTCTTACCTTTTGTCCTCATATTATGCTCATCATGGGCAAGCAATGTGTTATTGCAGGGTGCTCAAACAACCGTGCTGACGTGACCTATTCACCTTCCCAAATACCACGAGATTTGTGGTGAATACAAGGTGTATGAAGTGACCATCCCATAATGGAGGTGTTTATAGCAGTGACTTTCATGCGTGACTCGTTCAAAGTTGGACCTCAAGTGAAGGCAGAATTTGGGTTTTATCTCTCTGATCAAATAAAGACAAAATAATGGAACCCTACCAACAATATTTTCTGTGCTGGATACATAATCCAAGGTCTTGATATGACAACCTTGTATCTGTGGTGAAATGCTCATGCATGGCATCTATACAAAATGTACATGTGGGTTTTCTAACAACCAGTCACTGAGCTATTCATGTGCGATACCCATACAATCACGTTGATTTTGTTACCATCTGATACCCAAGCAGTCGTGCTCATTACCGTGTGTTACACAGACACAATTATTGATATTTGATTGTAAATGTTATAGTTTTTGCTTTCCTACACCTTAGTAGGGTTGCCAGGATGGCCTAGAGGTATGCACAATCACCCCTAAGCTGTCTAGCCTGGTTAAGAAACTCGACACGGCTATAAACTGTCATCCCGGTGTTTCACAGGCAGGGCGATTCATCAATGTGTGTTCAGTCCCTCAGATAGACGTTAAACCGGGCGTCCTGTCTGCCAGCATTGGTTGGTGGACGTTAAGCATCCCATGATGTCCGTCGCGAAGAGTAGGCGAGCTATCGCAGGCTACCCGAACCAATTGCAAATTCCTGCCATAACTGCTGCTGGGATGGTCATGGCAAACCACACAGGATAACCCTGCCAATAAAATGATTTGGCACCACTGACACTATGCAACGCAGTACGGTACATCAGGGACACCTTGGTGAACAAATAACCTTCAATATATTGCATTAATCAGAATATATCTCTTGAAAATGGCATGCTTGTAATCTCATACCATCAATGATGCTCCTTGGTTATAAACACAGCAAACACACAACTCATTGGCATCAGAGCTCACCTTTCCATTACAGCCTTCAGTTAATGAAAACTGTCTACCTGCAAGGAATTTTTTTTACTTATTTTGGTGGTGGCGATGAAAGTTGGTGCTGTACCGAGTAGTGAGCCGTTCTTGTCAAGGCTATCAATGTGAGCATTGACATTTGGGCGAGGTCATCAGGATGGTGGCCGATTTTTAACGGCTGCAAAAACCAGAGCTTCGTAACAACTTCATCTGGAGCTGCCTGTGTACTAAATATCTGTTTTGGGGACTTTGAGATCTGAGTTTGCATTGGTGACTGTCCGCAAGATCTTGTGCCAAGGGGACAATAGTCTTGCAAGCGTCGTACTGGCTGTGCTGGAGTGTTGGCAATAGTTCCATCTCACAGAAGCTGCCTTTCTTCTCCCAGCTGTATTCGCCTACTGTTCCACATCTCCAGTTACTACAGCTCCTTTTACAAAGCAGCTTCATCGATTACATCACCAGCGTGCACAACATCCCTCTCTACTTCCACTCTTCCTCAGCTGCCTGTAACTGTGAAACCTTCTATCCATCTTTCTCCTCATTCTGTGTGTACCTCCAAGGCCATCCTGCCAACCTCACATTCAAAAGCAAAATAACATATATTTATTAGCTCGCCTGTTCGAAGAACAGAGCTATAGCGATACCCCCGGCATGAGCGTGAGCATCAGTGTGAAAATGTTAAAGTTTTTGGTGCAAGTTATTTAGAAGCTTGCCATTCATTTAATATGTGGACTCGGGATGCTGATATTTGGCATGGAGGTTCCTTTGGAGTATATTATTGATGTAGAAGTTGAAATAAAAAAAATTCAAATTTTTTTACTTTTTGACCTGTATTGACCTTAACTTTTTTGTAGCACATCAACGTTAAAGTTTTTTTCCTTTCTAATGTTTTTATCTACCACGCTATTTTTTTACTGATTACAATATACAAATACATATATTGCTTTAAAATTATTTGGATCAGACTTCACTGGAATGCTTTATGAAAAATATTATTAGACAAGTCTTTTTAAAACAATAAATGTATAAACAGGCGAGCATTGGGTGGCTTTGACACCAACTCTCTGGTTTTATTAATGCATGCATGCAACTAACTCGGGGAATCAAAACAAAACACATGGCCTTATGATGTGCAAATCAGTCACATTGTTTGGTTATTAATATGGTATTAGTAAACGCATTACAATAGAAAAGGAGTTAATAGGCAGCAATTGCTCAAATCAGTGGTTATTAGGGGCATCAACCGTTGTAGGAATTTCCATAATTTACAGAAACAGACCCATTGAGCAAGAGTTCAAATTATTTTTGCAAATAGTTTCACAATGTTCATGTCGTGACATCGTTGAAACTGCAGGATAAATGTTGGAACGAAGCAGTTTCCTGAAAATACAAGCTCAACGTTGGAAACAGGCTTTCGTGAGCGAACTGATCAAATGTTTGTTTCCTGGAGATAAATTCAAAACTACGAGCTCACCACCTAATTACACGTTCACAGCATCAGTTGACGATTAATCGGCCACATTTGGTTTCAGAGATGAACAATCATAACCTTCTACTCAGTGTTGACATGGTTCCAAGTGGTTACCTGCATCCGTAATGATGGAGCGTCACCAGGGTGTTGAGACCGACCATTATGGAAGACAAGTAAGTGCTTTGTATGTCTGTGCACTCCATGAACTATCTATTTACAATATCTTTGAAATCACATTTTGAATATAATGCCTGTCATTTCAATGATACTAAAAAACATTGACATGAGTGGAATTTGGACTATGCTTGCATGTTTGGGCCAAATTTGCTGTGCAAACGTATTGTAGCACAAGGAAAGTCAACATCATCTCAAAGAAATTTCAACTCTGTCAAAAAAATTTTTAAAAGAAGAAATACATCGCTTTCAGCGAACTGAGTTGAGCAAACGTATGACACACATCACGTGCCACAGACAAGTTCTAACGTAAATCTATCGAATTAATGTGATTACGTTTCATTCATGTATTTGCGATTTTGCTTGTTACCCTCACCAGAGGAGAGGGTATTACATTTGGGTCTATCTGTTTGTTTATCCGCACGGAACGTGCTTACGTAAGCCAAAAAATGCTTCATAGTGGTAACTAGTAAACCACATTATATATTTTTTTTCAACAGAATATCTATATAAAGTATGTACAATTAGAATGTGAGTATGACAGTACGTACGTCCATAAAACCACACAAAACAAGTCCTGGCGAGAGTCTGCAATGTTTGATTGCCCGTTCTAGTTTATGATTGTGCAAAAAAACTTCATATGTTATTCTCCTTAAAATAAATTGATTGATCGTGCTTTTTCGAACATCAACATCCGTTTTACACGTGCAAACAAATTTACTACAACTGCCCGAGCTCTGACCTTTGACAAATATTCCGATTAACCCCCCCTCCCTCCCCCCAACAACACATTCATCACTTTCAACCGTACATTGTTCAACTGGCGAGTATCTTTTTTACAAGTCATTTGTTTTGAAGATTACATCCTCCTCAAGCTGTTTCCAAAGATTTTGACTACAATTTCAGGTGCGTTGTCACTAGTTCCCAATTTATCCAGGATCTGCCATGACAATAAATAAGGCCCAACTAAGGACATACGTGTTGAAGAGTTAGACTTCACCTGGATAAAAACCTGTTTGTTTCCCCAGGAACTGTTTGTCGCTTTATAACGAGCAACAGGATTTCAAGGCACAAGTTACAATGGCGATCCACAATATTGCACATTTACCAAAAATATTCTCCCACCAGCCAGCACTACCGCAGCACCCCAACAATTGACAAGTAATCGTATTCACGGCAACCTCAGCTTTGAAGTCGACATACCTGACATCAACAATTTCATCTTCTAAAAGGTAACATCCACATTGATCTTTTCACAACATTAACTAGAGCGAAGTCAATGTCATGTCATCACAAATCCCCATGCTCCCCACTGAAACATGGCAAAACGTTCCACCAAGAATGACCCAATGTCAAATTTTGAATTAAAAACAATCTTCTCTTTTGATCCCTGTGACAAGTCCCTACCTCTGGGACATGAACCAGGAGCCTAACCAAAAAAAAAAAAAACGTGACATATTCCATGAGCCTCCCAATGTTGATCACATCAACTACCACCCTGACTACGATACACAACAATGTCAGGAGTATGTCAACATGAAAAACCTGTTGAACAGTAATATACACAATATTTACTAATTGGCATTTCACCGGGTCCCCCTTGCTCGATCTAAAATGAAAACAAAAATATTGAAAAGTACAATGCAAGTATTCATATACTAGTGTTTGTAAATATTGTGATCACACTTCACCTCTCAATTTAAATTGTGGAAATTTTTTTTGGAGGTTACAAAAACGTACATAAAACCAATGTATCACGTCAGAATACCAGTAATCTAGGCCTCACCTGCGCTGCCATACGACTACAGGGTCATTGTAGAGGTCACTGAGGTCAAGACGCTTCCCACCAGCAATGACCTCAGGTCTTTTTCTGAGCAGTAGCCAGCCCATGTGAGAGAAGAAAAATCCCCGACGTGCATCGTGAGGATCTGCATCGGTCTCAGAGTATTTGTGGTGCACACGATGATCACGTGACCATTCAAATATATCATTCTGCAAATCAAAACAAAAAGTTTAAAGGGAATGAATGAGTTTAAAGTCATAGCAAAGATTAAACAAACAAAAATTCACTCATTCTCGTAATTCACTCCTGATTACAAATTTTATTCAACAACAATAGAAACAGCGTACATATAAATACAGTGGGACCCGCTTAATAGAATCATGGTTAATAGAATCACCCGTATTATAGAATCAAAATCGTTGAGACCGATTCCATTCTATCTAAATGTACACAATTTTTCCCGTTTATTAGAATCAAAAACCCGCTTAATAGAATCAGCTGATGGCCATCCACTTCGACAGTTCAGCGCCGACTGGCCGCACAGTTCCAACTTTTGCCACCAGGCGGCTGACGTCACGCTAAAAATAACGCTATGCCACTACAGTGATTTTGGTAGTCATTGTACAGATAGGCAGACGGCTGACAGCTGCAGTCTAAGCACTAGGCGTGTCGTCATTTCCACGATGGACAGAAAACGAAAGCGGACGGATTGTTCAAACATTGATAAAGCACAAATCCTGAGGGACTATGACGCTTTGCCCAGAATGAGCCAACGAGAAGCTGCAGACAAGTTGGAAATTAACCAGCCGATCCTATGCAAGATTCTGAAAGATCGAGAGGCCATTCTGAAAGGTCAAGTGGATTCGTCTTCTTCTCAGAAACGCAAGCGAAGCGGCAACGCACCCGATGTCGAATCAGCAATGGTCAAGTGGATTCAAACTTCTAGAGAAAAGGAAGCACCGCTTTCTGGACCTCTGATGCGGGAGAAAGCGGCTCAGTTCGCGGAAAAGTTCAACAACAAGAAGTTCAGTGCGACAAACGGCTGGATTGACCGGTTCAAGAAAAGACATGGAATCGTCCACAAGAAACTTCACTGAGAGGCAGCGGCAGCTGACGTAGGAGGGAAACAACAATGGCTGGACCATGTGTTTCGGATCTCGTAGAAGGCTTCACGGCTGATGAGATCTGGAATGCTGACGAAACCGGGTTGTATTTTCGGGCCTTACCAGACGGAACGTTCCTCTTCAAGGGAGATCAGCACTGCGGTGGGAAAAAGCCAAAGGAAAGAATCACGGTGCTTTTTTGCTGCTCGATGACTGGTGCTAAGCGTCCTCCTTTCGGTATTGGGAAAAGCAAGAATCCACGGTGTTTCAAAGGCCTCAAAACAATTCCAGTTCGCTACAGAGCCAATTCCTCCGCATGGATGACAGGTTTCCTCTTCACTGAATGGCTCGATGAGTGGAATCGCGAGCTTCGGCGTCATGACCAGAAAGCGTTGCTTCTCATCGACAACTGTCCGGCACATCCCCAATCACTTCAACTGTCGCACATTACTGTGGCATTTCTCCCGCCGAACACAACCTCTGTTCTTCAACCGTTAGATCAGGGAATTATCCGTTCATTCAAAGCTCATTACCGCCGTGCCATGCTACGAAAAGTGCTCACTGAGATTGACAACGAGGATGGAGCAATGACAGCGAGTGACTTGGCGAAAAAGATAACGATCCTCGACGCTATGCTGTTATATAGCGTCGATGCTACGCTATATGAAAGGGTCGAGAGCAATGACGACGACGAGTTAGCCAACCCTCTTCAAATGGATCCCGACCAATGGCAGGACTTCGTCAACATGGACGCCACTCTCCAAACCAGAGACGATGATGTCACAGACGAAGCCATCGTTTCGGCAGTCCAACGCGAAATGGGAATTGCTACTGACGCAGACTATGACGCCGACACTAAAGTGGAGGAAGAGGAGGAAGAGGAGATCTCTGTCCCGACCATCAAGGAAATGATGTCTGCAGCTAAGACGATCAGGCTTGGTTTGCTATCACATGGGTTCAGTGACATGGCCTTCCTGCGCAAACTTGACAAGGAGGTCACCGCCATTGCCTCAGACTCATTAAAGCAGGCAACAATCGACAATTTTTTCATTACAGAGTAGGCTCATTGACAAAACTATGTTGTTTTGCTTTGAAAAGTACATATGTACTGTACGTGTAATTGTTTTATTTTCAGTAGTAAGTTACATTGTTTTGAGCAAGTGTGTCATATAAATCAAACTAAATGCTGAGTATTTGTCTCCGTATGTGTACTCGACATTTGATCCGCTTGATACTCCACAACTCTGGTGAACTCGGATATTAGAATCACCCGCTTATTAGAATCAAATTTGTCCGGCCCAAAGTGATTCTATTAAGCGGGTCCCACTGTACGTATAAATTAAATGTTCCGCCAGCCCACATGATCCACATCTGTAATAAGCTTTGGCAAAGTGAAATCTTCACCCTGCCTTGACTGTGGGCACAGGCGTTCTTTCCTGGTTTAAAACCATTGTGGACCAACCAACACGCAAGTATCGAGCAGGATATCATCCTCCTATCCTGTACATTTGCTGGTGAAGAAGTAATTTCTTTTCAGACTACCATTTGTTTTAATGACTCCAATTATTCCCAGTTACACATGGGATCAGCTGGGTATGTTAATGGCCCAAGTCTTTTACAAACCAATAAGCTGGGCCTGGCGTTCAGCTGAAGGTGTCAGGAATTTGTAATTTGTTCAGGAAGTCGGCAATAACTCACATACTCTTCACAAAGGACACCATGGGATATTTAATGTCTAATGACCAGCACTGGCAGATAGGGTCCTCGAGATTAACATCCTTCGGATGGACGTTTCATTTCACTCATATGAAATTTCAAAAAAATGGCTCGTGTTGTTATAGAAAATAGTCCGTAGTATCTGCATCACTAATAACATTTGATCTCTCTTCATAAATGAGGGAGAAGATACGATTTGAAATCGACGATTTTCGCAAATTTGACAGCCTCGTGACATTGACCTCGACCTTGGACGACCTTGAAAGTTATATTGTTGTGCATGTCTTATCGATCTCTATCCATTCCACTATTGGTTATTTGTATCCACTTGGTTTGATTGTGGACGGACGGACATACGGACAGACTTCGAGACTGTTATTATAAGGTCACCTCGACCGAGATGATAGAGATGACCTAAAAACAGAGTACACAGCTTAAAAATCAAGTGTACATACCACTAAGTCCAAGTCGAAGATAGACTGCCGGCCCTATAAAATAATTTATTGTACAGTGCAAGATACAACAATCTTTTACAGCTTGAATTCCAGAGCACAACCATCAGGGGGGGGGGGGGCGTGCAAGATCAGGTTTGCAGGAGAAATAAAAAAATAATAATAAACCAATGTCACCCGCAGGGTGACCCATATCTTGCCAAAAGTGTGACTTCTTTAAGGTCACACTGAGGTGAACAGAGCTGCTATCCACCAGGAGCGACTCCTTGAGGAATATCTGCCTACGAGAGATTCCGATGAGAATCGTTCTACAGAGTAACCATGAAAAATGTGTTTGCCTCATAACGTCATAATGTCTCAAGCTTGACATATCTAGAAAGCACTCATCGAGGTGTTCAATTTGAGGTACTACACGATATGGTTCCTAAAACTTGAAAATTTGACCTTGGGGTCAAATATGTTTGACCTCAGGCGCTAACCATGAAGGTCAAGGCCAATCGCCACCAAAAACTAATCAGCTGAGCGCCAGATCATATACTACATTCCCATAAAGTTTGGAGACGATTAGATTAAAATTACTCAAAAAATAAGGGTTTCGTCGACTCTCCTGATTTGCAACAAAGTGACCTTGACCTTTGACCTTGACCTTCAAAATTTTATGCGCTGAAAGGGACCTCTATAGGCCTCTGATATGCGAAGTTACAAAAATTTCCAATGATAACTGTGCTCTGCAGAGTGATTTATACGTGATTTCAGACAAAAAAAAAATAAAAAAAAAATAACTGTATGAACGTCAAGGCCAATCGCCACCAAAAATTAATCAGCTGAGCGCCAGACCATGAACTATATTCCCATGAAGTTTGAAGACGATCCGATCAAAATTACTCAAAAAATAAGGGTTTCGTTGACTCCCCTGATTTGCGACAAAGTGACCTTGACCTTTGACCTTCAAAATTTTGTCCGCTGAAAGGGACGTCTATAGGCCTCTGCTATGCGAAGTTACAAAAATTTCCAATGATAACTGTGATCTGCAGAATTTTTTATACGTGATTACAGACAAACAAAAAAATAAATAAATAAATAAAAACTGTCACTCGCAGGGTGACCCGTATCTTGCCAAAAGGTGACAACGTGTGACTTCTTTAAGGTCACACTGAGTTGAACAGAGCCGCTATCCACCAGGAGCGACTCCTTGAGGAATATCTGCCTACGAGAGATTCCGATGAGAATCGTTCTACAGAGTAACCATGAAAAATATGCGTTTGCCTCATAACGTCACCAAATGACGTCATAATGTCTCAAGCTTGACATATCTAGAAAGCACTCATCGAGGTGTTCAATGCCAAACTTTTAATAATAAATATTCTAATTATCACAGCATCAATTGAAACAGAAGGCAGATGAGAGTTCACTAGATGAACTTGCTTCAACTGTTGTGCTAAAATGATGGAGAGAAGGAATTGAATGCAAAGTAGAGCGCAATGAATAGGGATAAACAATGAGCATATTATTCCGATAATCCGTAATTTTTCCACGTACACTACATGGCCAAAAGTATGTGGACACCCCTTCTAATTAGTGGATTCAGCTATTTCAGTCACACCCATTGCTGAGAAGTGTATAAAATTAAGCACACAGCCATGCAATCTCCATAGACAAACATTGGCAGTAGAATGGGCCACACTGAAGAGCCCAGGGACTTTCAATATGGCACCGTCACAGGATGCCACCTTTCCAAGAAGTCAGTTCATCAAATATCTGCCCTGCTCGAGCTGAGCCATTCAACTGCAAGTGCTGTTATTGTGAAGCGGAAACATCTAGGAGGAACAACAACTCAGCTGTGAATAGGTAGGCCACACAAGCTCACAGAATGGGACTGCTGATTGGTGAAGCGAGTAGTGTGGAAAAATCGTCTGTCGTCAGTTGTAACACTCACTAACACTAACCAAACTGACTGGAAGCAAGGTCAGCACAAACACTGTTCGTTGGGAGCTTCATGAAATGGGTTTCCATGGCTGAATAGCCACACACAACCCTAAGATCACCATGCACAATGCCAAGCATTGGCTGGAGTGGTGTAAAGCTCACCGCCATTGGACTCTGGAGCAGTGGAAACAAGTTCTCTGGAGTGATGAATCACGCTTCACCATCTGGCAGTCCGACGGATGAATCTGGGTTTGGCGGATGCCAGGAGAATGCTACCTGTGTGAATGCGTAGTGCCAACTGTAAAGTTTGGTGAAGGAGGTTGTTTTTGATGGTTCGGGCAGGGCCCCTTAGTTCCAGTAGAGGGAAATCTTAATGCGACAGCATACAATGACATTCTCGACAATTCTGTGCTTCCAACATTGTGGCAAGTTTGGAGGAAGGCCCTTTCCTGTTTCAGCATGACAATGACCCCATGCACAAAGCAAGGTCCATACAGAAATGGTTTATCTAGATCGGTGTCGAAGAACTTGACTGGCCTGCACAGAGCCCTGACCTCAACACCATCAAACACCTTTGGGATGAATTGGAACACTGACTGAGAGCCACACCTAATCGCCAAACAACAGTGCCCGACCTCACAAATACTCTTGTGGCTGAATGGAAGCAAATCCCCGCAGCAATGTTCCAACATCTAGTGGAAAGCCTTCCCAGAAGAATGGAGACTGTTATAGCAGCAAAGGTGGGGGGGGAGGGGGACCAATTCCATATTAATGCCCATGATTTTGGAATGAGATGTTGGACGAGCAGGTGTCCACAGACTTTTGGCCATGCAATGTATGTGATGCTTCATCGGGTCGCACAAACGTTGGTTCAGAATGCACGACTGAATAATTAAGAGCGGAATTTCTGCATACAAGGCCAACGCAGCCACAACACAGCTCTAAGAGATTATGCTTAATGGCGATTTCTACACAAATCCGGAAATGATGGTTTATTACTCGTTTTGGGAGTGACACTTGTATTAAAGTGAAAGGCAAAATATTAGAGTTGGATGAATACTGGAAACCTAAATACATTTATTATCTTGCCAAAACGAAGTTTTTGCAAGATATGTTAGTCAGCTTGTATGTTTTTTTATTTTATTTTTTTATTTTTTTGTTTGTCTGTAATCACGTACCGATCACTCTGCAGAGCACAGTTATCATTGGAAATTTTTGTAACTTCGCATATCAGAGTCCTATAGAGGTTCCTTTCAGCGCATAAAATTTTCAAGGTCAAAGGTCAAGGTCACTTTGTCGCAAATCAGGGGAGTCGACAAAACCCTTATTTTTTGAGTAATTTTGATCGGATAGTCTTCAAACTTCATGGTAATATAGTTCATGGTCTGGCGCTCAGCTGATTAATTTTTGGTGGCGATCGGCCTTGACCTTCATGGTTAGCGCTGGAGGTCGAAAGTTTTTGACCCCAAGGTCAAATTTTGAAATCTTAGGTACCATATCGTGTAATACCTCAAATTGAACACCTCGATGAGTGCTTTCTAGATATGTCAAGCTTGAGACATTATGACGTCATTTGGTGACGTTATGAGGAAAACAAATATTTTTCATGGTTACTCTGTAGAACGATTCTCATCGGAATCTCTCGTAGGCAGATATTCCTCAAGGAGTCGCTCCTGGTGGATAGCAGCTCTGTTCACCTCAGTGTGACCTAAAAGAAGAAGTCACACGTGGTCACCTTTTGGCAAGATACGGGTCACCCTGCGGGTGACATTGGTTTTTTATTTGTTTGTTTATTTATTTACATTAAAACAAATATCAAAGATTCTGTTTTTGGAAATTGTAGCATAAAGCAGAATGGTTACTCCCCAACAAAAATAAAGAGGTTGGCATCCATGTTAATAAAGTCTGGAATGGCAATATGCAATCTTCTACACCCACTTGAGCTGAAAGTTCAATGGAAGATTAAGCAAGCTTACAATAGTTACTCCTGAAGTAAAACATGACTGTGTTGAATTTGAAGAGCGAGGCTGTGAAGAATTTAATAATTTAAGTTGTTGCAGCAATTCTGACCACATTTCATGGACGCGTGTGCGTGCGAGACTTGCGAAAATTGAAGATTTTTCAAGTATATTGGTTGGTTTTGTGCGTTATTCTGTCTGTCTTTATTTGTTTTTAAGTCAATCGCCTCGAGATCACAATTTTAAACCAATCTTCACCAAATGGTAGAGTTCGTCATAAGTAAGAAACCTATCATTTTGAGGTCAAAACATCAACATAAGCCAAAGGTCAACATCTTTTGGTGAGATTTCTAAAATCCTCAATTTCCATCTGATTGACTTGAAATTTGAAGAGCATTTGCAAATTTGGTCATTGAATTCAACCACCAATTATTTTAAGGTCAAATTTGTTTCATGGATTTTGCAAGTATTGTGCTCTGCATGATATCTTTCTTCTTTTTTGCTTGTTTGTCGAGCTACTCCTCCTCCTGCAGCTCTATGCTGATTCCATCTTGACTTGCCACATAGGATCAACATGACTATAATTAGTGTATAGGGGTGGGGTTTAAAATAAAATCTTTTTAGTGTATAGGGGTGGGGTTTAAAATAAAATCTTCACCGGTGATCTTGGGGGGAGGGGGGGGTTGGTGGTGGGGAAGAAGCAAATTTTTGATGTAAACATGTATTGTGTAACGCCGATCCAGGTGGGAGAGGATATTGAAAGTCCCTACCCTTTGCAGTACAGCATTTCTGTCCCCACATTTTCCAGTGCAGCGAGGCGCTTTGAATTATGAGCAGTAGGTCTGTTTTTGCTACATTCATTTAACCCAGGTTATTTTATTTTATTTCGCGAGCAATTGAGGCAGCTATCAGTTGCCTATACACCACCCAAATAAAGGTATGCATCAGAAGAACACATTACATGCTTGGAACAAGATTGCCCACAGGGAGGATACTCTGCAAGTTATTCATAAAATTAAGTTATCAGACTTTGACGTAGAGTGTCCAAATGCTCAACGTACAACAACAGCATGCATTTCGAAGAGTTGTATTGGTCGAGGGTGGCCCGTGTCATTTCATGGCTTTCCTCTGGTTTAGCTCCCTCTGCCCTCTCAAGCCCTCTGACACAACACAGATCCAGGATATACGTGTTCTTCCCTCTTCAATTATACTCTTCCCTCCAGTGCTTAAGCCTTTAAACAAGCAATGCCCAAGCATCTCATGTCCTCCCCTTCTGTACCTGCAATCTGTTCTTCCCACATCCAATTATTGATGTCTAATGTTGTGAAGAGATGGATGTTGCTGTGGATGTGACTTTAAGAAGACGAAATTGTTGATATCTGATTGGTATGTAGACTTCAAAGCTGAGATTGTTTGAATTGTTTGGGTACTGCAGGAGTGTTGTTGGGAGAATATTTTTGGTAAATGTGCGATACTGTAGATCGCCACTGTAACTTGTGCCGTGAAATCCTGCAGCTCGTTATAAAGAGACATACAGTTCCTGGGGAACAAACAGGTCCATCCAGTAAAATCTAACTCTTTGTTGTGCATGTCCTTGGGCCTTATTTATTGTCATGGCAAATCCTGGACAAGCAATCTAGGTTTCTGTAGCTGGGAGGAGAAACAAAAACGTTTCATCCACGATTAAAATAACAACCTCTTTACCTCCACAAGTTAAGCAGAAATGGGTATGAAGATACTACGAGTCACCAGTGCTGTGAACAAAAGGCTGGATTTTGACATGGCCACCATACTTGAATGGACCATCAATAATGCAAAGCATTGACTGTGTCTCCTAAGCCCATTGAGCTGTGTCTCGCTCTGACTCGCTCTCCTTTTACGAAAAAAATAATTAAATAAAAAAAAGTATCCAAATTACTCTCAAGTGGTGGAATGACTTCTGTGTCTGAATTACATGCCAATGACAAAATTTCCAATTCACATACCTGGAAGGCCATGGAATTGGCAACTGCAAGCAAAATGCGTAACGGCAAGCTGGCTTTGTAGGAACGATGACTCCAAAGTCGATGCACACCTGCAGTGATTCCCAGTGCCGAGAAGACAAAGCAAAAAACACCTATAGGGTGGAGGGAAAAAAAAACACAACCAGGAAGAGGCTATTGGGATTCTCATGATTCTTCAGGATACAGAAATAGGATATATTAAAAGTGTTAAGTTCATGGGGTAGGGGCAGTCATGAGGATTTAAGGTTTTAACAGCTGTGTCTTTCACATCGTTCATAGGACTTTTGAACCATGTATTAGGTGGAAGAGGTGTTTTCATGCGAGAACACCAGAGTCGACCACCCCAATACCCCCGTCTACAGGTTGCGGACAGTGGAATGAATTTCAGACATGAGGCTTAGCTGCATAAGCAGCCAGGGACAATCTGGCGAAGATTGGTGAGGGCGAAGTTTGGTGAGGGCGAAGTTGGTTCACCGGTGGAATGGTTATGCTTAAAAATCCTTCAAATAACCAATGATGCAATCTCCTGGCGAGTCAGTGGCACCATAAAACCTCTCCTCACACCGTATTGTGAATTATCCATGTTGGAGCAAAGCGAGGAGAAGAAAAATGATGCAATGCCAATAGCCTGGAGGTCATTAGGCTTGGTTGCCAATTCTCCTAGTACAGTGGTTCTTAACCTGGGTTCGACCGAACCCCAGGGGTTCGGTGAGTCAGTCTTAGGGGTTCGGTGAAAGCCCTCCGAAACATTGCAATTTTGCTATAATTTGCTTTCAGTCCAAATAAATTTTATTTATTTTTTGTTTCAGGATCAGGATGTCAAGTAAATTTAGTCGCATTGCCAATTTAGTCACGAGTCCAACAAAATTCAGCCTTCAACTCGACGAGACCACCGACGTTTCTAATTTGAGCCAGCTCATCGTATCTGTGCATTATGTCAAGGGAGACGAGCTCACGGAAGAGTTTCTGTTCTGCAAGCCTCTCACAACGACTATTAAAGCAGCAGACGTGAAGAAACTTGTGGACGACTTCTTCAGAAGCAACGGTCTTTCGTGGAACATGGTGTCTGCAGTTTGCTCGGACGGGGCTCCAGCCATGCTGGGCGCAACTCTGGTTTTGGAGCGCTGGTGAAGGCCGATGCACCACTTGTCACTATCACGCAGTGTGTCCTGCACAGACACGTGCTGGAATCAAAAACTCTGCCTCCAGAACTGGCCAATGTTCTGAAAATCGTCGTTGAAACTGTGAATTACGTGCGAAGCAGTGCTCTGAATAATCGCATCTTCAGAGAGCTGTGCAATAAAATCGGCTCTGAATTCGAAGTCCTTCTCTCCCACTCTAACGTTCGGAGGTTATCACGAGGGAAGGTACTGAGGTGCGTTTTTGCCTTGCGTGTAGAATTATCCCTGTTTCTACGAGAGCACCAGCATCGCCATGCAACTCATTTCGAAGAATCAAAGTTCATCCTGGCATTGGCGTACATGGCTGACATCTTCGACGCACTCAACCATCTCAATTGCCAGATGCAAGGTGGTGGAGTGAATGTCATCGAAGCTGAAGAAAAGCTGAGCGCTTTTCGAAAGAAGTTTCTGTTGTGGAGGTGGCGAACAGAGAAGGACAGCTTCGCGAACTTTCCGCTACTGGACGAGTGCGTGAGCGGAATTGAAGATGATTCTGAAGTTGGAGGCACTGTTATAACAAGGGAACTGAAGCAATCGATTGCCATGCACTTTGATGAGCTGGGAAAGTCATTCGATGGATATTTCCCTGACCAAGCACAACACCCAGCATGGGTGAGACAGCCATTTACTTTCGGCGTTGCAACGGCAGATGTCAACGATCAATACCTCGACGACCTCATCGAACTTCAGCAGAGCCAGACTCAACAACAACTCTTCGGCACAACAACGCTCTCAACGTTTTGGTGCCGCCAAATGGAAGGGTATCCTCTCATCGCTAAAATTGCCCTTGAGATCCTCATGCCGTTCGTTATCACGCATCTCTGTGAGCATGCATTTTTGAAACTGCTGGACATCAAAACAAAGAAAAGGAGCAGACTTACATGCGAAATTGATATGAGGGTGGCCCTTGCCAAAACAAAGCCACGCATTTTCCAGATCGCCTCAAAAAAAAACAAGAACAAAAATCGCATTAAGATCCAATTCTTATTATCCAAATATACTTTTGAATTTTGATGCAATTTGATTTTTATTTTTCTATTAATTAAAATTGAATTTATTCTTCTTATTATACAAATATACTCGTGAATTTTGATGCAATTTTTTTTTTCATTTTTGTATTAATTAAAATTGAAATTTTTGGTAAAATTTGAGGGGTTCGGCGAGTGTACAGAGGTTTTTGTTTGGGTCCGGCGCCTCTGAAAAGGTTAAGAACCACTGTCCTAGTAGCTGATGACTACAAAACTAATCTATCCTCGGTGGCAGTGGCAATGCACTGCAGTCATAACCAGTTGAAAGCAATGTCATGACGATAAGTGGATGTCAACAAAAAATATATATTTAAGGACACGTTATCGGCTGAAGACGTCTGAAGTGGCCCAGTTGTGGGGATGGGTCGAATCATTTTAGCATCGTCAAAGTAAGAAATTCCTGTCATGGGTGGAACTGCCCGGGAACCAGGTCAGGTGTCATGGTCTGTCAAAAGCAAGTCTTCTGGCCATGGGCTAGTCTTAAGCAGATGCCGGGGATTGCTCCGCCTCTATGCCAGTGCTGGCTATCATTGGCTGTCGTTGGCTGATGGGTGTCACGAGATTCATGGAAATGCACCAAGAGCAGAAAATTGTGACATGGCACAACTTCATAAAAACTCAAGCCCTGCACCAAGAGCTTGCTCTCTCGCTTCAACTTTGTGGCTCGACAGAGCTCATCCTTTTGTTGTGTCGTCACGGGTGTGCATGCTCATCTGTTTCATGCCCGCTCTGTAGGCATTTCCAAAAAGAACGGCGTCTTGTAAAATTTATAACAAATCTGACACGTCCTAAAAGGAGCTTCCTATGATGAAAACAAGGAAGCCAACTGACCTTGCCATGTTAGCATTGTCACTTCAGCCAGACATTTTGATCGTACTATACCTGTATGTATTGTAGCCACAAACGGTGAAAGTGTGGCTAATTTCTTATGATTCTTGCTCAATATATTGAAGTATGTCATATCACAAATGGGTTCGCTTACCTGTCACCATGACAATACTTTTGTCAACATGAATGTTCGCAAGAGCAATAGCAATGAACATTCAAATTAACACTTGAAACTTTGTTTTGTAACAAATGTTAATAAACAACTGGTTTTTGCCTCATCCCTGATGGAATGTCTTGATTTGATCTGGACAATAGGGTTTAAAGTCGGCTTTGCAGATAAAAGAAAGCTTGGAGGTAAGGTGGATGGCAGAGAGGGTAGAGATCTTGAGATACCTTTATGGATTGAGCAAAAGATTGGCATATGCAGTTTAACATAAAGAAATGTGAGGTGTGGGGATGGGTAATAATAAAGTGGAGACTATTTTATGCAAGGGGCAATCTTGGAATGTGGGATACAGGACCTGGAGGTGGTAATACATATGCAGGGTAAGCAGACAGCACAGTGTCAAACAGCCATATGTAAAGCAAACAGTTTTAGGATGTATTCATTGGGGGATAAATTACAAATCAAGAGGTGGTGTTAACACGTACAGGAATTCAGTGAGGCCCCATCTATATATTAATACTAAAGGACCAATTTTGTGCTCCTCCTAGCGGTCACGTCAGGTTTTTCTCGGTACTGTGACCTGGACTGAAAGAAACTTTGTACCTGTAAGAGTGCATCGCACAGAGTGGCAATAGTCAAACTTCAACTCTGAAGCAGAATAAACACTTTTTGTTTCACATTCGTTTACATGGCGACGTGTGACGTCACCGCTGAGAGGCATAAGGACGTCATGACATCATCGGTCATTCGCTGATGTCATTACGTCTGTCGTCGACAGACTGTCACCGCTGAGAGGTGTAATTCCACTCCTCGAAAATAGCGTCTGCAATGTAAAACCCTCTTCTGCACATGCTGACTACCTCAGAATGTGAATTTGACACAAAAAATGTAACAAGAAACATTGTATCTATATATTAATACTGAAGGACCAATTTTGTGCTCCTCCGAGCGGTCGCGTCACGTTTTTCTCGGTACTGTGACCTGAGAAGTTTTGACATGGTGTTTGTATGTCAAAGTAGACACGTGCACAAATCAGGGGACTTCTTCACAAGTAGTGTACACCAAAAATGTCGTGTACAAGGACGTTTTGTAGGCCTCATTAGGTAAGGCCATGGAGTACATCGACTGGGATCCGGCTCTTACAAGAGCCGCCACTGGTTGTCATATTGGGCTCATGGAACGGAATCCGTCTGACGGGGTTTCGGCTAGTCCAGATTATAATATACAGCTTTGGTCACTGCATCTGAGGAAGGACATAGCTGCCACACAAAGGGTTCAGTGTAGAGTTATGAGATTGATTTCGGGACGAGCTAGACAAAGGCTATGATGAACGGCTGAAGGAGACAGGACTTTGAATATTAGAAAGGAGGTGATTACGAGGGGATATGACAGATGTTGAAGGTAATGAAGTTGGGAGGAGAAAATCAAATGTGTACAAAATTTTACGCTGGAAAGCTACTACATAGTGGTCATCAGCCTTTATGAGTCATACCTTTTATTGTTGTGCATAACATGGAGGAGTACATGGGTGTTGGGAGAACTGGTAGGTAACTTGGGTATGGATGGGTGATTCTGTGCTGTTCTTGCGTATCACAGTTTGGCTGCCAGGTCAGGTCAGGTATGGGAGCATGTGCCAGAACAGCGCGTCGCTGCGTCCACTTTCCGCCGGTACTCCAGGGGCCTCCGTCTGGCCATCCCCCAGGCAGATGCCAGGCCCATCCCCATCTCCTTGAGATGATGGTCAACCTGCTGCAACCATGAGGCACGTGGTCGGCCCACTGGCCTCCTCCACTCATGAGACTCCCTCGCTGAGAGAATCTGGTGAGCAGGATCAGCGTCAGGAAAACGAGCCACATGTCCATACAGCCGCAGCTGACGCTCACGGACTATGCAGGTAACAAATCTCATCCGAGTCTCTCTCAGCAACCGCTCGTTGGACACAAAATCCGACCAGCGATAGCCAAGGATTCTCCGAAGAGACCTGGTACCAAAGGAATTAAGTCTCCGTCTCAGATCCTTGGTCAAAGTCCGAGTCTCGCACCCATAGAGCAAGACTGGAAGTACCAAGGACCTGAAGACTCGGACTTTCGTCCTCCCGCACAGGTACCGGCAGCGCCACACCCCATGATCCAGTGAATCCATGACTCCCCAGGCCCGACCCAGACGTCTATTGACCTCCGGCTCACAACCTGCGGAGACATGAATATCACTGCCAAGGTAAGTGAATCTATCCACGACCTCAACATCCTCACTACAAACAGACACAGACAGGACAGCAGCATCCAAGATGTCACCGAAAGCCTGGATCTTTGTTTTGACCCAAGAAATCCGTAATCCCAACGGCTCCGACTCCTCATTCAGGACCTCGAGGGCCCCCAAGAGGATGTCTAAAGTCTCCGCAAAGATGACTGCATCATCTGCAAAATCAGGTCCGAGATCTTGACATTGCCAAACGATGCACCGCAACTTGATCTCTCCGACATCCTCCCAAAAATCCAGTCCATACAAGTGCTGAAAAGTGTGGGGGCAAGTACACATCCCTGACGAACTCCAGTAACAACTGGAAATAAGTCAGAGGCGGTACCACCACACTTCACAGCACTCTCAGTACCAAGTAGAAGTTCAGACATCAGATCGATCAGTTTCGGTGGCACCCCACGAAGACCAAGAATCCTCCAGAGGACATCCCGATTCACTGAATCGAACGCTTTACTGAGATCAACATAGGCTGCAAGCAGCCCCTGCCGAAACCTCGTCTGGGATCAGTGAGGACACGAAGAGCAAGGATACGGTCAATCGTTGACCTCTTTGGTGTAAAGCCTGACTGCTCTGGACGCTGGTGCTCAAGCAGATGGTGGCGAACCCTATCAAGAATTATCCGAGCAAAGACCATGCCCGGCACTGAGAGCAGCGTCACCCCTCGGTAGTTGTTGCAGTCTTGGCGATCACCCTTCCCTTTCCAGAGAGGGACAACAAGGCCCCTCTTCCAGTCAGTTGGGATGATGCCTGTGTTCCAGGCAGAGCACAAAACTGCATGCAACGACGCGAGTGCAGCATTTCCACCAGCCTTGAGAAGTTCAGCATGGATGCCACAGATCCCTGGAGCTTTGCCCCGTTTCAACTGGTTCACCGCAGCCCGTGTTTCCACAAGCGATGGTGGACCACAGTTATTCGAGGGTCAGCAACAGGGATTGTAACACCCTTGACGTCCAACTCGACAGCTGGGGGATCAGCCTGGTACAACCGCTCAAAGTAACCGGCCCAGCGGGCCTTCACTTCAGACTCCTCTGTCAAGAGCCTACCACTCTCTGCTCGAACTGCAGTGCTCCGAGGGATGGGCTTGGATGAACGTAATGCGAATTCCCCTGTAAGCCGGGACGAGAATCACCTGTCCACAGGTGATGCTCTACCCCCTCACAGATTCCTCGCACATAGGCCTCCTTGTCCACCCTCAGTGCACGTACAGTTTTACGCCTCAGCTCCCTGAACAGCTCAGCTCTGCCATTCAGCCTGGCCCTGCGACTCTGGTCAATGGTATCCAGTGTCCCTTGAGAGACAAAATTCTTCTTTGCCCTGCGGTGAACTCCAAGGCATCCACCGGCAACATCAAGGACGGTGGTCTTGAAGGTGCTCCACAACTCTTCAGGACCCCCCAAAGCACCCAGACCCCCAAGTGTCCACTCAGCCTGTTCGCAAACTCCTCAGCTACTCTCTCATCCCTGAGCTTGGCAACATCCAGCCTAGGCTGGGATGGTACCATTCTCCAGGATTTAAGGTGCAGCTTTAGAGTTGCTACAACAAGCCTGTGGTCAGTATTGAGGAACTGAGCACTCCGGTAGACCCTGCAGTTCTGGATCATCCTCCAACGACCGTCAATGAGGACATGGTCAATCTCCTTTGCCACACCGCCAGCGTTGGAATACCAAGTCCAGCGATGAGCTTGCGGGCGCTGAAACCATGAACCAGCCACCCTAA
>NC_140965.1:99541489-99606489 GCF_056783735.1 Eptatretus burgeri | reverse complement strand
TGGATCACTGACGTGGGACAACTACAGGATTCAGCTGTTAGTACTGAGTCGTTGTAGTCGGTTGAGTTGGTCGTAAAGCTGGAGTGGAGTGGTAGAGGTGTTAGTAGGGTTGTTAACTAGTAAAGAGTTAGGGCTGTTAAATGAGAGGTGGGACTGTCAGTAAAGCTGTAGTGGAGACGTAGAGGTGTTAGAAGGGTTGTTAACGAGTAAAGAGTTAATGCTGTTAAATGAGAGGTGGAGTGTTAGTAAAGCTGTAGTGGAGACGTAGAGGTGTTAGTCGGGTTAACTAGTAAAGAGTTAGGGCTGTTAAATGAGAGGTGGACTGTTAGTAAAGCTGTTGTGGAGACGTCTACGTGTTAGTAGGGTTGTTAACTAGTAAAGAGTTAGTGCTGTTAAATGAGACTTGGACTGTTAATAAAGCTGTAGTGGAGACATGGAGGTGTTAGTAGGGTTGTTAACTAGTTAAGAGTTCGGGCTGTGAAATGAGAGGTGGACTGTTAGTAAAGCTGTCGTGGAGACGTTGAGGTGTTAGTCGAGTTAACTACTAAACAGTTAATGCTGTTAACTGAGAGGTGGACTGTTAGTAAAGCTGTTGTGGAGAAGTCGAGGTGTTAGTAGGGTTGTTAACTAGTAAAGAGTTAGTGCTGTTAACTGAGAGGTGGACTGTTAGTAAAGCTGTTGTGGAGACGTAGAGGTGTTAGTAGGGTTGTTAACTAGTAAAGAGTTAGGGCTGTTAAATGAGAGGTGGACTGTTAGTAAAGCTGTTGTGGAGACGTCTACGTGTTAGTAGGGTTGTTAACTAGTAAAGAGTTAGTGCTGTTAAATGAGACTTGGACTGTTAATAAAGCTGTAGTGGAGACATGGAGGTGTTAGTAGGGTTGTTAACTAGTTAAGAGTTCGGGCTGTGAAATGAGAGGTGGACTGTTAGTAAAGCTGTCGTGGAGACGTTGAGGTGTTAGTCGAGTTAACTACTAAACAGTTAATGCTGTTAACTGAGAGGTGGACTGTTAGTAAAGCTGTTGTGGAGAAGTCGAGGTGTTAGTAGGGTTGTTAACTAGTAAAGAGTTAGTGCTGTTAACTGAGAGGTGGACTGTTAGTAAAGCTGTTGTGGAGACGTAGAGGTGTTAGTAGGGTTGTTAACTAGTAAAGAGTTAGTGCTGTTAAATGAGAGGTGGACTGTTAGTAAAGCTGTCGTGGAGACGTCGAGGTGTTCGTCGGGTTGTTAACTAGTAAAGAGTTGGAGCTGTTAATTGAGAGGTCGACTCCAGTAAAGCTGTAGTTGAGAGTTGGAGGTGTTGGTGGGGTTGTAAATTAGATACGAGGGGTTGAGCGATTGACACTTGGCAGCGAGGTAGAGCACTTTATCCTGCCTGTTGGAGGTTGTGTGCATCTCGACGAATCGATTAATTTTCTTTCCCAGATATTTCCCAAGACATTCTCGCAATTTATACATTATGGTAAACAAGATGCTCAAAGCAGCGGCAATGGCAACGGCGGCGATTCCCTCCCTTTCGGTGTTGACAATATGTGAAAGTAAAACTGGGAGAACTCCGACTGGAGGAGAAAACCGCCATCGGCGAAACAAGGAATTAAAATAAATAAATGTCGACACCGCCCGTGGGTTGGACGACCGAACGTAACCCCGAGATCGGCAGCTATTTTTGCCTCCGCCATTCTCCGGCGTCGCGTTGTTCCCGGGTTCATCACAATTACCGGTTATTCAACATTGCCTCCATTCGTCTTCCATCCACTCCATGATCCCCAAAGGCCGCACAAACAAACTCAAACGCACCGTTTAAATAATCCAATTGGAGGGTGCGAATTGGTCGTTCATTACAAGTGAATTTGGTAATTGTGTTTGACCGGTGGGAAAGAGACAACGATGTCACCCAAGTAAAATGAAGTGCATTGTGATTTGTGAGTAAATTAATTTATTAACGCGTGTTGGTGAGTGGCAACGTGCGAGGAGGGATCGTCACAACGGCCTCGAGTCCACCTTGGGTGCACGTGCTCGGTGCGTGAAAAATCGTTCACTTCCAACATGACGACATCATCTATTATGTTGCGTCGATCAAGGTTCACGTGATGTAATATTCCCGGTGAGCGGTGGGGTCACTATAGTGCACGGTGTGTTCGTTCCTCTGCGGCTGGGCGTGTCCATGAGCTCTCTTCGTTATTACAACGAGCATCGGCACTCCCGCCCTTTCGGCGTCGCACATCATAACCCCTTTTGGCGGGAGACGCTTTAGACGTCGCACATCGAAGCGACGGAACCACGTTGGCGAGAGTTCCCATTGTTGGTGATATTGTTACGGATTTGGAAACCTTGTGCACACAAGCAGCCACAGTCCCCGTAGTTCAGTGATTTCGATAAGTATGTGTTAATAGTTAGAATCCATCCCCTTTGTCTAATGGGAATTACATGTGTGCGCAACGAGTTATTTTATAGTCAGGTTTATTACATCCTCAACAACAACAACAACAACAACAACAACAACAACAACAACACCACCCTCACTCGACCCTGTAATGTCCGGAGGTCAGTGAGGCACGGAGAGTCGTGAGGGTTGTCGAACTCTGTTTATTGCCCGTCCGGATGTACACTACTGTAGACTACCGCAAGCCTCTAGGGGGCAAGAACAACTATATGCATTGCAGACACGTGGCTACCATCACCACTCTTCCACGCCCCCACAACGCTCTCCGCATTGTGCTTTGCACGTGTATGCCAATACGCCACAGACCCGGTCACCATTACGCACGTGTTCGGGACCACGGACGTGAGCGGAGGTTTCGTCACCTCAGGGCTGGCTCCGCATTAGCCAGATGGAGTGTTCGGCCCGACCAATGAAGGGCCGCCACGAGTCGCCTGACAACCGACCGTCCAATCAGGAGGCGAGTGGCAAGGAAAAGAAACCCCTCCCATTTCAAGAAGAGGGGTGGGGTTGGGCAGACAAGAGTGCGTTCTGCAGGATCGTGGCGATTGCGGTCTGCGGTCTTGGTGGCGAGTGCGGCTTGGTCTGGGTCGTGGGTTCGAGTCCAACCGTGGTGGTTTGCGTTGGAGCGCTCGAGCTGGGATCCCCGTTCCCGTCACGGACTCCGGGCTCCACACGTGTGGGTCCGGTGAAACCACACGAGGCGGGGAGGTACCCGAATAGGCCCTGCCTTCAGCTCGCCTTCCCTCTATAGTCCAGGAGTATTAAGTCAAATTTGAGTCAAACCCAGAACAAATTTATAACAAGCTGAAACTTTCAGGAAATGTTCAGAAAACTGTCAGGAAAAACATACTAAAAGTCCCCAAGAATGCCCCTTGGGGCTTTTGAGAAATTCAAGATGGCGTCCAAGATGGCCGCCAGCTTGAGATGTTCTCATATTTCAAGCTGAAATCATCATAGAATTAAAAAAATAATGGGTCAAAACAGATTTTAAGTTACAAAGAATCAATTACTATGGGTATTAAGATAAAATCAACTTATTACATGTTTAATATGGCTGACATGCACAATACAATGTTTTCTTTTCAGAGCAAGAGATGGAGTCGTGCATCATTTGTAAGGACTTATGCATCAAGGATTTTGTGCAAGTTGGACCCAAAGGAAGGACAACTCTAGTATCTGCAAGCCTTGAGAGACAGGATGGTCTTCATGAACTTCTAAAGATACAGGAGTCACTGACACTTCACATTGCCTGTAGAAAAGCCTACACCCTGGAATCATCCATCAGATCTGAGACGAGAAAGTCTGAGAAATCAGCGGCAGATGAGGAATTTGAACAACCCATCCTACGGTCCAGAACTCCTTTGTTTGACATCACTACACACTGCCTTTTCTGCTCTGAAGTACTGATTACTAGCAGCAGACTTGAAACCAAACGCAGAAAGTTAACAAGCAATGTTGAGACAATAGAGTTCAAGAACAATGTGTTGAAAAGGGCAACAGAAAGGGGTAATGAGTGGGGAGAGGCGGTTACCAAAAGAATAGAAGCAAACATTGATTTGGTTGCCGCAGAGGCAAAATACCATCGTGCCTGTGCCCAGGAATTTATTTCTAACACAAAAAAGTTGAAACCTGTTGGCAAACCAGTTGATGTTCAAAGGATTTCAGCTTTCAATGAGCTATGTGCATATATAGATGATGATGACGAATGTCAATATGCAGTTTGTGACCTCATGGAGCACATGGAAACATTCTTGAATGGTGAGGAAGGCTATTCTCTCAAGTACTTCAAACAGAAACTGAAAGAGCGATGCAAAGATGATATCATTGTAACAAGCCTCCCTGGAAAATCCAGCATAGTCAGTGTCCGTGAATCTGCTCACCGGATACTTCGTAAGAGGTGGGTGGCAGATCAAGCAGCTGACAAAGCTTGTGAAATTGAAAGAATAATTGAAATGGCAGCTTCAATTATTCGTGATGAGATTCGTTTGTCAGTGTATGATGTCGGTGAATATCCAACCTTGGAAGAAACTGAAAATGGTTCCTCTATGATTCCTGAGTCTTTGAAGCTCTTTTTGCACAAGTTGTTGGACCCAAAGGGCAAAAATGCTGCTGTAGTGAGTCGGCGATGCACTGCCTCACTGTGTTCCTTTGTGCGATGCTTTGGAGAAGTTCACTGGTGTGCACACTGCAACCTCTGAACAACACAAAGATCTTCGTTCATCCACTCAGGCTACAGACAAGAAAGACTACGATGTCTTCCTCCAGTGGCTGCAGGCACATCCACCATTTGCAGGTTACCAGCCTGATTGCCTAGTGTCTATTTCCACTGGTGTTGTAGCTGACACATTTGTCAACTGTGACAATGCCGTGCAGATTGGTCAAGCTGCAGCATCTAAAATAACAGGGAAGCAGTTCACAGAGATCACCCGGCATCACAGTGACAAAGTCAAGACTATGGGAGATAAGAACAGCATCAACGTCGGGGGGGGCAAAACACAGAGGTGAATCCCACTCTCTTCTTCAACAGGATCACTTGTGTCCTCAAGACAAGTTCTGACATGAAGCAGTTCATGTCATATGAGCTGGCTCCTCAACCTCCATCCCTGTTTCATGATGGTGCCATGCGGAAACCAACCAAGAGTGCCCTCGGTACTCTCCTCAAGTCATTTGCTCTTGTACAACCCAACATTCCAAACAACTGCCAGTTTGTCATAGATGGAGGCCATCTGTTGCAGTCAGTAGTCTGGCCACAGCCATCAACCTATGGAGGTGTGTGCCAGTGCTACATTGCCTACATCCTGAAGCACTATGGGGTTGGCACTACTACTGTGTTCAATGGCTGCAGAACCGTCTCACCAAGGCTGCAGAGCAACTGTGCAGGGCAAAGAAGTCAACATCCGGTGACATCCTATTTGACCAGAACATGCAAACCACTACTACTCAGGCAGCATTTCTGGCAAATAACCACAACAAGGAGCGTCTCATAGAGATGCTCAGTGGCTTGCTGAATCAAGCAGGCATCCAGGTGAAGCAGGCGCAAGCTGATACAGATGCCTTGATTGTGTCAACTGCTCTGTCTTTGGCAGCGCCTGGCAAACCAGTGGTTGTTGTCAGAACTGACACTGACCTGCTGGTAATGCTGGTGACTAGCAACCACAAACATGGACCTGTACATGTTATGCTGCAAGAACCCCACAACACTCTACAGAGTTCACGACATTCAAGCAAGCATTGGTGACACAAGTAAATATCTGATGGTGCTGCATGCCATAACTGGATGCGACACCGTGTCTGCTCTGTATTGCCAAGGGAAGCGCAAGGCATTCAATCTGGTACATAATAAAAGAGTATGACCAACTCAACACATTCATCAATGTGGAGAGCACTCATCAGCAAGTACAAGAAGCAGGTGAAAGCTTCCTCCTGAAGCTCTATGGTGGATCCAGTTGTGCATCACTGGACGTGTTCCGCTACTTTGCCTACAACAAGGCAATCAGCAGAACGTCACTTTCCTCAACGTTCCAGTTGGCAACTTTTCCTCCAACAAGTGCTGCAGCCAAGCAACATTCCTTCAGAACATATCTCACTATTCAGGAATGGATGGGGAGGCCCTTGCAGCCAACAGCATGGGGATGGAAACTGGAGGACATCCTGACTCCGGTTGACACTGACCGTCCCATTGCTCCAGACACTCTGCTCAACATGATCTCTTGTGGCTGCAGAGCAGATGGCTGTGAAGTGTCATGTGGCTGCAGGAAGATGGGGGTGCACTGCTCTGCCCTGTGTACAAAGTGCATTGATCAAACCTGCAACAATGCAGTACTTCAATGCCATCCTTGCTGGATGTTGAGGGAGAAACTGAAGGATCAGCTCCTGTTTCTCCAGAAACTGATGATGAGGATGATGACTGAGGGTGAACATGTGTCATGTTGTAAATATGTTTCACAAGTTTTAACATTTGTAATTGTTTTGTTAATTGTTTTTTGTTAATGTATTTAATACAATACAAGAATATTCTTATTTTACTCTTTTTTAAGGTTTATATAGTCTTACCACAGATATGGTGAAAATTGTTCATAGCCCAGGAGTAATAGGTTTAGACCCATGTATAACTGCATAAGGATTTCATTAAATCTTCTAAATATTGTTGAAATTGAATTCCCTGCCCCAAAAAACATATATTTAGACTCATTATTTGCATTTTTATGATGTTTTAAGCCTGAAATATGAGAAAATCTCAAGCTGGCGGCCATCGTGGACACCATCTTGAATTTCGCAAAAGCCCCAAGGGAGATTCTTGGGGACTTTTAGTATGTTATTCCTGACAGTTTTCTGAACATTTCCTGAAAGTTTCAGCTTGTTATAAATTTTTTTCCGGGTCTAAACCTATTACTCCTCGGCAACTAAGCTGAAAGGCCAAAATAAAGACACGACGGGGTGTGTGTGTGTGTGTGTGTGTGTGTGTGTGTGTGTGTGTGTGTGTGTGTGTGTGTGTGTGTGTGTGTGTGTTTGTGTGTGTGTGTGCACGTGCGCAGCACCAATCTGATAAGTAGAATTGTTAAGTGCCTTATACATTGTGAATTACATTTCTTATTCGTGATAACTCTGCTCTGTGTCTCCCTCCCAATTAATGTAAAATAAAACCCCTGTTAAATGTTCCAGTTCGTTTTTTGTGCTTTCCTTCATTGGCCGAGCAAGGTGCATATTGAGAAATAATAAAGCCATTCGTGGCGTAAATTGTTCATTTGGTCTGGCGCGGCTTTGGTAACTTCCACTCGGTTACGCCGGATCCAAGTCGGTGATGCCGACTCGATTCGGACAAAGTCCTCCGAGGGTGTGGTTTCCCCGATAGTTGGATGGTGTGAGTACTTAGGTAATATAAATTGGAATTAGACAAGTGGGACCCGACCTCGCGCAGTTGAAATATTGGCGACCATGGTCCTCGAAGTGACCTGTGACCTTTCGGAGTTGTCCAAGAGTCACGACCAAAATTCCGGGTGTTCGGTGGGCGACGACTCTACTGCTCCCCCTGGTGGTCGTTTACCGCCACAGAACCCCGGCCCACAACAAATTGGTGTCAGGAGTGGGATTCGGCCCCTCCGCCTCCGTAGAGAGATTAACGGGATTCGGATCAGGGGTGTATGTAGCAAACCCACCCCCCCCCCCGTTCTCTCCAAAGTAGAGCGTCAAATTTGTTCTCATACGCACCATGGCGAACCAAGATGAGCTGGAGCAGGTGGGTGTAGAGATAATGGTGAAATAACCAGTGGCCCAGGACGACACCTCCATGCAGGAAGACATTTCCCCGCAGCCAAACCCAGAAGGGGTATTGGGAGTGGCAGGGGTATGACACCCCCCCACCCCGTCAAATTCTCCCCCCCCCCCAATCCCTGCCGGTTCCGCACACCATCATGGCGGATCGGCTGCGCCGAGTCCACTTGGCATGGGCTAGTTGATGGCAATGCTGGCAGGAATGGAAAGCCGAATGAGAGGTGATGTGCAAGAACAAAACGAAAAAATGGATGCGAACATGCAAAGATGGGAGCGCAAAATGGACGCAAATGCACAACGAATGGATGAGATGAGGGGAGATATGCGAACACAGCGAGGGGGAATGCAGAGTATGGGGTTGAACGTGCAGGCGAGTCTGGAGGAGGTGAAAGGCAAAATGGCAGAGGAGATCGGCACTGAACGTGAGGAGATGATCGAGTCAAGAGGGAGTGCGCAATGTGTTCGGCCTGCAATGGAGATGGGTGAGGTCGGGACGACGAGCGACGCCACCACAATCAAGGGAGAAAATAACAAAAAGGGATGACGCAAAAATTAGTAGAGACACGAGAGGAGTCAGAAATAATAAATGAGACGCACAAATTAGAACAGATAGAGGTGAACGAAATACAGGAAATTAACGAGCACACACACATCGAGTTAGGAAGGGACAATGGGGTTGAACTCGTGGAATGTGTTGAGACCCAGAGGGAGCATCAGAGTAACCTCCCTCAGGAACAGAGGGAGACGGTATGCTCCCTCGAAGTGGACTGCGACCAGGTGAGTCCGGTCGGTCCGTGCGAGGTCGAGCGGGTGCATGATGTGTAGGGGTCCATGCGGAGTTTTGGGGGGGGGGGTAGAGATCCCGGGACCCCTTGAGTTAACACGAATCCTCGATGTGATTGTCCCGGAGTGTGTGGTAAAGTGTATGGAGTGGTGTGAGTGTGTTGAAACATGTGAGTGGTGTTTATTTTGGAAATCGCGCCGGCTCCGCAGAACGTCGCGTCGAAGGTCCGTTCCTCGTTTTCGGAGCGGCCTGGGCGACGCGACTCAAGAAGCCGGCGCGTGAACGTCCCGCCCTTTGGAAGAGACCGTCACGTGGACGGCTAAAATGGCGACTACGGAGTGAATTTGGAAAGCACGTGGCCCCATGTGAGCACGTGCACGGAGGCCGACATGCTGCGCGGAGCGAGTCCCAGCGGCGGCACGGTAAGCCTCGCGGGTTTCGTGTGCGAAGCGAACCTCGCGAAGCGGGCCAGGTGCGAGTGACGTCATCCGCGCGGCACGAAAGCCGGCTAACGAGCGTGCGGTTCACATGGGGAACACCGCGAAAGCGAGTGCTTGTTGCAATTGGCGGGGCGACGATACGCTTTTATTATCGCCCGAACGGAGGGGACTTTATTATCGCCGAGAGGAAGGGACGTGCGAGTCGGAAACCGCCGTCCTGGCGGTGCAAGACAAAAAAAAACTCACTCCAAGTACACGGCCCCGGCTCGGATGTGGAAAGCATCCTTGCTTGTGCATAGGAGCATTAGTTTGTGGGAAGGGTTTAGTGTTAGCGAGACTGGCCTCATGGGGGCATGAGTAGTTCCTCATGGGGCCCGTGGAACGAGTTAGAGGGAATGTTAGGTTAGATTTAGAAAGGGATTTTGGGAGACAAGGACAGACATGGAATGTGTAGTGGGGACATAGCTTTGCAGTAGAGTTAAAAGGAACGTGCATTTGAATAAGGATGACGGGAAGCACGAGCGAGTTAGGGGGACGTAGTTTGAGTGCGTTGAAAAAAAATAAAAGAGAAGCATGGTGATTGAATATGGGTCAGCGGGCCCGAGTGTGTGAGTGGAGTGAATGTGGAATGCATGGTGTGAATGAATGATTGGGGGGAGGAGTGAATCCCACCCAAGGGAACCCAGGGTCAGTGGAATGTTTCGTCAGTGGGTTAGTCAAATTTACCAAAAGGAGGTCGTTTTGTTGTTGGTGTGGGAAGAAGGCTCGAAACCTTTTTGAAGGGTGCAGGAGTCCATTGACCGGCTGGGAGCGTGGCTGTGGAAATGTGAGTTTTGAGTAGAGGGCACCCCGGGCACCGGACTAGTCGGCCAGAGT
This sequence comes from Eptatretus burgeri, assembly GCF_056783735.1. Taxonomy (NCBI): domain Eukaryota; kingdom Metazoa; phylum Chordata; class Myxini; order Myxiniformes; family Myxinidae; genus Eptatretus; species Eptatretus burgeri. The sequence continues at coordinate 99,596,680 of NC_140965.1, read as the reverse complement.
AGGCCAAGGGTCCAAGGGACCGGGATAGTGTAGTGGGCATGGGTGATCCTCGGAAAGGGACCCGGAGCACCAAAATGCCACGTGGGCACGGAGCAAAAGGGGGGCAATGCCAGGAAGGGCATATCCCCCGTGTTCACAGGGAGCAGGTAGGCTCGGAGACAGCCTCAGGGCCCGGGGGTACCGTAGTCAGAGTTCGACAGACGGAAGTCCCTGCCAGTTGAGCCATGCTGCCCAGCCACGAAATTGTGCAAGGGCATGAGAGAAAATTTGTGGGCAGGGCTCAAATTAATAATGGACACCAACACAGGTGACGGGAATCATGGTTTCTAGAACCAATAGTTTAAAGTGACAGGCATGTTGAAAAGCCCCGGGGATAGTTTAAAGTGTAATAAATGCAAGGATAGATAGGAAATGTACCCCCTTCGCACCATCCATCCCTTCGCTCTCTGTGGGCCACTGGACCCACCTTGGGAAAGATTGCTGAACTCTGTGGAGGCTATTCTGAGGCTTCGTTGGGCCTCGAGGCAGGACACTAGTCTCTTCCTTATTCCCCTCCAAAAAGGATCTTAGGGGTTGGGAGTAGACGGACAGGATAAGTTAGCCAGACAAGGACAGTAGGAGGGTTAGGGACAAGCAATTGTAAGAAAATAAAAAGGGATCTAAATTTGTTTTGTCGTTGCAAACAAACACAAACAGAAACAACGAAGGTGACTAACATTAGAGGGGGAAATACAAGGGGCCATCAGGAATTAACGAAGGTAAAAGAGGAGGTGGATGAGGTAAAAAGTGAGATTATTGAAATCAAAGCAAAACAGGTAGAAATAGGTGGTAGAGTAAAGGAGGAGATCATTGAATGCATGAACATGTTATATTTACAGCATGACAGAGTGCTCAAAGATCAAGTGAAGAGGATACAGGTCCTTGAGACGAACCGGAAGGAGGTGAGTACAGTGAAGGTGAGTCATGGTGAGACCAGGCACATGCTTGATGCAAATGGGTGTTTGGCGAGCTTGGGGGTGACAGACCCGGGGTTTCTTGGAGTGCCCAATGTGCGGAGTGTAAATGTAACAGAGTGTGTGCCGAGAGCGACTGAACCAGAATGTGCGAGAATGGAGTGTGATGGTGAGCGAGAGAATGTCAGTCAGACATCGACTCAGATATGAGCAGCTGGTAGTTCGACAGATGGGAGACATGAGTCCCCCGTGCACGGTACACCGTGTGGACCCGGAGGATTCGTCCCAGCGTCAGTCCCATATGGAGCGGCATATGTGATTCGAACCCTGGGAGGCCACGCGGTGCAGCTCGCACCGTATGATGGCAAGAGCAACCTGAGGGCGTACTTGGTACAGTTCGATCACGTGTGATGGGGTGATGGTTGGGGCCCGGACGAAGGTGGGATGCACCTTGTAGCAGTACTGCACGGTGTGGCGGCAGAGGTTCTGACCACCCTTCCCCCTGGGGCCATTATGCTGGCAGGCCTCCGTTCAGCTCTAAACAACCAATTCAGCATAGAACAGCAGGGCGAGCTTGTTAAAACCCAGCTCGCAAACGGAAAAAGAAAACCCCAGGAGTTCATTGGAGAATTGGCTCACGACATTCGCCGTGGTCGAGATTGCACATGCGGACATGGCAGCGTCCGTGCATAAATGACTGGCGCTGGACCATTTCATCCAGGCCCTGTCAGACTCTGACTGAAGGGCTCAGCTGACCATGTGGCGCCCACCCACCATGAGTCAGGCGGTTGATGCTGACAATAATCCGTTCACTGCAACTTGTTCAAATATCGTTGTCTTTGGCCGCAATCTCTCAATGGTGAAGAATCATTTAATAAATTCTCACATCTGGATTCGTATCTTCACCAAAATCGAAGCGATTCTTCCTTGTCAAACACCCAACATGTCCACAAAGTTTTGTCCGAATCCGAAGTTTTGTTTTGTCAACAACTTTTTCAGATATCCTGTTTAAAAACGCACACAGACAGATAAACATGGATGAAAACATAACCTCCGTCCATATTCGGTGAAGAAAGGTAATGACAAAAGGAAATACCCCTGTTATGTGTACTCATAACATTATTGAAACATGCATTTCATATTTAATTGTTAGTTCTACTTTCCATCCAAATTCAAGATCTACAAACATGCAACCCCCCTCCACAAAATTCACACAGTGGTAGGGTGCAGAGATAGGCTTGGCAGGGGCTCCTCCTTCTGACTCCCAATTTATTTATCGTTCTTTCCCTCTCCCTCGTACTGTGTAGACGCTGCTTACACAATAAATTAGTTTGGGGAGGTTGTTACAAGAGGATCGTGTAAAACTGAAAACCAGGCCCCAACAGCATATGCTTGAGTCCCACAATGGCATTTTATCCATGGAGACCGCCATGTTGTTAAGGAGGACCGAGCGTTCCGTTCGGTTGGAGTACTTGTTTGAGCGCTTTTAATGAAGCAAGCCGCTTGCTAACGGAAAACACCCACAAGTCTGAATCTGAATTGATCTGAGATGAGGTTGCCACGTGTGATGTGTGATGGTTGGGGCTCGGAGACAGCTTAAGGGGCCCGGGGGTGCCGTAGTCAGAAATCCCTGCCAGTTGAGCCACGCTGCCCAGCCACGAAATTGTGCAAGGGCACGAGAGAAAATTTGTGGGCAGGGCCCAAATTAATAATGGTAGTTAGATGTCTAATGTCTAACTACCCTCCAGTGTTCGTAATTGATATGGAGAGGACTCGTTCGCTGGCTTATTGGCAGCTCTCCCACTGAACATTACTCGTTACAAACCAGCTCTTTGCAAGTCACAATGGTTCGTTTCATGGTTTGCTTGGCTAATAATTCTGAAGTCATGAGCACAGTCCACCAATAAAGCCTGGTGTTGGCTTTGTGGATAGGGTGGTAACGTGACGTGCTGCTGAGATGTGACGGCCGAACGCACGTGATGACGTCACGTAACGCCATTACGGAAGCGTTCAGATCGATGAAGACGTCAATAATATCATTACGACTTCCGGCAGACGTGATTGGTAATGTGACGCAATGATCTGATCGCCCAAGCATCACCCATTATCATGATATTACAGGAGTGACACAAAGTCCAATACACGTTGAATTTTCATTTATAAACAGGTGTTATTGTTACGGGGCCGGGTATCGGTGGCGACCACGGCCGCGAGAGGGAGCAGTACAGTCGGCTCCACCGAACACACCGGAATTGAGGTTATGACCATCGGATAAGTCCGAAAGGCACAGGTCCCTTACTGGACCATGAATCGCCAATAATTCAACCGCGTGGGGTAGAGTCAATTGCCAAACTTCAATATACCTAATTACCCATGCAGACAAAGCTACCGGGGAATTCACACCCTCAACGGACCTCGAGCGGAACGAGCCGTTACCGAGCCCGAACCGTGTGTAACCCGAGCAGACATTGCCAAGGCCCGTCGGACCAAATGAACAATTTATCGGCCCGAACGGCCTCGCTATTTCTCAAAACACACCGTACCAAGCCAATGAAAGAAACACAGAAACGAGCTGGAATATTGAACAAAAGGGATATTTATTTATAATGGGGCAGGGGAGCATGCAAGAAGGCAGAGTTAACCGAATAATGAAGGAATAGCAATTTATGTACAAGCACTTATGCAGTTTTACTTAATAGAATGGCGGCACACACACACACACACACACACACACACACACACACACACACACACACACACACACACACACACACACACACACACACACACACACACACACACACACACACACACACACACACCCAAAAAGAAACGGACCCGTCAGGTCTTTATTGGAGGCCTCCAGCTCGAGGAAAGGCTAGCTGGAGGTCAGAGCCGATTATTGGACCTTTCCGCCTCGTGCGGTCTTCGATGATCAGGTGTGGCAGGACTCGAACCCGCCACACAATGCCGCTCCAAGCCCAGGCAGGCGATCCTCGTGGGACAGGCTCGCAGGCACACAGGCCACAAGAGAAGACGCTCTGTTTGCAGGACCCCAGGAAGACGATGACTGGCTTCAGAAGACCACCAGACGTCCGAAGACCAGAAGACAACTCTCAACTCTCTTCTGAAGACCAGAAGACAACTCTCAACAACTCTCTCTCGTTTGGTCCACGCACGCTTCTCTTATCCCATGCTCGCACTCCCTCATTGGGCGGAGAGAACGCTCTATGCCCATATTTGGAGCCAAGCCAGAGCGCAACGCTTGTGCCCATATTTGGGGCAAAGCCAGAGCGCAATGCTTGTGCCCATATTTGGGGCGAAGCCAGAGCGCAACACTTGAGCCCATATTTGGGGCGAAGCCAGCACACCAATGTCCAGAGAAACCCCGCTTCGCACACTGGACTCCACCCACGTACGTGCTGACACGCACGCGTGCAATGGTGCCGGTGGATGATGGTGGAAGGAAGCGAGGGCAGGTGTCATTGTTGTTGTTGGTAATTTAAATCCTAACTATCAAAATAACTCACAGTGCACGTACAATTAATCACCCACTAAACATAGGACGGGACCCTAACTAGAAACACATACTTAGGCCTAAGTCACATTTGCCACGGCGGCCGTGGGGTCTCCAAAATCTATGGCCACGAGCAATTATACGGTGGCCACAGTATTTCCACAGTCACACAATGTAGCTGTCACATATGTTTTTCTTTTTCGGGGAGCCGCACGGCGTATTTAGAAATTGTGGAGACCAAAAACGTGGGGTTGCCGTACAGTCTTTGATTTGATGTCGCACGGTGACCTTAAGGGGGCCCTGCGGCGGCCATATAATTTTCAAGGTCGCCTCAAGGTGCCCGCAAGGCGACCGCAGGGGGGCCCTAAGGCGAATGTGCGGATAGACGGACGGTAACGAGTGGGTTCATTTTATTTTTTATTACCAGTTTTTTTTTCGGCTTGTTGAATTGCTACGGCAAACGTAGAAATGAAAAAAAGTTATAACTCCGCGTTAAAATTCCATGGCGACCCCTACGGCCTGTAAAAGATAGCCAAATGGCGTAGGGCCACCCTGAGGCCACCGCAGAAACTCTGCGGCCGCCGCACGTTTGTCAATTTAGAGGGCGTACGGCCGCCGTATCCTCGCCGTAGAGCAAACGTGACTTGGGCCTTGCCGATATAGCTGATCTATAGGACCTGGCTGTTGTGCGCAGTAAGCTTCCAAATTCGCAACATTATTCGTGTTGGGATTTCAAAACAAGTTCTCTCGTTTAAATGACGTCCTATAGTTGCTTCGTTTGCTGCTCTTAGTATTGACCTTTGCAATGCAATTTTTGTTGTGGCTTGAAAGATTTTACCTTTGATTACTGATTAGTTCAGCTCAGAGTCTGTTCCACAAAATAGACTTCAAAAGCGATTTCACTTACACTTATGAAATGACAATGAAGTCACAGGTCAACTGCAGAAGGAATCGAGGGTAAAGGGCCTCTCTGCGGTTGGAAAAGACATCTGAGAAAAACAAGTCGAAAGTCCACATATTGATGCCAACATTCACCTTGAGTCTCTTTAGAATGACATCATGCTTCTGAGCTGATACCAGTAGCAGCGTGAGGGCCATGCAATTGCATGGCGCCCCGAGGCGACAAGGGCACCCACGTGACCAATCATGGTGCACAATCTTTCGAGATGGGGTTAGTACGATCAACAAAACGACCCCTCATTAATAAATTGACGAATCCACGTGTACCACGGTGGAACTTTGCGGTTTTTTTTCTTTTTTGATCAGAAGTGTAGGAGATTAAACAAATTTACCCCAACGGCACTGAAAAGCGAAAGATAGCCCAACAGAAGGCGAAAATGATTTTATAAAATCACCAAAAATTAACTTCATTTTCATGACACAACAAGCGGTGGAGAAATTGCGTCACGTTCCGAAGCCGGGGTGGGGAAAGGCAAACAAAGCAACTAAACCTTAATCTTATGACACAAATACTCCCCCTGACTAGTTTGGTTGAGATTGGATAATTAACTGAAGGTCCATTTAAGATGGGTGATGGATGGTATTGCCTCTGGTCATCTGGTAAAATTCAACCTACAACCATCAGTTTGAATTATACTTTCCTTCTCCTCGGTGTGTAGCATGTACCCCAAATTTCGAGGACCACCTCTCCAAGGTAATCAGGTTTTAAGGCGCCAGAGAATTGCCTTTCACACATCTGCCATTTGTCGAAATAGGGTGAGCTGGATCGAAGCCAGACTCGAAGAGTGTGGCGAGAAGAAGCTATTTGAGATGCTGACCATAAGTGGTACTTTCTAAGGATGGAGTCGCTCATCCCCACAACAGTAATTCCGAGCGCTTTAGACCCCTGTCATTTCTACCCCTTTGGACTCTGGATCCTCGTCCGACCTTCCAAATAATGAAACTCGAAGGGCACTTTGATGTCGCGATGTCACCAGATATGCCTCCATCCACATTATTACATCATTATACATACTTGTACCAAGTTTGATTTGAATCTTGAACACAGATTCAAAACATTAAATAATTCTGGCTGCAAGACCATGCGTCTGATCAGGATGAAATTTAAAACATAAATTCCCCATCATTACGAGATCATAATTGTGAAGTTTCATGTCTATTGATGAAGCAGCTCAAGAAAAATTATTTTCTAAAGATTTTCGTTGAATCCAATATGGCTGAGAGACAATGTGACTTAGTATTTGTGAACACTCTAGAATCCACAAGGCTTGGGAAACATGCTGGTGAAGTTTCCCCTCGATCTGTCAAGCCGTTCTGGAGAAAAAGATTTTTAAAAGTTTATTTCTTCAAAAATTTAGAGCTGCCAAACCACGTGATCTATGACATCATATGTGGAGAATTTTTTGTTCCTCATGGAAAGGCGATCATACCTGTAGGTTTCACCTCGATCTGTTCAGTCATTTCGTAGATGATTTTTGATGGATTTTGTTTAAAATAATGGCTGCCAAACCACTTGAACGATGACATCATCAATTTTTTTCCCATACAATTTAGTCCGAGATGACCCTCAAAGTTTTTCATGCTGATTGGATAGTGTTCGACGTATGCAATTACATTATAATGAAACCATCGATGACATTAAAAAAAAAACCACTCGTTTCCGAAGGGGAATACTTCACATGTGCCAAGTTTCAATTTTTTTCCATGGAGCGGTTTCAGAGATAGAGGTCCAAAGTTTTTCGTTTTTTCCAACATGGCTGCCAGACCACGTGACCGGTGACGTCACAATTATCATTAAAACATTCTGCATGAGTAGTTGCAACTATGGTGAAAATTTATTGTCAATCCGTTAGGCGGTTGCAGAGAAAACGGAAAATTAGCATGGATGTACGCAAGTACGTACGTGCGGACAACCTGAAAACACAATGCTTCTGGCGACTTTGTCAGCGGAGGCATAAAAATAGTATTTTATTTAATGCTGAGAAAAGGGTGAGTTTGGACGCAGCGAAAGTGAATTACAGTCGGGGGTTGTGTGTGTGAGAGTGACGAGACAGAGAGATAAAGCTTGCCATAGACTACTGGGAGTCACTGGAGCTTGAGTTCCCTGCATCTCCATGCCTGCTTCTGCCTTCACATGTCAGGCAAGCACAGGTATTACTAGTAGGGCACTCAGTAGAGCGCAAACCGATGCCACGTAATGCCTGATCCAAGAGAACATATCTGGCCCAATACATTTTTTGAAAGATCATGCTATATATCGTTTTTGGCCCGATCATTCACTGATGAAGAATCACTTTAACAAGCTCAAATGAGCTAAGATCCTCGTCCTCTTAACGATGACGTCATAAAAACGAATATGACGTCATTGTGATGTATCAGGTTTGCGATAAATTATCTGTGCTAATGCCCGGCTTGATTCCCGCAAACAAAATTCAAACAGCTTGCCTAGTTTCAGAGATAATGGTATAGGCGATTTCCATTAGCGGCGATATGACGTCAACTTTTTTTCTGGGAAGAATTTCCAAAATCGGAGATGGTTACTGCCTGCGCGTGGGCTTTCTGCATATACATGGCAAGTTTCACGAAGATCCGATGAAAACTCTGGGTTGTGAAACAAAAAAATGTCAAAAAATAGGAATGACGTCATAAAAATTGATATGACGTCATAGTGATGTATCATATGTGTGGTAACTCATCTCTGCTAATGCCCTGTTCGATTCCCGAAAACAGAATTCAAAAAGCTTGCCTAGTTTGAGATATTTTTTAGGCGATTTCCATTAGCGGAGATATTTTGATGTCATAACTTTTTTTTCTTAGAGGAATTTTCTAAATCGGAGATGGTTACTGTCTGCGCAGGGAATTTTTACATATATACGCCAAGTTTCAGGAAGTTTCGATGAAAACTTTGGGCTGTGAAACAAAAAATTCCACAAGAAGAAGATGAAGAACAACAACGTGAGTAAGACTTAGAGATCCTCCACGAGGATCTAAAAATTAAATAACTATAGTATCCAGTTCCGGATTGGGATCTTCACCAAAATCGAATCAATTGGTCATGGTCACACACCCAACTTGTTCACTAAGTTTCGTCTGAATCCGTCCACAGCTCTGAGATATGATATCGTGCCATCTTATCATTTTTGGCCCTATTTGTCAATGGTGAAGAATCACTTAAAAAATTCTAGTCGCCGGATCCAGATCTTCAGCAAAATCTAATCAGTTCGTCCTTGTCTCACACCCACCCTGCCCACCAAGTTTCGTCCGGATCCGTCCACAGCTTTTTGAGATATCCTGCACACAGACAGACAGACAACCAGACAGAAAGGGGTGAAAACATAACCTCCTTCATCTTCGGTGGTGGAAGTGATGAAGCCACATCCCCACCCCATCCCCTGGTACCTCCTGCAGAAATCAGGTATAAATGAATTTCTACTCGCATGTGGTCATACGGTAGAGTGAGACGAATGCAGGCAGTCCCATGGTCCAAGATACACTCCGTGAATGTAACATTACACTCAACAAACGTAGCGAAACAGAACAATTCCCTGAGATTCAGCAGCAGCCAAAGGTTCTCACCTCTGCTCTGGAGGCATTGGCGCGAAGATGTGTTGAGTTTCAGCGGGAGAAAATACACATGCCCCCGGGATGACACGGAGTGGATCTCACTCTATCGAGTGCAGCCTGTGGCTGCTGGTTGCATCATTGTTTGGGACGTGGCTCTGCCGCTGATGCAGTGTCCCCCTTACCAGTACACTGGTGCTCATTTTGTCGACCTCGGAAAGATGACAGGCTGAGTCAACCTCCTGGTGTATTTTTGTTAATTCAGCAGCTAACGGGGCTTGAACTCAGGACCCTAGGATCCCAAGCCGCCACCTTAACCACTCAGCCAACACCAGGCTACGGAGTGGATAATAGTGACACACTATTCTTCCACAATAACAGTGGTCCAAAATGGCCGAAGGCCAATACAGAGTGCTGCCACACCGGTAATGGAGAAGAAAATACGCAAGAAGTGGAAAAGTTTGTTCGGTCCACGCGAGTAACTTGCGTGTCATGAGGTACTACTCCGCTAAACAAACAGTCAATAATTTGTCACTGGTTAAAGGCACGGTACATGTCTTGGTGCTAAATAAAAACCTCGTGAGAGCCCAGGTTAATCTTCTTCTTCAACAAAATTTTGAGAGGGGCATGGAAGAGTCAATTGTTTGTTCCTGGTTTTAAACCATGAAGCCCAGTAATCTGAACGAATGGAGAAATTATACATGTAAAAATAGAAGCCACAACGCTCCCATTATTAGCCCCCGTTGGACTTAGTCCGAAACAGGGGATTATGGATTTGGTCTGAATTTTCATTTTCACGATATGGTGGCCTGCGTCTGCCACTATATCTCGGACATGTATGGACCGATTTTATTTGTACTTGACAAAAAAACAATACATGATGGTATACATTTAAGCACATCATTTTGCTTCGCGATGCAATCAAACATGGCTGACTGGTGCCATTTTAGTTGTTAAAAAAACAAAACCCGATGTTGAACATGGCCTCAACCATTTATCGAAGATGCATTTCCCGATGTTGTTCAAACTTGGCACACAGACAATGTGTGCCAAGTTGTCTGTGTCATTACACAAGCATGTCATTTTTATTCGAGATCAGAACCAAGACGGCTGACTGGTGGCCATTTTGTTACTTGTACGTGTCCTCAACCATGCATGGTCCGATTTTGTTGAAACTTGGCACAAGCACAGTGCATGATGTCATGCACCTGTGCCTCACAATATTTTGCAACCTGATCAAAGATAGCCGACCGGCACACTGGCGGCCATTTAGTTGTAAAAAATAAAAAAATAAAAAAACACAAACCCAGAATTGAACACGTCCTCAACCATTTCTCGGACATACATTTACCGTTGTTCAAACTTGGCACGCAGATAATTAATGAATGATGCCTTACATATGCATGTCATTTTTATTAAGGGATCAGATCCAAGATGGCCGACTGGCAGCCATTTTGTTACTTAAACGTGTCCCCAACCATTTCTCAGGCATTCATGGTCCGATTTTGTTAAAAATTGGCACAAGCACAGTACACAATGGCATACACGTGCACAAGCACGGGTCACCATAATCGTCAACTGTATTTCGCGATCTGATCAAAGATGGCCGACCGGCAGAAATTTTGGTTGTAAATAAATATGGGCTAGTCCTTTAACTCCACAGAGTAAACTTATTAAAACAACGGGGGGCTTTGACATTTCATGTCTTTTTCCTTGTTTTCTTTCACCCTGGATTCAGGTATATTTGTTCATTTGCAAACCATACCTATCCATTATTGCTACCAGGCTTATGGCAGTTATTCCGAAGCTAACATTTTCCAGGTTTGTCTTGTCAGGGCTCCAGTCACAATTCCTCCCCTTGTTCAATTATAATTGCTTGTTAAATTATTTCCCTCACCAGAGGAGAGGGTATTGCATTTGGGTCCGTTTGTTTGTCCACACAGAATGTGCTAACATAGACTGCAATCGCCACCGAGTGATAGCCAGTCGTACACGTTCTCTTTTTTTCAACCGAATACCTCTATAAAGTATTGTATATACAATTAGAATGTAAGTTTTTAAAAGTATGTTCAACTAGAATGTGAGTGTCTAGAAAGTATATACAATTAGAATGCGAGTACATCTTTAAAGAATGTACAAATGTACAATTAGAATGTGCCTGCCAGTCAAACAAAATTGAATAACATTCCCAACAGGAAACTTACTGTTTTTAAGGATGTTACAAATGTCACAAACAACAGGCACGAAAAACTAATGTAATGTGTTAGATGGGTGGTGTAATCGACACTGGGGAAAGTTGTGGTAAAACCCAGAATTTATTTATTTATATACCTTTAAACCTCTTTAAACCTTAATTTAAATCAAATTATATAATTGAAGACTGTAGAACAAAAATCGCCTTCATAATACTTCCAATAATCCTGATGCATTCTGTTATGCATGTGGCTGCTTCACACTACTTCGTCAAAAGCGCAATATAACATCGTTTGTAAGACGTGCCTATAAAGCCTATTTTGATGTTCCCCTTGGCGACCAAGACAAGAAATGGGCTCCTCGTATTGTATGTCATAATTGTGAGGAAATGCTTCGTGACTGGACAAAAGGAAAACGAAAGGGTCTGCCTTTTGGAGTTCCCACGGTTTGGCGAGAACCCAAGGACCACGTAACTGACTGCTATTTTTGCTTGATCAACACAAAGGGTGTCGGCAAGAAAAAAAACGGCAAAAGATCTCCTATCCCTGTATTCCATCAGCAATTCAACCTACTCCGCACTCTGAGGAACTCCCCGTTCCAGTCTTTAATGGTTTTGTCTTTTCTGAAGATGAAGGCAGTGAACATGATCAGCAAGAGCAAGAGGGTCGTGATGACGGGCTTCAAGAAATGGTTTCAGAATCCGAAGCCTCCTCATCTGATACCAAACAGTCATCAGCCCCTCAGCAGTTTAGCCAACCGGAATTGAATGACTCAGTGCGTGATTTGGGGCTCTCCAAGAAAGCAGCTGAGGCATTAGCCTCCAGGCTGCAAGAACAAAATCTACTTGACCACTCTGCAAATGTTTCATATTTCCGAAAGCGGGACCAGATCTTTGTCGCCTTTTTCTCAGAAGACAAGCAGTTTGTTAACTGCCACGATATCCCAGGTCTTCTCAGGCAATTAGGTGTTACTTGGTATAATCCAACAGAATGGCTATTATTTCTGGATATCTCTAAGCGCAGCCTTAAGTGTATTCTCTTGCACAATGGCAATGTTTATGGAGCGGTTCCAGTTGGTCACTCAGTGCATTTGCGAGAACATAATGACATAAAAATGGTCGGTGACTTACTCAAATATCACGAGCACAACTGGATCATTTGTGTGGACCTGAAAATGGTCAACGTTCTCCTTTGTCAACAGAAAGGCTTCACAAAGTTTCCATGCCATCTCTGCATGTGGGACAGCCGAGCTCAAGAGAAACACTGGATCCAGAAGGAGTGGCCCATCCGTGAAACTCTGGAAGCAGGCATGCCAAACATTGTGAATGACCCAATCGTCAGCCGAGAGAAGATCATTTTTCCCCCACTCCATATCAAGCTCGGCTTGATGAAACAGTTCGTGAAGGCATTGAGTACTGATGGTGAATGTTTTCAACATATAGTTTCTGCTTTTCCTGCTTTGTCTTTCGAGAAGATCAAAGCAGGTGTGTTCGATGGACCTCAAATTCGTGCCCTTGTACGTGATGAGGAATTTGTAAGGAAGATGAATGACAAGGAGAAGACAGCGTGGCTGTCTTTCGTCGCAGTTATACAAAACTTTCTTGGTATCAAAAAGGCAGATAACTATAAGTTTCTGGTTACTAGAATACTGTTGGCTTTTCACGATCTTGGGTGCAACATGAGTGTCAAGCTCCATTTCCTAAATAGTCACCTTGATCAATTCCCTGAGAACCTTGGGGCTGTAAGTGAGGAACAGGGAGAGCACTTCCATCAGGACCTCATGACTATGGAAGAGCACTACCAAGGGTGATGGGACAAATATATGATGGCAGACTACTGCTGGAGCATCAAACAAGATTGCCATGTGGAAGTCCACAAACGCAAGAGCTACAGGCACAAATTCTTGCCTGAATAGGATCTATTTGAACTTTGCATTCCATCCTTATCAATTGTTCTGAATCACCTGTAGTCTTTATGTCAAAATATATGTTAATTTAAATTTGCTTTTAATTCAAATTGTAACTTACCAAATAAATGTTGATAATGGTGGATTGCAAAAAATTGAGAGCTTACAGAGAGAAACTAACTTCAGATTTGAATTCAGCACACTCAAATTCGGTAAGATCAAGTGCTGGTATCAATGCAACAAAAACTTTGTTCCCCAGTGTTATCAATATATAGCGCGAGAGGTCGTGGCATGTCAGGTCAGGTCAGGTATGGGAACATGCACCGGAGCAGCACGTCGCTGCGTCCACTTTCCGCCGGAACTCCAGGGGCCTCTGTCTGGCAATCCCCCAGGCAGATGCCTGGCCCGTCCCCATCTCTTTGACATGCCGATCAACCTGCTGCAACCATGAGGAACGTGGTCAACCCATTGGCCTCCTCCACTAATGAGGCTCCCTCGCTGAGAGAATATGGTGAGCAGGATCAGCGTCAGGAAAACAAGTCACATGTTCACAGTCGCAGCTGACGCTCATGGACAATGCAGGTAACAAATCTCATCTGAGTCTTTCTCAGAAACCGCTCGTTGGACACAAAGTCCGACCAGCGATAACCAAGGATTCTCCGAAGAGACCTGGTACCAAAGAAATTAAGTCTCCATCTCAGATCCCTGGTCAGAGTCCAAGTCTCACATCCGTAGAGCAAGACTGGAAGCACCAAGGACCTGAATATTCGTACTTTCGTCCTCCTGCACAGGTACTGACAGCGCCACACCCCATGATCCAGTGAATCCATGACTCCCAAGGCCTGACCCAGACATCTTTTGACCTCTGGCTCATAGCCAGCAAAGACATGAATGTCACTGCCAAGGCAAGTGGATCTCTCCATGACCTAAACATCCTCACCACAAACAGGTACAGACAAGATGGCAACATGCAAAATGTCATTGAAAGCTTGGATCTTAGTTTTGACCCAGGAAACCCACGGTTCCAGTGGCTCCGACTCCTCATTCAGCACCTCGAGGGCCCGCAAAAGGATATCTCATCTCCACAAAGATAACTGCATCATCAAGGTCAGAGATATTGACATTCCCAAATGATGCACAAGTTGATCTCTCCAACATCCTTCCGAGAATCCAGTCCATACAAATGCTGAAAAGTGTGAGGGCCAGTACACACCCCTGATGAACTCCAATAATGACTGGAAATAAGTCAGAGATGGTGTCACCACATCTCATAGCACTCTCAGTACCACAGTGTAGTTCAGATATCAGAGTGATCAGTTTTGGTGGCACCCCACGAAGACCAATAATATTCCAAAGGGCCTCCCAATTCACTGAATCGAACACTTTGCAGAGATCAACATAGGCTGCAGGCAGCCCCTGCCAAAACTCTCGTCTGCGTTCGGTGAGGACCCGAAGGGCAAGGATATGGTCAATCGTTGACCTCTGACGTAAAGGCTGACTGCTCTGGGTGCTGGTGCTCAAGCAGATGGTGGCGAACCCTATCAATAATTATCTGAGCAAAGACCTTGCCCAGCACTGAGAGTAGCGTCACCCCTCGGTAGTTGTTGCAGTCTTGGCGATCACCCTTCCCTTTCCAAAGAGTGACAAGAAGGCCCCTCTTCCAGTCAGTTGGGATGATGCCTGTATTCCAGGCAGAACACAGAATTGCATGCAATGATATGAGTACAGCATTTCCACCAGCTTTGAGAAGTTCAGCATGGATGCCACAGATCCCTGGAGCTTCACCCCATTTCACCCGGTTCACCACAGTCTGTGCTTCCACAAACGAAAGTGAATCACAGTTGATTGGAGGGTCAGCAATTCGGATAGTAACACCCCTGACATCCAACTCAACTGCTGGTGGATCAGCCTGGTACAGCTGCTCAAAGTAACCGGCCCAGCGGGCCTCCACTTCGGACTCCTTTTGGTATGTGAGAGGGTACAATATCGGGGTGAAGAAGAAGCCGCCCATATAGCTATGTATGATGCTGATTGATGCTGCATTCTATGGTGATCAATAAAGCCTCCATCTGCAAAATGGCTACTCATTGTCATCTTATTACATTCTACAAGGGTGGTTGGTGTATAAGACTGCTTCAGTAGCGATAAATTTCCAGTTTTTTTTTAACAATCTTCAAAATCCATATTTTATTCAAATTGAAGTACCGTACAAGAGGGCCTTCATATTCGTGGGTTTCCCCTTTCGTGGATTCACTCTACCACCATTAATTTATTGAGGCAAGGTTTGCGGATTATGATCAATGCGCTCGAATAATTGCAGGTTGGCAAACCATTTTCCACTTTATTTACTTAATTAACATGGGCCATCAACACAATAACCCCCTCAAACACTAACATCATCACCACCATCATCTCCATCAACTAGTCTTTATCGTCATCAGAATCAACATTGCCATCACATTATTGGATCGTTTATCATTATTATTATTAAAGGTAAATTTCATGATTATAATAACTCAAGAAAATACACTTTATGTTCTTAACACACAAAAATAATACTTTATTTTATGTTCTTATCCTTTTGAGAGTAACATATTATATATCTGACATGATCTGCTTGAGATTGCCTTGCCCAACCAGAGGAAGAAGGCCACTGAACTACATCAACTGCGCAGCAAGGGATATCCAGCATGACATAGCGGACATGCAGACACTGATTATGGACAAAGACTCATGGCGCGGCATTGTGAACTCTATCTCGGATGAGTCCGCTGAGTAGTAGTAGTATCCTTTTGAACCCTGAGTTCCCTTGACTTTTGGCTCCCCCCACCCTGGGCTCACTGGAGAAAAATCTGGCCGCTGAGGAATGTGGAGGTTTGAATAGCAGCTGGTAGGATGGCTGCTTGGGTATGTGTAGGTTTGAATAGTGGCTGGTTTGGGTATATGGACGTTTGAATAGCGGCTACACATGTCATCTGCTTATTTGAATAGCAGCTACTCAAATAGCGGCTGGGGTTCAAAGAGTTAATAACTCCTTTTCATGAAAATAAATAGTACAAAAATAATGTACAAAGATGTAAACTAAGGGTACAGTTTGGACAAATTTTAAAGTTGAAGACCCGAACCCTACTTTTCCCATTACCCCCTAAGTTTGTAAATTTGCGGTTCACAGGGATTTTCAAGAATGTAACCCCCATGAACAGAGAAGCCCTCCTGTATCTACTTAAACATTGCATGGGGTATCATGTTCTTTGAACTCTCCAGTTGCCACTATTTTTGTAATTAAAATGTGTTAAATGATGAGGGTAGGTTTCCCATTTCGTCACCATGGTCTTAGTAAATGGAACAGCAGGGAACCAATGGGGAGAAAAATGCATGATTTGATTTCCCATGCACAGCTTTGCATTCAGCCAATCACAACTTAGTTACTCAGTGCAATGCCCCCATGGAGATGGGGCTGGTGAGCGAAAATTCACACATCAAGAGCATTTGACAATTGGTGACAGGAGTGGGATTTTATCCATATATTTTGCCTATTTTATGCATGTATGTATTTAAAAAAAAATCGTTCTCGTATTTTACGGAGAGAGAAGAAAAGCAATTTTTCTAGGCAATTTAATTCTTATTAAAAAAAAATAAATATATATATATTTTTTTTCCAGCAATCTCTGTGTCTGTCTGTCTGTCTGTCTGTCTGTATGTGTGTCTGCGACAACCCCTGGTCCGATCTCATTGAAACTTGCCAGGAATATTGCTGGGGACCTGAGGATGTGCCTTTTCAAGGTTTGATATTAATCGGACAAGCGGTTCCCAAGTTACGGCCATATATTTATCAACCAATGACAGGACACGGTGCTGTGACGTCACTATTGACGTCACAATTATTTTTTTTTTTTTGCACGTATGGCCAAGCACGTACAGCACGCACGTACGGGCCCGCATCTACGGGCCCGCACTGGTATTGAAAACACATGGAAAGTGATAAAAGGCATGTTGAATGAGAAAAAAGAAAAGTCACTACTTGTAAAAAAAAAAAAAACTACAATATAAATATAATTAATGTATTGAGGATCCGCACTCTTTGGCCAAATTTTTTTCATGAATTTTTTTTGTGAATGTTGTCCAAACCTTTCTATAAATACTCCTGTTATAAATAGATCCTTGTGGCTGTTGGGATCATGTGACGAGTTGGGACATCCTTCAGGTCTCTGTAGATAAGATGATCGGGGTTAAAGCTTTTTCTGATTACCTCTCTGTGTAATGGGATGTTTTCTGCATCCCGCCAGATCGATGGAAGGCGGGCGGTGGTAGGAGGGTGTTTGCAGGACTGATAACCACTGAACTGGGGTTGATTTCAGAGTTTGTGAGTACCCTCCTTGCTGATGAAGATGTGTGTCAATGAGTTTGGTGTGATGGGTTGAGGCCCAGATGAGGGCACATGATTCAACTATTAAGAAAGCCAGAGCTATGGTGGAAGTGGGAAGGATGGCAGCTTTTGCACCCCAACTTTTACCAGCGAGCTTATGAATAATGGTCACCAACGTCTGTTTTTGTGGAAGTCTTACAGAGTGGTCATGGTAAGTTATGGAGTGGTCAAAAGATCACTCCAAGGTAGGTCGGTGTTAGATTCTGGCACACTTTTCCTACTCAGAAGGTAACGTTGAGGGTGTTGTGTGACTTGCAATTGTCAAAATAGAATGCAGACGATGGACTTTGTTGGATTTGTTCTCAGTCTCCACTTGTGGAAGTATTTAGCTATTTTTGACACGTCAGACGCCAGCGTGGCTTCGACATCCTGGAGAGACCTATCTGTGTTGTCAAAGCAATATCGTCAGCGCATGAGGGAGAGGGAGAGGGAGAAAGTGTGAAAGAAAAAAAAAGCAAAAGAGATAGAGATCGAGGTTGACATCATTGGGGAGGAGGAAATTCCTCATCGATTGCCTGCTGAGTACAGAGAGAAAAGTAAAGATGACTGCTGGTACACAGTGTGCTCTGGGAAGTGAAGTCATTCACTCCACTCTCAGCGGCCGTGTTTGTGTGTAAAGTCAAGTATGATGTTGTCTCATGTATCTGTCTGTATGTGTGCATGTTATGTGTCGCAACTAATCTGCAAGCCTGAGAACGTGTAAAAAAACCCAAAAAACCACTAACAATTTGGACCAGTTCCTGATTCTATATCAAGGTCTGCAGCGAGGAAAGAGGCTGCTGCCTGCCTATCTGAAGGATGATGGATGCTACAGGATGGGTATAGTCATCAGGACTGGGATAAAGATTAGGAAAGAAGACGAGGAACAGGACTGGCTGGGTCCAAGACACCATTTCAACAGGGAGAGGAGATGAGAGGATCCCCTCAATTTTATATTCATGAGACAATGTCCAAAAACACAAATATTTGGCAATCAACCAACCTGTGATCATGCACATTTGCACAAAAACTTTTCAATCAACACTGAATATCTGACGTTACGTCTTGACATTGATGCAGATCTCATCAAATTGAAGCAAACAACTGCCTTTCACGTTTTTCATCCAATAGCACGTACCTTGAATCAATAAATCGAGCAATCTCAGCCAATAGCATGTATTAGATGTCAACCCACGATGACGTTTGATGTCATTGAAAGGTCACATGAAAGAGCATGAGAGAAAATAATATACACTACATGGCCAAAAGTATGTGGACACATTCTTGTCGAACATCTCATTCCAAAATCATGGGCATTAATATGGAGTTGGTCCTCCTCATTGCTGCTATAACACTCTTCTGGGAAGGTTTTCCACTAGATGTTGGAATATTGCTGTGGGGATTTGCTTCCATTCAGCGACAAGAATATTAATGAGGTCAAGCACTAATGTTGGGCGATTAGGTCTGGCTCGCAGCCGGCATTCCAATTCATCCCAAAGGTGTTCAATGGTGTTGAGGTCAGGGCGCTGTGCAGGCCAGTCAAGTTCTTCCACACCGATCTCAACAAACCATTTGTTTGGACCTAGATTTGTGTATGGGGCCATTGTCATGCTGAAACAGGAAAGGTCCTTCCCCCAAACTGTTGCCACAAAGTTGGAAGCACATAATCATCTGGAATGTCATTGTATGCTGTAGCGTTAATATTTCCCTTCACTGGAATTAAGGGGCCTAGCCTGAACCATGAAAAACAACCCCAGACCATTATTCCTCCTCCACCAAACTTTACAGTTGAGTTGGCACGATGCAGTCGGGCAAGTAGCGTTGTCCTGGCATCCACCAAACCCTGATTCGTCCATCAGACTGCCAGATGGTGAAGCGTGATTCATCACTGCAGAGAACGTGTTTCTACTGCTCCTGAGTCCAATGACGGTGAGCTTTGCACCACTCCAGCCAACGGTTGGTTTTTTTTTTTTTTTTTGCATACAATGTCGAGGCTCATATTGTTACGAATCTGGCAGCCATTTACACACAAACAGTCAGCAGTCCACGCAGTTCAGTTATGTCAATAAGTATGTGTTATAGTTAGGGTCCCATCCCCTATGTCTAACGGGAATTACATGTGTGCGCTGCAAAGTTTCTTTATAGTTAGTTTTTTTTTTTACAACAAATCCCCTTCACCTCTCCGCACCATCGACTCCATTGCCCACGTGTTTTTGGCTGAAGGCGAGGGCGGAGCCTCCATCACATCAGATCGAGGCTTCGCTCCGAGTAAGGGCATGGAGCATTTCCTCCAGCCAATGGGCGGAGGGCGAGCAGAGCCGAGGCGCTCCAGCCAATGGGAGGCCAGAGTGCCAGGTACTACGGAGCCTCTTCGGGGGGCTGGCCTCCGAGATGCCCAGACACACCGAGACGCCCCGTCCCATCGGGAGGCTCGTCACCTCAGAGCTCCGACTCCGCCAAGGAAAGGAGGAGGTTCCCCTCGTCCAATCAGGAGGCGAGTGGCCGGAGAAGAGGAAGAGTAGAGTGGTTGTCAGGACCAGAGTACTGCAGTCATCGTGGCCGATTGCTTTTGGTCTGTCATGGTGGCTTGGTCTCGGTCGTGGTCTGTGGTGGCACCTCGTGGTGGTGGTGGCCGAGCAGCCAGGGTCGTGGGCCCGTGGATTTTGGCACGTGGGTTAGAGTCCCACCGTGGTGGGTTGGAGTCCGGTGTGACGGCACGAGGCGGGAAGGTACATGGCCAGGCTCTGGTTCCCCAGCTGAACTATCCTCCTCGGTGGGAGGACCAAATAAAGATCCACGGGGTCCATTTATTTTTGGGTGTGTGTGTCTGTGTGTGGCGCCAGTCTGTTAAGTAGAATTGTTAAGTGCTTTTCGTTCATTGTAATTGAATTTCTTTTATTCGGATAACTATGCTCTGTTTCTCCCTCCCTATTGTAAATAAATATCTGTTAAATGTTCCAGTTCGTTGCCTGTCGTTTCTACCATTGACCCAGCACGGTGCGTATTGAGAATTAGGGAGGCCGTGTGTCGTAAGTTGTCGTTTGGACTGACGGACTTTGGTAATTCCGCTCGGTTACACCGGACCGAGGTTGCTAGAGCGACCCGGTTCGACAGAGTCCGTCGAGGGTGTGACTTCCCCGGTAATTTGATGACATGGGTACTTAGGTATATTGAATTTAGGCAATTAACCCTACCCCACGGCGTCAAAATATTGGCGACCACGGTCCGCTAAGCGACCCTCTGACCTTTCGGACTTATCCGAGAGTCACGACCTAAATTCCGGGGTGTTCGGTAGAGACGACCCTACTGCTCCCCATGGTGGTCGTTTATCGCCACCAAACCCAGCCCACAACAATATGAGGCATTGCGCACGGTGATCTGAGGCTTGTGTGTGGCTGTTCGGCCATGGAAACCCATTTCATGAAGCTCTCAACGAACAGTGCTTGTACTGTAGTTGCTTCCAGAAGCAGTTTGGAACTCGGTAGTGAGTGTTGCAACCGATGACAGACAATTTTTCCGTGCTACATGCTTCAGCACTCGGAAGTCCTATTCTGTGAGCTTGTGTGGACTACCTATTCACAGCTGAGCTGTTGTTGCTCCTAGACGTTTTCACTTCACAATAACAGCACTTACAGTTGACCGGGGCAGCTCTGCAGGGCAGAAATTTGATGAACTGACTTGTTGGAAAGGTGACATCCTATGATGATGCCACATTGAAAGTCACTGAACTCTTCAGTATGGCCCATTCTACTGCCAATGTTTGTCTATGGAGATCGCATGACTGTGTGCTTGATTTTATACACCTCTCAGCAATGGGTGTGGCTGAAATAGCTGAATCCACTAATTAGAAGGGGTGTCTGCATACTTTTGGCCATGTAGTGCAAGTATAAGAGATTACATCAGATGTTTATAATTCGAGTTATGGTCTGCAAAATTATTCTCAAAGGGAATATGACATTAGACCTGTTAAACCCCAAAAAATTGAACCGGTTCATCTTTGTTTTACAGTCCATACTTCTGACAAGTTTGGTTAAAATCCCTTCAGTGGTTTACAAGTTATCGTGGTAACTAAGATTTTCAATTAAAGGTCACATGACCTGAGACCTTTAACCTTTTGATCCCCAAATCTAACCAGTATATCTTGGTATTGCAGTCCATACTTATGCCGGATTTGCTCAAAATCCCTTCAGTGCTTCCTAAGTTATTGTGGCAACAAAATGCCGAAAACGAACGCACGCACAACTTAAAAACAATGCCTCCAGCCTTGAGCCGCAGAGGCATAAAAATAAAATACAATGGTTTACTTGAAACAATACTGTTGTGATATATCAGGTGAAGCATTGCAGTGAAAACGAGTTCTCAAGTGTACATAAAGAAGAGAAAAATGAAGGAAAATATATAGGTTTCTCCGGAAGTCCAGGAGGAGAGGGAGAGAGGTTTCACTTGAAACTTTCACCCAAATTATCTTTCCTTCCATACTCTAGGTCCATCAATTTCTGAAGATTTATCTCGGATAGTTACAGAGATATTCGGGCTCAAATTTAGAGAAATTTACAATCTGTTGCAATATATTTGACATGGGTACCGGATCACCTTCACATTTTTACGACATTAGGGATACACAACTAAAAGCCTTACAAATCGATTGGCTGGTGGTACCAAGGGAGGTCTCTGACTGGCCAAAATTTAGAGGCCAAATTCCATTTCATATCGGGATGCATACAGTACCGTGAAGTTGGCATCAAGGCTAAAAACGGCATTTTTATCTCCACATGACCTTCTTTGACATCCTCATATGAGATAACGGCAGGAGTTAAACTTTTAATATAACTTTGGACATTTAAGCTATCAAAAACAGTGTATAACTCGAAGGGCACTCGGTATAGCACATACCTCTGCCACGCATTGCCTGATCCACGAGAACACATCGGGCCCCATTACATTTTTAAGATATCATGCTATATATCGTTTTTGGCCCTATCTCTCAATGGTGAAGAATCACTTTAAGGATTAAATAATTCTCGTATCCAGATTCGGATTCAGATCTTCACCACAATCGAATCAATTTGTACTTGCGACACACCCAACCCGTCCACCAAGTTTCATCCAAATCCGTCCACAACTTTTTGAGATAACGTGTTATGTTGTTACGAATCTGGCAGCCATGAGCACACAACAGACAGGTCCCCGTAGCTCAGTTATTTCGTTCAGTATATATGTATAGTTCGAATCCATCCCCTGTGTCTAATGGGTGATTAAATGTCCGTGCGCTGCAGAGTTATTTTGATAGTCAGGGATTTCTTTTACATCTTCGCTTTAACAACAACACCCTCGTTCCATCCTGACGCCATAACGCTCGCGGTGGGCGGAGTTCAATGAAGGACTTGGCGTCTCGCTCGACCAATCAGGGAGATGCGAGCGAGTTTGCTGTCGTTTGGCCAATGGGAACCAACACAGGACAAAATTACTCATCTTCCTGTTTGAGGGGTGGTCCACCGTGACACCTGCCACGCCCCCTCGGTCCAATCAGCAGACTTGGCGCCCCTTTTGGCCAATCACAGGGGCAACGAGCGGATCGCGTGTCAAAACCATCCAGTAAGGTGGGGGGGGGGTTACGAGAGGGAGTCCCCTCCCCCCTGGACGGGGAGTGAATAATTGTTCGGCGCGATCCAACTGGAAGCAGTTGGAGTTGGGGTTTGTCTGCCGGATCGCCTGGCCTTGCCTGCTGGCGCTCGCTGCCTTGTCCGCCCTCGTGCTGGTTGGCGTCCGTCCTTCATCCTCCATCCCTGGTGCTTGGAGTGGCATCGTTGTTGCGGGTTCGAGTCCCGCCGAGCAAGAACGTCGAAGACCGCACGAGGCGGACAGGTCCAAGCAAGCTCTGGTCTCCAGCTCACCTTCCCTCGAGCTGGAAGCCTTCAATAAAGATCCGACGGGGTCCATTTCTGGGTATTTTTGTGTGTGTGCCTGTGTCCGTGGACCCATCCAATAAGTAGAAACTGTTAAGTGCCTGTGTTCCTTGTACATTATTTGCCTTGCTTTATTCGGATAACTCTGCCCTTACGTGCTCCTCTCCTCTCGTTCCCCAATTATTGTTGTAAATAAATTCCCCTTTTGTTGAATGTACCAGCTCGTTTCTGTGTTTCTTTGATTGGCTTAGAATGGTGCGTGTTGGAAAATAGCGAAGCGGCAAATTGTTCATTTGGTCCGACACGGCTCTGGTAACTCCGCTCGGTTACGCCGGATCCGAGCAGTTACCTGCGACTCGGATCGGACAGTCGGCCGAAGGTGTGGTTCCCTGGTAGTTAGACTGCGTGGGTATTTAGGTATTTTGAAATTGGCAATTGACTATCCCACTTGGTCAACCTATTGGCAATCTTTGGTCCGATAAGGGACCCATGACCTTTCGGATTTATCTGAAAGGTACGACCTAAATTCTGGGTGTTCGGTGGAGCCGACTCTACTGCTCCCCCTAGCGGTCGTGTTCGCCACCGAGACCCGCCCCCACAACAATATATCGGTTTCGCCCCGTCTCTCAATGTTGAAGAATCACTTAAAAAATTATCAGATCTGGATCTAGATCTTCACCAAAATTGAATCAATTCTTCCTTGTCACACACCCAACCTGTCCACCAAGTTTTGTCCGAATCTGTTCACAGCTTTTTGAGATATCATGCTATCTATCGTTTTTGGCCCAATATCTCAATGGTGAAGAATTCCTTTAAAAATTCTCGTAGCCAGATCCGGATCCGGATCTTCATCACAACCTAAATAGTTTGTCCTTGTCACACACCCAACCTGTCCATAAAATTTTATCCGAATCCGTCCACAACTTTTTGAGATATCATGTACACAGACAAACAAGCAGACAGACAGACACAGACAGACAGACAGAAAGGGGTGAAAGCACAACCTACTCCACCTTCAATGGTGGAGGTAAAAAAAATGTAATCCCCTGAGTTCGGAACGAAACTCGTTATTTAGACCCATTTTCACGTCTCAGCTTGCAGCCTAGGGGAGATGAGGAAAGGGGGGGGGGGGGAGAGGGGCATGTGGGAGAAGGTATTTGGCTGTTTTCCGAGACATGGTGTGATTACCGTGCCACTATATGATAGCCTTATGCTACGCAATGCTTATAGCCATCCAAAATGTCCACATCCTGACTCAAGACCACACACCCATCAGTGACCTCTCATTCCCCTCTCTGCAGTATGCAAAGTTCCATTCCCCCCTCTGCAGTATTCGTGGTTAGTTACTATGTACATAGCTGTGTGTGTGTGTTCTTCTTTCGGCTGATCCCGTTAGGGGTCGCCACAGCGGATCATCCGTTATGATCCGCACACTGATTTGGCACAGGTTTTACACCGGATGCCCTTCCTGACGCAACCCTGGTCACCTCTTACGACACAGGGATAAGGATTGGGTTTCGCCGTGATTCCGGGGTGCCAGACACCCTCTCATAGTGCGGCCCGGCGCAGAGCTCCCGTCCTCAAGCGATCCTCCAACCCAAGCCTCCGAGTAGCCGGATTACAGGCGCACGCCACTACGCCCGGTTCTACTATGTTAATAACTATCCATCAATTATTGATTCCTCTACCCCTTTCATATGTGTAACCTTTCAAATAACCAATCGTTCTTTGAAAAGAGTACAAATGGATGGCCTTATACAAAGTTCCTTTCAATATGTCATGAACCAATCTTATTCGCACAAACTCTGCAACTACTTTTGAACTTATGACATTGCAGTTAATTGTACCCACCGAAAGCATTGAGTAGTTCAAGTTTTTACAACATAATGCACCATAAAACTTGCTCATTCCAAGTGGAATAGAACAGCCCAATAAAGTAACCACACAATCTCGTCTGAACTGTAAACAAAAAAAAACAGAAAGTAAATTAATATAACCAGTTGAATGTGATTGAGGTTCATAACCTGCACATACAAGTATAATTATTAACAACATAATCGGTGACAAATGCATCTGCAGTCGTTAGGCAATTTCAGCAAACTAAGAAAACGCAACTTAATTTATAAAGTGAGTAGAGGAGGGTTAAACAAGTGACCTCAAGTTGCATCAGAATCCGACGATTCTGACAACATGGATTTCACGGGCTTTGATGGAATAGAGCTTGTACATGTATCACGTGTGGGACAAAAAGGTGTACGTTTACATGAACGACAAGGGCACGAGTAGACGATGGACAAATGAACGAAGCACAGAGGATTTGAAACTGAGATCCCAGCATAGTGCTCAGATGGGAAAACAAAACTTTCACAACAATGGAAACTCAAAATAGGAGTTTGATTCGGAAGAATTGTAACTTTCATGCTGGAGGCAAGTTGGTGGACTATTGGTTCGTGGGTGCCAGCAGTGACCACTATTTTCGTTGTGTCTGTGTCTGTCTGTTTGTGACTCTCTCCCGAGCATAGCTCCATGACGTTTGATGCGATCTTGATGAAACTTGGACACAAGCTAGATATCATGGTCTAGTTGTGTCTTTTTGTATGAGAGGCGTCCCACACCCCTTGTGAGCGCAGCCACACCCACTTGAACTTTTTATTTATTTTTCTCGCAATTTCATTTCCTAGAAGCTGTGCGTAATGTCCATAAGTACAACATATAAAAAAAATCCGATTTGATTTGGTCAATTTTGATGGAAGAGATAGGTTTTTACGGTAGGGCTTCCTCAATAATGCCCGCGAACCATCGTCGCCTCCCGGCTTGTCCATTTTATACTCGCCCCCCTCACTTCATCTTTCAAATGCATTGCCCATCAGCATCACTACCTTATGCACTCTTCCATGATTTCTTCTATACCTGCTGAGTTTTTTCCCCCATTCTTTTCTCTCTGGGCCAAGAAGCATGAAACTTTTGGTACGCACTGAAACAAATATGCTGAAACATTTGAGATTGGTACTCATCGCATAAAATGTCATCTTTAGTAGTAACCAGCTATATGTTGCCGAGTAACCATGCTTTTCATAGTAATGCCCATTTTAGGCCAATTAGAAATGGCAAGGAGTATACATACACTGACTAAACCAACCTTGGGGACTTAAAAATGGCATGGTTGTGGTACCTCATGACAATGCTGATGTTTCCTATTAACGGAGAAGTCACTTTGCCTTACAACCATGTCAATATCTTTAATCTCATACTTCCCTCCAGACTTTCAATACAGCTGTTCATCACCATCTCAGATCATCCCCAATCCAAAATCGTAATCTTTTCTACCCTTGTAACCCCCCCCCCCCCTTCCTCTTCTTCCAAATTTGCAGTTTCCCTGCTGAGACTTTCCTTCTGGATCTATCTTATCCTCCCTATGCATCCTCTCCTGCCCCCTCCATTCCTCCTCACACCCATTGTTTGTCCACAGGGGGACTGTTTGTTTGCACAGGGGGGATGCAGTTCAACACAACACAGCCTGTTTTAGAGACCAGGTGTAAGATCACAGTCAGTAACGATGGTCCCCAAACAAAGTAAAACAACCACAAGCAGTGCTTGTGATGAGTAACTCCTCAACCAGGCCACGTGGTCCCCTTTGTCCTTTTTAGAGCGAGGCCTCCTCGTCTGCCCCATCTTCTTCCTCCCCCAGCTTGGGTCAATTCCATCAGAGGCTTCTCCTCCAAGCGAGGTCTCTGTCCTTTCCACACAAGCCTCTTTGTTCTATCTGATGGAATCACGAGCCTCTCTTTGGCCTCTCCCGTGGACTCTCTTACACGAGCCTTTCCTGTTCCTCTGTCTTGAACTCCTCGGCCGACTCTCCAGTCTTAACTCGCGTACTCTGGTCCTCCTCTTCCTCCTGGGTGGAGTTTCCCTCTCGGGTGGGTGGGATGAGGAGGCCTCGCACTCCCCTCACTCACCATTGGGCACCGCTTGACTTGGTGGGTGGGACGACTCTGCCACAAATTCTCACCCAAAGCCATCTGACGTAATTCAGGCCCGGCAGGCACCGATTCCATTTCCCCACCAAAACTGCCACGTCAAGGTTGAGCAGACGGTTTAAAGCACCTTTAAACACATTTCACAAAGGAAAGAACATAAAACGTCGGCTCACAGGGATGAGGATGTTTAGACACGAACGACAGGGCAGGTAGATGGCATCTATCTGTTGTATAAACGACACATATGTAAATGTCATAATTAATTACTTTACGCTTGTGCTGGACATTCACTTTAAGGAAATAACTACGCTATATTAAACATCTTTAAACCACTAGGGGTCATTTCCAGAACACTATTTTGAAATACCAGACTTGGTGGGTGGTTTTGGTTGGAGTGTCCACTGAGTCTGGAAGGTCAGCAGTTCAAAACCCTGGCCGAGTCATTCCAGACTAAAAATGGCAGTGCTGCTTCCTTGCTTGATGCTCAAGATAAAGCACATTAAAAAGGATAAAACACAAACAACCAACCAAAGGTTGGCATCTATGGGGAGGAGGAAATGCTCCGCTGAGTGCGGTAAGAAAGGTGGTGCCACTGACGTCACTGGTACCCAGAGTATCCTGGGAAGTGACAGCACTTCCTCCAAGCTCAGTGGCTGCATCAAGTGTTTGTCTCGTCAGTAGGTCCATGTGTGTGTGAGTGGCAGCTCCATGACGAGCCTTAGACCTTGTATAAAAAGAATATAAAAAAGTCTGCCTTGTGGTTATAAATGATCATTATTCTTTGTTGAAAGGAGATATTTATGATTTATTTTATTTTTA
The DNA here is from genome assembly GCF_056783735.1 of Eptatretus burgeri. Classification (NCBI taxonomy): domain Eukaryota; kingdom Metazoa; phylum Chordata; class Myxini; order Myxiniformes; family Myxinidae; genus Eptatretus; species Eptatretus burgeri. Next base: position 99,568,484 of record NC_140965.1, on the reverse strand, counting down.
TTTAATTGTGGAGCTATTTAGGGGGTTTTGGGGATATTTAGAGCTATGTCAGGGGATTTCAATAGTTTTGTTCAAAATTGCAGTCATGGTGACATCACACTTCACAAAGAATAAGTGACCTCACCATGCCATCTTCTATGACTACTCCTTTAATGCCATCTTCTTGCGGGGTCAGAGCAGGAAAGTTTTTGCACCAAGTTTATCAAGAACTGCCGAGTTAGACCCGATGTCCGACTGAAGATACTATAATTTGGAATTTGTTCATGGTGCCGGCAATAATTCACCTACTCTTTGCAAAAACCACTGTGGGATATTTTACTTAACGTTCACAAACCAATGGTAGCAGAAAGAATACTCGCTTTAACGTCTATCTGATCAGAGAAGGCACACTTTGTGATGCTGTGTTCTGCCTGCGAAATGCCAATTCGGCCAAAAATCAAACTCTCAAACGTTTAAGTGTGCTACCTCAGCAGCATCCTGTCGGGCTGACCTAACCTCGTGATAAAATATATAAATGGGATACTTTCCCAAAGCGTAGTCTTTTTCTCATTGATACGATAACAGATCTGTTGACATTGACAAACTGGAGCAATAAAATGTGACCAAAGTTCCATCTAAGATAGTTGAACTTGCAGGAAAAAAATTGAAGTTGAATTGAAAAAAATTGGTCAAGTGGCAAGTCTGCCGTTATGAAATTTATCTTCAGAATAAGATTTCTCCCTTCCTTTCATGGATGCATTTGTATTTTCCTTTTATGTGCAGCCAAGATATTTGAATTCATGTTGTCGTGTTCTGCCTGAAGGCAGGTTCAGTACTGCCGAAGTAGGTTCTTGGCAAGGGACATATCAAGTGGTTTGCCATTGCCTTCCCAGCAGTAGTTCAGGCAGGAATTTGGAATTTGTTCAGGGTGGCGGCAATAGCTCGCCTACTCTTCACGAAGGACACCGTGGGATTTTTAGCATCCACTGACGAATGCTGGCAGATGGGACCAGTGTGACCACTCCTCATTTTCATAAATGCCAAGGTGAGCCAATGAAAAAAGCCAAGAATTCACAAGGTTTTGGAAAAGCGATGATAATAGAAAACCTATACGCCAAGAAAACCTATAGAAAACCAAGACGCCAAGGTGAACAACGAATAGCCAAGATCTTGTGAAAAAAGCCAAGGAGTGGTCACACTGGATGGGACACCCAGTTTAACGTCCATCCGATGGACAGCACAAACAATGATGAATCATCCTGCCTGTGAAACACCATGACAGTTTATAGCTGGGTTGGGATTCAAACACAGGCTAGAACGCCGAGAGGCAAGTATCCAAGATTTAAGATATTCAAACAAACAAAAAACGTCCAAAGTATATGTCACTGAAAAGTAAGAGTACTAAAACTTATTAAATTTGAATATACTGCACTCAAATAATTGTCTTCCTTTACCATGGCATTCCATACATATTCTTTTTGAAATGGTGTAATAAGAAATAAAATAAATAAAGAAGCCGCCTGACTATTATTTCACTCGAACTTTTACACAATATAGACTTCAACAATCATAATGTGAGATTAGACAGCCAGTGTAACCCTACTTTAATGGTGTAGATATTATTGAAACAAATTGCAAGGAGAGAGATTATTAGAATAGAAAAGGAAGAAAAGTATGGGAAAGGGGAGAGTCACAATTAACGCTATTTTGGAACGATTTGAATTGTACAAATTATTCATGGATTCAAACGTGTCCGACTCAGACTGCCTTCATCGTTGTAACACAACTCAGATAGCCAACGATGCCGGTCTAGTTCTGGCTGAACCCCCGACAGTTAGTCACCAGGTTCACTCTGAGGACGTGAGCAACCTGGGAAACCTACCCTCCCTCCCCCCTTGTTAAAATAATTATTTTCTGATTGTAATTACAGCATTTATACAAAATAGAATTGTAAAACACAAAGGGCCATATATTTTAATCATTGCCTGCATTTTGTGTCACGCAAAAGTTCATGCCAAATGACACCGATTTGATTAATGTGATATTAGGATAAAAATAAATTCTGGTTATAAGTACAAAAATATTGTTGCGGTTCTGCAAAACCGCATGCCTCGAAGGCAATGGCACCCAACCTACAGTGATCCCCAGGCAGTTATTTCATTAGTCTTCGTGTCGTTAGTCCTCCCCTCATGTCAAGTGGGTTAATGGGACGGAGTGCATTGCGTGGGTCTCGTAGTTAGGTCTCGTAAATATCTCCGATTCATATTCTGACCCCCTACTCTAACCCTGTCCTTTGAGCCATAGTCCATAACAAGTATGCAAGCACACGCCATTCAATAGGCAATTGTTTAAAAGCACACCACAATGCCTCCCGTGACTCAGATCATCCCCATCCCCGCTGCACACTACACAACCCGCGCACAGGAATTCGTGCGCCATTATTTCATTCAAATCTGCGTGCCAATTCCCAACTGGCACCTCAACTTACTCGACACCTCGCTCACCAAATCTCAACACTTTGACCACAAATGCCTCCCGCACACGGGAAAAATATTCCCACACCCCCTCGTACCTCTGCATCGCTACAATTCCCCACTCTATTTTGAGGAGCACCGCGCGGTGACACAATGTCCTCGGCGCCGCACGGTACTCGACCACGCAACAGATGCTAATAGCTCCACCGCATCTCACTGGGAATGTTCAGAGTGAGCGGCCGGAATTGATGCCACCCTCATCCAGTCACCATACCACGGCAAGACCAGGGGCAATGAGGAGGGGTCACGAGAAGGGTGATCCGGCAGTTTGGTTTGGGTCCCGGGTGTGCATTTTGGCTTGTGAAGGAACCCGTGGGCGGCGGAAAAAGTTTGCTGCCATCCGACATTCAGACTGCACCCGGTACACGTTCAAGGCCGTGGTGCCGGCTCGGGTGGCATGCCCCACGTTAAGTCAAGAGCTCTGAGCCGTGCCGAAGCTGGTAGGCATCTGAGCCGGTTTTTTAGTCCCAGAGCCTGGCAGGGCGTGGCTAGGGATGCTGTGGCCCATTAGAGGAGGAGAATTTGGGCCACAGCACGTCGCTTTCCGATCCTCGCCCTCTCAGAGCCTGGCAGGGCGTGGCTCGGGATGCTGTGGCCCATTAGAGGAGGAGAATTTGGGCCACAGCACGTCGCTTTCCGATCCTCACCCCACCCTTCACCTGGGGTTTATAAAAGCCGTAGCGCAGAGCCCTTAGAGCCTCTTCTTCAGAACATTATTTGTGTGTGACTACCGTCCAGAACGCACTTCTTCTTCTTCAAGAACTTGATCTGAGGCGACTGCGGTCCTTCGAGATTCCCTGCCGTGCTGTCAACGTCCCGCCACCCCTGCAGAGCCAGAAGGACCAGTGCAGAGCACACATAGCCATGAGCCCCGGCAAATAAATAGGCAGGAGATAACGCGCAATATCACGAGGTGGGAACGCTCAGGCGGAGTGTCCCACGGAGGTACACACTACACATGCAGACCTTTACACAGCTTGGTTAGGGATCTTCTTTCTCACGCATATATTCTATATATATGTACATATATATATATATATATATATATATATATATATATATATATATATATATATATATATATATATATATATACACTCCTCTATCCCGTGGACGCACAAAGAAGAACGTCACCGACTCGCAATCCCATTTTCCTCTGGCACGACACCACACTCCTCATGTCGCCTACAGAGCACCTCCTCACTCCCACACTGTAGATACCAGTATATTTCCAACTTCCCCTCCCTCAGCATCCTGGGCCGTGTTGGTCAGCCGACCACGCGAGGTATTTGACGGGCGCTGATCCTCACCTTTCTCTTTCTTTCTTGGCTCTCTAACTTTCTGCGTGCGCATGCATGCGTGCATGTGTATGATGGCACCTGTCCTAGATTAAGTAAGATTGTGGAGAATAGGAGGGAGAATCCTGCTTTGTGCCTCTTTTGTAAGTTGCCTTTTGCTGCACCCCACAAATTCCTTGCTATCCCCTTCTGTATATAAAAAATAAACCTCATTCACTGTGCCACATACTTTTCCTTGCTTTATTGTAAATAAATGTGTTGGATAGAAATGTTCCCAGCTCGTTTCCATGTTTTCTTCCATTGATCCAGCATGGCCTGCACCTGAGTTTAGCCGGGACGTTATTCCCCAACGATCTGTTTCCGAGCCGGTACGTGCTTGGCAGTTCCGCTCGGCTGCATCTGATCTGGTAAGGTGATCCGGTTTGAGCAAGTGCGTACCAAGGGCGTGTTTCCTGGAAATTAAATCACGTGACCTTTAGGTAAACGGTATTATTTAGACGGAGGACCCTAAGTCACATGGTCAAGTTATTGGCGTTCGCGGTCGATTTGCGACCCGCCGCGTCACAAAGTTATTCGTGTGCGACGGCTTGCAATTCCAGAGTGTCTGTTGGGAACCCGAGGCAGTTCACCCCTTGTGGTTTTTGCCCCCCGACTCCGGGTCCACAAAAATATATATCCACGTGGTGAAGCATTGTGGTTTCCAACCACTGTACCAAAAACGTGCTTTGGTCATCACTGTCCACGTGCCTTCAGTTCACACTGTGTATTGGACAGAACACAAACAAGGTGGTCAGAAAGTCCGTAATCAACTTTGCTTTGTCATTGGTGGAAATGGTTGACGGAGAAGGTGGAAAATGGGGGAACATTGATTGATTGATTGCGAACACGTGTGAGACAATCTTCTGAAAAAGGGGGGGGGGGAGAGGGGAGGAAAGAAAAAGTTTCGCACACCGGTCATATATTTCTTCAAATGAAACCGTTCAATGCGTTATGTCTCATTTTCATCAATAGGCTCCAATGGAAGGATCATGCTAAACAGCTTAATGCAACTTCAAGTCAGGTTTCATCATTCAGCATGGGGAGTAATCATAAATTATTACATCTACCACTACACAATTTAATGACTGCAATTATGCCTACATTCTTGTAGAGTCACCTGGGGAACGTTTCTGGCCCAGGTCGGTATCCACTTGGCCGGTAACCCAAAAAGCAAACTCTTGAGAAAGACATTGTGGACTGGCTGGCTAGGCCTGACAAGGTGATCTGGGCAGAAATTTGCAATGTCAATGACACCTCAAATACAATTCAAACAAAACACCATGCAATATTTAACATTCACAAACAACCATTGCTGGCAGACTGGTCTTTTGGCATAACGTCCTTCCAATGGACGACACGCATGTTAATGTATTGCCCTGCATGTGAAACACCAGCGTGACAGTTTTATCGCTGGGCCGAGATTCAAACCTCGGCTGGATAGCTCAAAGTTCAATGCACACAACTCGATGATATCCTGATAGCCATATCCGATAAGCATAAGCCTTGACATGACCCCAAAACCAGGAATCTGCCAAGTTGAGATCGAGTGATCCAGGGAACAACTGCATTGTAAAATTATCTTGCAAATACATGTTGGACTGCGATCCAATTATAAATTTGACACGCTGGTTGCACCACTACTGAGGCTCGCCAGTCCTGATGCCCTTGAACATTGTTGCAGAAATTTGGAGTTTAGCCCACACGCCGGCACCCAATAGACCAACTCTTGCGAAAAACGCTGCCCACCATTTAATGCTGGTAAACACAATTGACACCCTGTGAAAGACAGCAATGATGATAGCTCATCGTCCGGTTGGGAATAAAACTCACACAAGGAAGCACACTACCCCTGAGCTATCGTGCGAGTCCCTCCTCTTCCTTCGTGCGCAGTACAAAGCTGTCAGTAGCATTATTATCTGGGGGCGCAGCTGAGCCGCTGATGCAATGTCCGTTACCAGTATACTGGTTCTCATTTTGCCGACCTCGGAAGGATCACAGGCTGTCAACCCTACCTGGTGTTGATTCAACGGCTGACAGGAGCTTGAACTCAAGACCCCAAAATCTTAAGCCAGTCACCTAACCGTGAAGCCAATACCAGGATTCTGTGAGACCTGATGCACATAAATAGCCCCCGATGACTCGCTGGTGCACCATCCTGCTCGATGATCATAGTTTCCAGCACGCCACGTTCCTGGAGGGCTGGTAAGACTGCTCCTGACAGGGAACACAATAAACTTCGAGGCAATTTGGCCATCATGTCTGTGCACTATATCGCAAAAAACACCACATTCATTCAATCCATCGTTTTATCGATTTAATTTCACTGCAAGTTGGGTGGAGAACAGGTGGGGACAGGGATAGTGATTTTATATATTTATTACTTTTCGGGTGGGTTGGGGCTTGTGCAGGGTGAGGAACGGACAAAATCAAACAGAACCTTCACCTTTTTAAGAGACCCTCTCACAGATATCAGACTCACTATCGACATAATTATACAATCACATATCCATATATAAGTAACTTACTCCATATCCCCAACGTTTTTAGGTACCTATCTCATCCTACCTTCAACCTATCCATGGCTTCTGCTGCCACAATCTTTCGAGGGACATAATTCCATACATTAACTGCTCTTAGTGAAAGACCCCTTACTACAATCATAACATTCCTCTTCTTCTTTACTCTCAAGCTATGGCCCCTGGCCCTGCCACTATCTAGTCTGCTGAAAAACTCTTCTGGACTTGTTTTGTCTGTAGGTTTATCTTGTGAATATTTTCAAGTGTTTGTTTGAGCATTATTCTTTCATGGTCGACCCGTCTCACCTGGAGGCCCCAAATTTTGGATGCAATTACTTCTGAATCTAGGAAAGGTTGTAAGCTACCGCATGTTGGCCTCGAAGGCCATTTTGAGGCCACCAAATGCCGCTATGAAGTGTATTTTGGTATCTGATGCCAGGCAGTGCTGCCGCCAGCCTACAGGCAAAAGGTAATAAGTACAAAAATAAATACCATTCAGCCAATAACTCCATCGCTTTTTAATGTCCAACATGTCCAAAAAGCACTGCCGGTGAAAGCTCACCACCATGAAGGCAACAACTCCGAATGGCCTCCTCCTGTATTGAAGTTCCTTGTATGGGAACTCGTATTTATTACTAGTCTGGGTACCAGTAGTGGTTCCGGCATGTGCTGTGGATTGAAAACGTATTTTTCCCCATGCCATGCCAGGTACCCAGACTTGTCATAAATATTACGAGTTCCCTTATTAGGAACTTCAACACATAAGGCCCATCAAAGCCTGTTCTTCCTGGCATGGCATGGGGGAAAAAATACGTTTTCAATGCACAGCACATGCTGGAACCACTACTGGTACCCAGACTAGTCATAAATAAATATGAGTTCCCATACAAGGGACTTCAACACAGGAGGAGGCCATGAGGCCCATCAAAGCCTGTTCTACCCTATTTAAATGATGAGTGTGAAAATACTTGACCAGGGTTCAAACCACCGATGTCAAAAAAATCAGAGTGGACGCTCTGAGCATTACACCAAGTTTCTCAAACACTTCTATCAAATCCCCTCCTTTCGATTTATGTTTGTGGGGTAGATGGAAGAATTTCATAGGAAAGATAGGATGGTAAAGAGTGGTTTGGTCCATGGATGTGTAGGAGACATCTTGATGTAAATTAAGTAAGGAAACGATGAGCTTAAGTGTTACCACACGAGGGGTGGTGCTGTGTTAATTAGGTAGGGATTAAGGACAATTTCCCCAAATATGTGATTGCCCCCGTCAACTTTTCTTTTGCTTTTGTATTTCGAGATCGGCGATAAACAAGGATTGCGTCCTTAAAGCAGCGGCAGCCGAGCTACACGTCCAAGCAGGCAGAAAGCCCACCTCCAGGGGTGACAGCTGGTGAACCACGCCCCTGGAGTGGATGATTAATGGGCATGACGTCAGAGAGTAAGAGGAAGAAGAGCGCGTCTCAGGAAGAGAATGGGGAAGCCACTCGTTGCAGAAGGAGAGTGGGACAGAAGAAGAGAGGCAGGATCGGCGGTTGAAAGAGAAGGGCATTACAGTTGGCTTCCCTTCGACGCGGTGAATAAGATCGCATGATTCTTGTGTTCGTGCTGAAGCAAATTGGCTCACGTGGAGGAGGAAGAAGCTGGCCAGTGACTTTTGAATGAATTGTGTGGGACCAGCCTCGAAGCTTCATGTTGAGCCATCGGGGGAAAGAGACGACGCCATTCTGCAAAGCAGCGGCGTCGGTGAGGGCGATCGACGCAAGAAGCTGCACGGCGGTCTCTGAGCCTTGGTGTTGAGTATCGCCACCCGAATTAGCTCCCGTCCGTTTGCCCACCCAGAGAGTGGCTGCGCGCCATTTTTGGTGCATTTTCCCATGCAGTGACGAAGCGGTTTGGTGACTTTCAAGATACCGAAACTCACTTCTGGGCGTCGTCCCCCAATGCGAGCATCCATCCACTGTCCTCTGCCTTACTAACAGTTCCCCCTCTGATATCCCAAATTGTATGGTTTTCAAATGTCTCGCACTCTTATTCAGCACACTGTTCAATATCTCTTTCACACTCTCTCTATCCCCTCACCACATATCCCCTCTCTTCCCACACCCACAAATCTTCTTCCTCCCCCTGCCTGCTCCCACCTCAACCATACCACGACCCAGTCTCATCCTCTTCCTCTCCCCACCCCTCTCTTCTCCCTCCATGACCGTGCCTGCTCTCAGTCTCCCCTCCTGCTCAATTCAGCCGCCTCCTCTCTCTTAAAAGCAAACTTCACTCTCCCCCCCCAAGCTTCCCCTCACTCTTCTCGAAAGCTCCCCCCACACCCTTCTCCCTTAATTCTCCCCGCTCACTCTTCTCCACCCTTGCCCCTCCCCTTCAAATCTCCCTCCCCACCCCCTCAATTCTCATCACACCTCCCCCTCTTCCCGCCCACTCAATTTTTATTCCCTCCCCCATCCCCACAATCCCTCCACCCAGGCTTATCCTTCCCCTCTCGCCACCCCTCCCTCATGGCCGTGCCTGCTCTCATTGTCTCCACTCGCCCTCAAAGCTACCCTCTCACATCAACCGCCTCCTCCCTCTTCAAAACAAACTTCTCTCTCTTCCCCTTCAGGAATACCTCTGTCTGTAGCTTCCCCTCTTGTTTATCTGTATGTTGTACCATCCACCAAACAGTGATGACTCCATTTACATCTTGCTTGCAGAAAACATGGACCAACTTCTATCTACTCATCCAAACTCTCTCTTCCTCATATGCGGCGTCTTCAATTGCCATGATGCCAGTTGGCTGGGTCTAGGTACCTCTGTCACCTGCCATGACACTTCAGCAAAGGAATTCATTGGGACTGACTCAATCTGTCAGCTTCCTGACCCAGATCGCAGCCAAAGGTACTCCATCTCTTCTCGATTTGATTTTTTACTAATTTCCCAGAAAATGTCTGCTGTTCTTTTTCTGCTTCAATCAGTTAATCTGACCATATGCTTGTTAAAGCGGTCATCTCTCTGGCTGTTATTGGAGAAACACCTTTGCATCGAAGAGTCTGGCACTTCACTCAGGCCAACTGGCAGGGTCTTCAAGCAGCCATCAGATTTCGAGACTGGTCTCCCATTTCTACTTTTTTTCCGACATCAACTCATCCTGGGAATTCTTTCAAAGAAATTTGCTCTCCCTCATGCACACATTTATCCCATCTAGTCTTCAGTTGTCATACCCTACCGCCCGCTCATGGTGCAATGAAGCTTGTGGCGAGGCAGTTGTCCTGAAACAACTTGCTTTTGCCTCATGGAAACCAAATCCTATTGAAGGCAATCTCAGTTCCTTCCACAAAAGGTTGGAACAAGTGTGTGTCTACCCTGAGGAGAGCCAGGAAGCAACATCTTTCTCATCTCAAGTCTGAACTCTCAAACTTGTCTCCCTCCTCCGAATCCTGGTGGCGTCAAGTTAAATCCGTTCCTGGTATATGTTCTCCCCTCCCTTACCACAAATGGCTGCACGTGAAAAGGCTGAATGCCTAAACTGTGTTTGCTTCTAGATTTTGTGTCCCAAACCCATCGCTTTGTGTACCCACCTGACTGTTGCACCCAAGCTGTTCCTGGACTCTGTGTCCTTTTCTCCTGACAAGGTGGAGAGTTTGCTGTCAAACATCGCTATGCTCTTGCTCACCCTCTCTCTGTTCTATTCACCCTCTCATTTGCTCAAGGTCATCTGCCATCTGCTTGGAAATCAGCAAACATTACCGCTCTGCATAAAAAAGGTGCAAAAACTGATCCCTGCAACTACAGACCAATCACCCTGCTCCCAATAATCAGCAAGGTCATGGAATCCATCATCGCTTCAGACATTAAATCCTTCCTCTTCTCCAATGTCTTGATTTCTGACTATCAATTTGGATTTAGACCAGGTCACAACCCTGGACATGCTACTGCTTTCCCAACGATGGATGGAAGGCCGAAATGCCAAACATGAGATCAGAGCCATCTCCCGAGACATATCGCGAGCTTTCGATATGGTCTGGCATCCCGTATTGCTCACCAAACTCTTCTTATGGTATCCAAGGCAATCTCCACTCATGGCTCACGAATTTCCTCTCCTGTCGCAGTCAACGTGTGGCTCTGTGGAATTCTCTCATCTCCTCTTCCCATTCAGACTGCAGTTCCTCAAGGCAGTATTGCTGGCCCTGTGCTTTTCTGGTTTTAATCAATGATCACTCAGATTCCCTGGAAAATCCTCTTTATCCCTTTGCTGATGACTCCACCCTCTGCCGTACCACCTCTCATCCCTTTGATCGGCAGGCAGCAGCCTCTTCACTCTCTGCAGATGTGGACAAAAATCACAAGCGAGTCAAACACTTGGAATGTATCTTTCAATCCTGACAAATCTCACACCCTCACCATCTCTTCGAAAGGACCGTCTGGAACCCCCCCCACATCTACTTTCTCAACAATCCCCTTCAAGAAGTCCTTTCATTCAAGCTTTTGGGTCTCATTATCTGCCATAATCTTTCCTGAAAAAGCCACATCTCCAAGCTGGCCTCCAAAGCTAGTTTCTGACTGGGCATCCTACATCGTACAAAGCCATTCCTTGGCACACCTGAGCTTCGGACCACTTACAAAGCTTTCATCTGCAGTCTGATGGAGTACTGCTCCCCCCTCTCGGGTGGTCCTCCTGCTTCACACCTAGCTTGACTTTACGCTGTGGAAACCAAGGCTTTTAGGAACATTGGTATCTCCTGCAAAGAAGCTGAGTTTTTGGGTTTCTCACCAGAGGCAGGTGAGTGGTCTTTGTGTCTTCTACAGTCTCCTCTTCGGCCTTGCCCCCCTGCTCTGTGTGATCTGTCCCCCCTGTATTTCCTCAGGGTGCTCAAGGTCCACCAAAAACCCCATTCTGGTGAAACTGCCAAAATCAAGAATCACTGCTCACCTTCACCCATTCATTCTTATTTTTTCCCACATCTGGACCAAACTTCCACACTCTCTTCAATCCCACTCCTCCCTCCAGGTCTTCAAAACAGCTGTTCACCACCATCTCATGTTTTTCCCATCCAAAATCTTGATCTTTACTACCCCCGCTAATCCACCCCAAACCCACCTCCTTCAAATTATATTTTCCTTCCTGAAAGTCCCTGTAGTACCATCTTGTTTACCCTGTGTACCCCACCCCATCCCTCTCCCTTCCACAGGTATCCTATTGTCTCTGTTCCCCACCATTTTGTGCTTTTCTCTCCCGCCCCTCGTCTCCTGCCTTGTTATACGTTTCTGTGTATTAGCTCTTACATGAGCCTCGACTTGGAATCCCCCCAAAAAAGAAAAAACTTGGACTACACTTTGCATACAACTCTCGAATACTCATTTCCAAGTTCGATGAGTGAAAATATAGGTTGTAAACCAATAAACAGAACAACACACACCACACACGGTAATAATCTTTTTCTCCCATTGCCGAGAACAGTGAATGATAAAAGATAATTAACTTGAACAGCCTAAGCCTGGTGTTGGCTTTGTGGTTAGGGTGGCGGCTTGGGATCCTAGGGTCCTGAGTTCAAGCCCCGTTGGCCGCTGAATTAAAAAAAATACACCAGGAGGTTGACTCAGCCTGTCATCTTTCTGAGGTCGGCAAAATGAGCCCCAGTGTACTGGTAAGGGGGACACTGCATCAGCGGCATAGCCTCGTCCCAACCAATGATGCAACCAGCAGCCACAGGCTGCACTCGATAGAGAGAGAGAGAGAGCCTTGAACAGCCATCATATTTGGCCAAAGTCCTCTCGTTCTTTGGCAAAATATGATGATAACATTTCTTGGATGCCCTTCGCTCCGACATATAACACACCAAAACCTCGTTTTCTTGTTTGAGGGTCAAAGTATATTACCTCATGATATGGGGGATCTGGGACCCACTGAACCACCACTCTTTGTTAGCAGATTATAATCTCTTGCACCACAGTCCTGCAGCCATAGCACTGTTGCTCCCAAGTTTTCTTGTGCTTCATTTTCATGTTCTTCGCTTGTTGCATTCTCGAAGCAAGCATGTCCCTGACATCTGGAACATTCAGAAAAATCTGCCAATCGATGGAAAACAATCATTCCTGGAATTATATTTTTATTTCTGTGGGTTTATCAAGTTGACTGTCAAACTTACAAAGGAAACCCATGAGCTTGGATTTGGGTTTACTTCCAAGATTGCCAATGGGCTTGGCAACTGACATAAGCAAAAACTACCCCTATTCAAACAAGCAAATGAAGATTCAACTGCACAGTCTGATGTAGTACAAATGTTTTTTAATGCCTATTTATAAACGTTCGTACGAGGCAACGAGTGAAGGAATGGGTTTTTTGTGGGGGAGTGAAGAGATGCACCATTAATTCAGCAATGCATGTGCGCTGGTCATTTCGAGCTGAGTATTTTTTTTTTACGTTAAAGGCTCCAATCACGGACTATCAGTCCTCATCAAGGCCAGGCCTCAAATAAAAACTTCATAGATAGAAAAGTGAAGAAAGAGAGAATAGTCTAAGAGTTTTTGACGAAGTAAAAAAAAAAAAAAATCCGCTTTTTGAAAAGGGGAAGATCATAAGTGTTTGGAAAGACATGAGAAAGTAAAGAGTTCCAGAGTTTTGCAGTGGAGGGAAGAAACAAACATCATAACAGCCCACCCTTGGGTTGCCAATGGCCACACAATGATCATGTGACGTCGCGGCTTGTCGAGTAAGTTATGGTCTCACTAATAGTGGAGGTACACAAGAAGCAAGGTCTCAAGAGCAGAAACCAAAGTAATATCTATAGAAAAGAGAAAGAGAGCCAACTTTGTGGCATAATTTGAGCGGGTCGAGCTCTGAGGTCAGACTGGGAGAGTTGATAAGTCGGATTACTTTGGATTCAATCCTGTCCAGAAAGTATGTGGAGCTAAAACCTCCTGGATGTGAGAGCAGTACTCAAAACAAGGATGAATCAATCCTTTATATAGTTGAAGCAATTGTTCAGAGGAGAAGAATCTTCGACAGCTCAACAGGACTCCTAGTCTCGAGGCAGACTTAACTATTTGCGTAATGTGTGGATTCCAGGATAAATTTGAGGACATGGTAATAATACCTAGTAGGTTTATTGCATCACATGGTATAATCGAGCTTTCAAAGGAGATTGGAGAGTTGAAAGCAGTTTTAGAGAGAGATGAGAAGAAATCGAGTATGAGAAGCATTAAGCTTAACTTACATTTGCCTGACTGGGAGATGTTATCCAAATTTTAAAAGGTGGCTGTGATGAAACGAGATGTAGATGGACTGAGGGAATATGGAGCAGATGTGAAAAACATGGAGGAATGTAATGTTGAGTCATCATCATACGAATGCATTTGGTTATTTGTGGAAGAAAGATGGTCATTGATAAAAAGAAGGCAGAGTGTTGGAGACACTACAGAATCCTGAGGGACACCGCTGTTAATAGGGAAGGAAAGAGAGAAAGAGAGAAAGGAGAGGAAACAGACAGACAGATGCCAGACAGACAGACAGACAGACAGACAGACAGACAGAGAGAGAGAGAGAGAGAGAGAGAGAGAGAGAGAGAGAGAGAGAGAGAGAGAGAGAGAGAGAGAGAGAGAGAGAGAGAGAGAGAGAGAGAGAGAGAGAGAGAGAGAGAGAGAGAGAGAGAGAGAGAGAGAGAGAGAGAGAGAGAGAGAGAGAGAGAGAGAGAGAGAGAGAGAGAGAGAGAGAGAGAGAGAGAGAGAGAGAGAGAGAGAGAGAGAGAGAGAGAGAGAGAGAGAGAGAGAGAGAGAGAGAGAGAGAGAGAGAGAGAGAGAGAGAGAGAGAGATGTTAAATCATCAACAATTACGAAGATAGAGCGGTTGGAGAGAAAGCTCAAAATGAGAAAGCAGAGTGAAGTAGGAAAGCCGAAAGAGGAAATCTTGGATATCAGACCCCGATGCCAAACTCTGTCAAAGGCTTTTGAGAAATCAAGGCCGACAACAAAGGATTCCCCAAAGTCTCTCAGAGATGAAGCCCAGACATTCATAATGTCAGAAAGGATATCACCGGTGGATCTCACCTTGTGAAAACAATATTGATGGGCGAATACAAGACGGAAATTCAAGATGCTTCGGAATGAAATGAGAATGGAGAAGACATTCAAAGACAGAGCAATAGGACAATAGTTGGGAAGGTTTGAGCAATCACCCTTCTTTAAAATAGGCTGTACTAAGGTATGTTTACATGGTGGTGGGGTGATGAAGTTGGAAAGACGATTGAAGAGAAGAGGAAGAAGTTCAAGGAATGGCAAAAGGCAAAGGATATGGTGGAAGAAGAGGCAGCACATGAAAGTTATAAGGAAGCCAAGAAGGCTGCAAAGAAAGAGGTTGCAAAGGCGCAGGAGGCCCATAGGAAAATGTTCGGAGAACGCTTGGATTCGGAGGAGGGTAAGAGAGCGGTATTCAGGATTGCAAAGCAGATAGCGAGAGAGAGATTTGATGTGACGGGGGTGAGTTGCTTGAAGGATGAAGTGGGACAAATTGTTGCGGACTCAGATGGAATTAAAGGAAGATGGAAGAGATATATGGAAAGGCTGTTGAATGTAGAAAATGAATAGGATAGCAACATCGAGAGTAACCCGGTTTTAGGACCAGCAGAGAAGATAACTGAGAAGGAAGTTGAGGACCCTGAAGTTGAGGAAGCTATAACAGCAATGAAGAGTAGAAAAGCAGGAGGACCAACAGGAGTTGTGGGAGATATGTTGAAGGCAGCGGGAAGTTGGGGTGTGGAGAGAATGACAGAGATCTGTAATCTGGTGGTGAAAGAAGGCCGCATTCTAGTGGATTGGGAACTGAGTACCCTCGTCCCTCTGTACAAGGGGAAAGGTGACCCTCTGGACTGTGGCTCCTATAGAGCAATAAAGTTATTGGAGCATGGAATGAAGGTATTGGAAAGGGTGTTGGAGAAGAGGATAAGGAAGAAGGTAAAGATTGACGAAATGCAGTTTGGATTTATGCCAGGAAGAGGAACGACAGATGCAATTTTTATTGTAAGGCAGTTGCAGAAGTACATGGAGAAGAGGAAGAAGTTGTTTTTTGGGTTTGTTGATCTGGAGAAAGCATTTGATAGGGTTCCACATGAAGTTATGACATGGGCATTGAGGAAGTTAGGAGTGGAGGAATGGTTGATCAGAGTAGTGATGGCCATGTACGAGAGAGCACGCACAGCTGTAAGGACGATGGATGGGAACAGTAGTGAGTTTGAGGTGAGGGTAGGAGTGCACCAGGGGTCGGTACTAAGTCCACTTCTATTTGTCATTGTGATGGAGGTGCTGGCTCGGAGGGTAAACCGTGGGAGCTGCTGTATGCAGATGATCTGGTGTTGATTGCAGAGAGTCTGGATGGACTGAAGGAGAAGATGAACAAGTGGAAGGAATGTATGGAGGCAAAAGGTTTGAAGGTGAATATCGGAAAGACGAAGGTGATGGCAAGTGGTAAAGCATGTGGTGAGGTGGAAAGGACTGGGAAGTGGCTGTGTGCTGTGTGCAGGAAGGGTGTCGGAGTGAACTCCATTCAGTGTACAAAGTGTGCTGAATGGGTTCATCGAAAATGTAGTGGGGTGAGAGGGTCATTAACCAGTGTGGCAGCTACATTCAAGTGTAAGGTGTGCATCGAGGGAGCAGCAGATGAAGGAATTGTTGAGTTGGATCTTGGAGATGGTGTGAAGCTGGAAGGGGTGAAAACATTTTGCTATCTCGGAGACATGCTGAATGGAGAAGGTGGATCAGACTCTTCGACGGTTGCTAGAGTGAGATGTGCATGGAAGAGGTTTCAGGAACTGAGTGGCGTGGTGACAAAGAGGGGAGTGTCGTTGAAGCTGAAGGGAAAGGTGTATGCTACATGTGTGAGGAGTACGATGATTTATGGGAGTGAGACATGGGTACTGAACATGGAGCAGCAACAAAGGCTGGAAAGGGTGGAAATGCGAATGGTTCGGTGGATGTGTGGAGTATCATTGAGAGAGAGGAAGTCAAATGATGACTTGCGGAAGATGATGGGAATAGAGTCTGTGATGGAGGTTGTGAAGAGAAACTGGTTGAGATGGTTGGGTCATGTGTTGAGGAAGGATGAAAGTGACTGGGTGAGAGGAGTGTTGGAAATGAGTGTAGTCGGAAGTAGAGGACGGGGAAGACTGAGAAAAACTTGGCTAAATGTGGTGGAAGAGGAAATGTGGGCAAGGGGATTAAGAAGGGGAGATGCAGAAAACAGGGTAAAGTGGAGAAGATTGTCATGGGGCCCGCAAGGCCAACCCCCGCTTTAGCGGGGAAAATGGCCTTTAAATGCTTGTATGTGTGTATGTGTGTATGTGTGTATGTGTGTGTATGTGTGTATGTGTGTGTGTGTGTGTGTGTGTGGTGTGTGGTGTGTGGTGTGTGGTGTGTGGGTAAGGTATGTTTCCAGGAAAGAGGAAAAGTTTGGGGTTTGAAACAAAAATCAAACAAACGAACAAGCACGGTTGCAAGTTCTGAAGCACAATCCTTCAAGGCACGAGGAGGGATGCCATTTTGTCTGTATGCCTTTCTCGGAGAGAGAGAGAGAGAGAGAGAGAAAGAGAGAAAGAGAGAGAGAGAGAGAGAGAGAGGAGAGAGAGAGAGAGAGAGAGAGAGAGAGGAGAGAGAGAGAGAGAGAGAGAGAGAGAGAGAGAGAGAGAGAGAGAGAGAGAAAGAGAAGAGAGAGAGAGAAAGAGAAAGAGAGAGAGAAAGAGAAAGAGAGAAAGAGAAAGAGAGAAAGAGAGAGAGAGAAAGAGAAAGAGAGAAAGAGAAAGAGAGAAAGAGAAAGCGAGAGAAAGGGAGAGAAAGAGAGAGAAAGCGAGAGAAAGAGAGAGAGAGAGAGAGAGAGAGAGAGAGAGAGAGAGAGAGAGAGAGAGAGGAAGAGAGAGAGAGAGAGAGAGAGAGAAGAGAGAGAGAGAGAGAGAGAGAAGAGAGAGAGAGAGAGAGAGAGAGAGAGAGAGAGAGAGAGAGAGAGAGAGGAAGAGAGAGAGAGAGAGAGAGGAAGAGAGAGAGAGAGAGAGAGAGAGAGAGAGAGAGAGAGAGAGAGAGAGAGAGAGAGAGAGAGAGAGAGAGAGAGAGAGAGAGAGAGAGAGAGAGAGAGAGAGAGAGAGAGAGAGAGAGAGAGATTCTTCAAAGATTAAAGAGAGGATTGGGATGTATTCATAAATGTAGGGCACATGGAAAGGTAAAAGAAAAAACGTGATGAAAGTGATAACAATAATTGTTTGTGATGGCAAAGGGTAAAGTCCCAGAGCACACATGAAGATATACACCTGTGACTGAGAATTTCTGCTCATACTGGTATAAAGCATGGACCAGAGCGGTGGGGCTGGTAGATTACTCTCTCTCTCCGAAAGTGATTAATGAGCAATTTTAACCAACAATAAAAATGCCGTGAGCGAATGAGTATCAAACTGGGATTCTGTTCAAAATTCAGCCTGTTGGTTGCATCATCACCGAGATGCGGCTGTGCCACCCTGCTGACGCGGTGCCCATGCACATTTTGGCAGGAATTTGTAATTTCATCAAGGTACCGGTGACAACCCGCCTCATCTTGAGACACGATGGAATCTTAAACGTCCAACAATGACCAGTGCTGGTCGAGGAGTCCTCCAGCTAAATGTTTCTCCGATGCATGGCGTACACATCACTCTCCATGCGAAACACCATGGTGACAGTTTACAGCTGTGCTGAGATTCAAACCTGGGCTAGACAGCTCAGGGGTGAGTGTGCATACCTTAAACTAACAAATGACTTTGGAATCCTCCTGTAGATGAGCTCACTTTCACAAGTTTATAATCAAAATTCTGAATTCTACTGGGTTAGAACTTAACTTGGAGAATCAGTTGAATGCCATCATCCCAAGTTCAACATGCCATAACTCTCCTCACTTATACCTTGAAGGAACGAGCATGCAATGGCGTGCTCTGAAAGGTCGTTCAGAATAGCTGGGAGCCCCATCTGTTAGCATTGGCTGGTGGACATTAAAGTTCCCATGGTGTCTTTTGCAGAGTAGGCAAGTTATCACTTGCACACTGAACAAATGACAACCTTCAGCATAAAACGCAGGACACTCCTTGCTATCTCGGTGAGGTTGTTGCTTGGGCAGCAGCAGTTACCATTGTATACAAGTACGTGACCATGGTTGTTCCCTTTTTAGGTGTGAACGGCTATCTTCATTTACAAATAGCAAGTATGATGTCTATACCCTTGCTAAGCTTTCCAGCCCTGAATCACAACTGCTGCCCTTCCTTTTGTCACTTTGTTTGGCCCGTGTCCACTGACATCCAATCTACCTGCAATCTCCCCATCGTCACACAAAAGATTACAAGCAATAATTTTTGTAAGGCTTTCAAGTAATTATGATATACTGTACTACTGAATTTAAAAAGGAAATTGAAAGAATAAACAACCAATGATGCAAAACACACGATTCCATAAACGAGAAAGTTTCAAACACTGCTTGCAGGTGCATTGATGAAGGAGGAAGTTGCAAACACTGCTTTGGTGGATTGTTGAAAAAAATCTGACCATTAAGTAAATAAATAAAACAACAAAGCAATGGGACAGAAAAAAAACCCATACAAGCAAGCAAAACAGGAAAGAACATGATGGATGAAACCAACATGACGTTAAGGTATGCTAACCGCCGTGCGAAGCAAGACAAAGCTGATGCTTTGGGCATTAAACCTTTATCGGATCAAAAGAGAGCGCACTCTAGCCTTCACCAGCAAGACTAGTTCCTCATTCGCTTTGACAAAGGGTTAACGCCCAAAGCATCAGCTTCTTGCTTCCCACGGCAGTTCGCAAACCTCAAGAAAAATCCTGCCAATTCCATGCATCGTTCTACATACGGATCGACACCAACCTTCACCAGCAAGGCGAGTTCTTCATTCTACAAGGAAAGAGCACGGCACAGGAGGGTCAGGCCAAGAAGAAAGCAAGGGATCACAAAGGAAAGAAATGTGACAATTATGAGATATGGCCAATCTATTTTAGAAATCTCACTATAAATTTAAATTCGTTAAAATAAAATATCTACAACTTTTATATCAAGGCAGAAAATGGAAATTTGTGCTTCAAAAAATAAAATAAACAAAAACTAAAAAGCATATAAAAATGCAAAGCCTGTCCGTGTCTGCTTTGTCCTCAAACTAAATTCGACGAAAACGAGAGTTTAAAAAAATTGTATATTTTATTCATTTGTGTTCTCCATAATCTCATAATAAATGTTTGCTGAAGATTTGATGACAAAAGCTCAATTGGTAAAAATGTTACAGCCTGGACAAACACACTGAATCTCGATGGCAAACAAGGATTTCGATTAAAACATTTATGGCTGGTGTACCACTTCACCGATGACGTCATCCTTACAATCCTGTATTCCCCACTGGGAGTAGAATGAGATGTGCCAAGTTTCAAATTTTTTCCGATCAGTGGTTTGAGAGATATAATGCTTTCATTTTTTTGCGTTTAATCCAACACGGCTGCCATATCATGTGACTTCTGATAATTAATATTCTCCACAGTGGGTCGCTCCTACCCAGAAAATTGTGTTAATCGGCCAAGTGGTTGCTGGGAAAAAAATAAGAACAAAAACAAACAAAGGGTCGAACAATAATAATACAATAATAATGAAAAATATTTTAACAAAAATATTAATTTGTCTTCCACATATTCTCAAAATAAAGCTTTGTTGAAAATTTGATGACAAAAGCTCATATGGTAAAAGAGTTACGGCCCGGACAGACACACAGAAATGATTGCAAAACCCCGTCTTCCGATGCACGGGCGACGGGCTAACTCAGGTCATCTTCTATCACAACTAGCGATCTTTTCTATCCCTTTCCCTACCTCTCCCAATCTACGTTACTGCACTCTCCTATGAGCTGAGACCTTGTACACAAAAAAGGTTGTAACCGGATGTCCATGCGAGTTACAATTGCAAACATTTTGTCGAGGTTGCCATGGCTTCCGTGGCCCAGTTGGTTTAACAGATAAGTGAAAACTGGTTTTCAAATGTCAGACATTCCTATTTGCACCCATGAGACAATGTGTGTCGTCGTACAGTCAGGATGTATGATGAAAAAGCTTCACCGAGCATGAATTGGAAGAACAAAACATGGCACACAAAGCACAATTCATTTTGAGTAATCGTCAAAGCATTCTCACCATAGAGATGTCAACAGGAAACAAGACAAATAAAACCCAACTGCTGCTTGTCCCTCTCGTTTCTCATTTTCCTAACCTAGTGACTGGTTGCATCAAGATAGAGGATTGGGGGGGGGCAGGGGAGAGGAGGGAGAAGGGGATTCCCCTGATGTGGTATTATGCAAAGATAAAGAGAATTCTTCAGAATTTTGCCATATTACCCGAACACAATGGAGGTCTTTTTTTCAAAACACACTATAACCTCGAAGTATCAAGTTACCATATCAACGTTGTCCTTGAACGATGGAGCACAAGCATCATTGATGCAACACTGCTTATGAAGCACCAGAACAAGAGTTTATAGTTAGGCTGAGAACCTAGCTCACAGGAGAGTAGACGCACAACATCCAAACTATCCTGTAAGACATGGTAAAGCTATCCAAATCAAGATTAAAATGGAGAGCAATTCTTGCACAGTTACATACAGCAACTTAACTCTCCCAGAGAACAAACACAATCAACATATTATGTAATTGCACAACCGGATAATAAAAGTAAACAATGAACATAACAAAATGGCTATTGCTTCCAGTCAAAGAAGGCTCAAGGAGCAACTTAGAAATGGTATTAAAAAGGTTATAGGAGCCAAACAAGCAAATTGTAACTAGTCTGTGATGTTTATAATATTTGTAAAGTTTAATGTTTCCAAATTGTTTTCAATGCAGTAACTAGTCCAAGACATGCCAACTGTTTGCGATACGTTTCAATATGGTGCCTCTTGACTGCAACACACCCATTCGTCTTACAAACTTTTGTGTGGAAAGAAGAGCGACGTCATAAAAAAAGATAGCGTCCCTGGTAGCCAGTGTGTTCTGGGAAGTGATGTCAATTCCCCCAAGCTCAGTGGGTGTATTTGTCCAGTGTTGTCTAATCATCATCATCATTTCTAGAAGTGGAAGTAGTCCGATGAAATATTCCGATCATTCAAATACATTACTCTCAATGTGTGTTCGAATGAATTATTCCAAGTTGTGGACAATGTTTGTCCATTTCTCACTCTATTTTGTCCTTCAACTCTGCTGTTTGGTGCTCTCTCTCTCTCTCGTTCTCTCTCTCTCTCTCGTTCTCTCTCTCTCTCTCGTTCTCTCTCTCTCTCTCTCGTTCTCTCTCTCGTTCTCTGTCTCTCTCTCTGTCTCTCTCTCTGTCTCTCTCTCTGTCTCTCTCTCTGTCTCTCTCTCTCCTTTTATCGTATTGCATCCTGAACCGTGAGCTCTTCCACAAGCACAGACTGCATGCAAAAAACAAAAATTTACTCTTCATGTGCGTGTCTGCAGTTTGTTCCAGCTCTTCCATGAGCACTGATCCCTGCAAATACAGAACAAAAAAGCTGCTTCTAAATAATGTTTTACAATTACTTCAGGCAGAGATTGATGGAACCTCTGTGCGGGACTCTTGATGGAACCTCGGTGCGGGGCCCGTGATGGAACCTCGGTGCGGGGCCCGTGATGGAACCTCGGTGCGGGGCCCGTGATGGAACCTCGGTGCGGGGCCCGTGATGGAACCTCGGTGCGGGGCCCGTGATGGAACCTCGGTGCGGGGCCCGTGATGGAACCTCGGTGCGGGGCCCGTGATGGAACCTCGGTGCGGGGCCCGTGAAGGAACCTCGGTGCGGGGCCCGTGATGGAACCTCGGTGCGGGGCCCGTGATGGAACCTCGGTGCGGGGCCCGTGATGGAACCTCGGTGCGGGGCCCGTGATGGAACCTCGGTGCGGGGCCCGTGATGGAACCTCGGTGCGGGGCCCGTGATGGAAACCTCGGTGCGGGGCGCGTGATGGAACCTCGGTGCGGGGCCCGTGATGGAACCTCGGTGCGGGGCCCGTGATGGAACCTCTGTGCGGGGCCCGTGATGGAACCTCGGTGCGGGGCCCGTGATGGAACCTCGGTGCGGGGCCCGTGATGGAACCTCGGTGCGGGGCCCGTGATGGAACCTCGGTGCGGGTCCCGTGATGGAACCTCGGTGCGGGGCCCGTGATGGAACCTCGGTGCGGGGCCCGTGATGGAACCTCGGTGCGGGGCCCGTGATGGAACCTCGGTGCGGGGCCCGTGATGGAACCTCGGTGCGGGGCCCGTGATGGAACCTCGGTGCGGGGCCCGTGATGGAACCTCGGTGCGGGGCCCGTGATGGAACCTCGGTGCGGGGCCCGTGATGGAACCTCGGTGCGGGGCCCGTGATGGAACCTCGGTGCGGGGCCCGTGATGGAACCTCGGTGCGGGGCTCGTGATGGAACCTCGGGGCGGGGCTCGTGGTGGAAACATGGTGTGGATGGGCTTGTGTTGGACGCTTGGGGTGAAGTGGCCTGGTGGTCGAAGTCTGGAGTTCGTTGAAAGCTACGCCGCGTATTGAAAGAAGAGTTAGAGATGGTAAGGAAGAGAAAGAAGGAGGTGGTAGAAAAAAAGGTTGAGAGTTGGAGGAGGGAAACAGATGTTAGCAGAGCTTGCCATTCCCTTTTGTATGCTGAAGTTTCATTTGAGGCCTGACTTTCGCTTCATCACATCACTGAGCCACTGCACGGGTGGAGTAAGTGATTGTGTTTGTGGCACCTGGGGTTGGAAGGGGGGGGATATTTTGATTTATTGGTTTTGTCTTAAATGCAAATTGTCTTATCGTATCTCGCCTTTTGTGAATCAAAATAATTATTCCTTTCCCAAGGAACATTGTGCGTTGCTGTTTGGGCATTGCATCCTTCTTATCTGCCACTGTTTTGTCGAACTAACAATCAGGCTCATTTGGGGTCCCTGGAAGGATAAACTGTGTGGGATTATCCGCATCGGCTATGGATAGAGGTCGCAACCGCTCAGCGCATGCCTATTAAGAATAGCCTTAAGCCCGCTGCATGAATGTGGTCGGTGGCGCGAGTGTGACTATTACTTTCCATTCTGACACTTGCCATCCACACCAA
The DNA here is from genome assembly GCF_056783735.1 of Eptatretus burgeri. NCBI lineage: Eukaryota > Metazoa > Chordata > Myxini > Myxiniformes > Myxinidae > Eptatretus > Eptatretus burgeri. The sequence goes on along the minus strand of NC_140965.1, from coordinate 99,545,004 downwards.
AAAATGTAACAAAATCCCTAACGTGGTCATATAAATGTGATATTGTTGAGGAAAATTATTTTCCTGTTGATTTCCCATTGCTGTATGTGCAGGAAGGCTCAAGTTCACCAAACATGAGGTCAGTGAGGTGTTATTCTACAGCAAAACACAGCGCTTGCAGCAAACCCATGCATGAGATGCATGGGTGAGTAAATGAAGAGATGCATTGAATGAATAGATGCTCAAATGCATGTTTTAATATTTTGTTTTATGAAAGCAAGTCAAAATGATGTGAATGTCATATTTTTCTCTGCATGTGGCAAACGTCCTTGGGATTCTCAGTCCATTTATAAAAGTGAAAACATCAATTGCAGGCGCATTATGCCCTGAGGTCCATGCTCCTCTATGAACACAGATCTTGCAGTGGAATGGCTAGTTATGGGCAGCGAGTGAATTTTTCAGCCAGCTCCAGTCGAGGCTCTGTTGGTACACAAAGAAAGATGAATAGATGCAGATCAGAGGCAAATGTCTCACATCATTCTTTGAAAGAATAAAAACAATACCAAAATCATCCTTTAATTTAAGCTCCATCAATACCTCTTTAATGCATACCTTTAGTGATACAGACAATGCACCATCAGAAAGAGCATGAAGTTCAAGACTACAAAGTGCTTTGGCTAAAATTTGTGCCGAAACCTCGGAACATCTTACTCAATTTGTTTTGGGGAAGAGGCTAGATTGTAACAGTCATTGTATTGATGAAAACGAGGTACATGAAGCATTCTACGATTGAGCTGTCAATTAATGGAAGTCATAATTTTCATACTTCTGTTAAAAACTATTCATTTGAGACTACAACGGCACACTTCAAATTCTTGCCCAAAATATTGGGAGATGCAAATTTGTCATCATGAGCCCTGCTGATGTGAAGGAAACTCAAAATAAATGCAGATAAAAACCAGAGTTCATAGAACACATTACCCCACACTGTCTTCAGGAACAAGAACATGGGTGGGGTCTACGAGTAGCAAATTTGATTGGTGAATATGATGTAAAATGCTGCAAAATTTTGTCCAAGTACCGCTGAATGGAAATGTTTTCAAAACGCCAAAAATTGTATTCTACAGTGTTCAAGTACACAATTTATTTGAAATGAAATTAAGATTTTAAAGTTTGAAGAAAAACAACTTTGTCAGCAGAGGCATACAACTTTGGAAGTTTATGGCTGTTGATGCAGTGTCTTAGACGCCAGCTTATTTAACAAGTTACTTTAGTTATTTGTGCCTGTTATTTCTTTCATGATGTCCTTAAAAATAGCAAGTTTCCTGTTTGGAATGATTTTAAATTTTGACTGCCTGACAGGCAGACAGACTAGAACTAGAAGGGCACTCTTCGACATCGTGATGTCGCCAGACATGGTTCCGTCCACATTATTATACATACTTGTACCAAGTTTGATTGAAATCCCTGAACCCAGATTCAAAACATTAAATAATTCTGGCTGCCAGACCATGCATGTGATCAGGATGAAATTTAAAAACATATATTCCACATCACGAATAGATCATAATTGTGAAGTTTCATGTAGATTGATGAAGCAGTTCAAGAGAAGTAGTTTTTAAAAAGATTTTTGTTGAATACAATATGGCTGCCAGACCATGTGACCTATTAATTATTCGTGAACACCCTGGTATCCCAAAGGCCTGGGGAACATGTGAGTGAAGTTTCCCCTCAATCTGTCAAGCCATTCTGGAGAAGCTTTTTAAAGGTATATTCTTCATAAAAATCATAGCTGCCATACCATGTGACCTATGACATAGGTGGAGGCCTTTTGTTCCTAATGGATAGGTGATCATACCTGTAAACTTTTGCCTCGATCTGTTCAGCCATTTCGGAGAATAATATTTTTGAAGGCTTTTATGATAAAAGAAAATATGGCTGCCAAACCACATGACTGATGATGTCATTAACTCCCCCCCCCCCCCCGTACAATTTAACCCAAGAATATGCTCAAAAATGTTCATACTGATCGGATAAAGCATTCAACATATGCAATTATGACGTCATACCGAAGCCACCGATGACATCAGCAAAAAAAAAAAAATCACACTTATTTCCCATGAGGAGTACCTGACATGTGCCAAGTTTCAATTTTTTCCATGAAGTGGTTTCAGATACAGAGGGCCAAAGTTTTTCCTTTTTTCCAACATGGCTGCCATACCATGTGATGTGTGACATCATAATTATCATGATAACACTCTACACGAGTTGTCGCACCAATGGTGAAAATTTCAGGTCAATCAGATAAGCGGTTGTGGAAAAAAAGAGAAAATTAGCACGGACAGACATTCGTACATACAGAAGTATATTCGTACAAACCAAAAACGTAATTCCTCTAATGACTTTGTCAGCGGAGGCATAAAAATTATCTCGTTCCTTTCTGTGCATGCACAATTGGGACGAACTCAGAGCCACAGTACTGCTAAATTACAGATTTGTTTTCCGATTCGTGTTCAAAATACAACATTAATTTAAAATCAAGTTGTTCCTCGATCATAAACTGACGTTTGCAGACAGACAGAAGTGAACCAATTGCTTAACCTTGCTTTTCGCTTTACGTGCGTGGAGTTAAAGAAGAAAAAAAAAAACCCACGAGTAGTGAGGAGGCCCCATGTGCTACAAGTACCTGCAAATCTGACGACTGATCTTGAAGGTTCTGAATGAGCTCCATAGAAAGTGAAATTTGCTTCTGGCCCTCAGCGACGAGCAGCATGGATTCTCCACCATTCCCGCAGTATGTCTTGGGCCTGGTGGGAAATGCAGGAAAATCACATCACCCAGCTGTCAAATGTGCAGCTCACTAAATAACTCCAATACAAAACTATCAATCATAGAAAGCAACATTGATCAAAGCTAACACTGAAGGTCCACCAGTGGTTGTATTACCAGCATTCGGGTGGTGAGATGGTTTGTGTAGTTCCGGTGGGAACAGTCAAGGATGAGATGGACGACCACGGGCCAAGTACAGGACTTCCAGTGGGAGGAGACTGGCGGTTTTTCGACTGGAATTGAACAGTGATAGTAATCGTAAAAAAGTCATGCTTCTCAAGAAAATCTTGCATGCCATTTATGAAGAGCAGTTAAAAAAGCTCCCCAAACCTGAAGGAATGGTCATGTGCCAATAAAACTACACACTGCGTGTATCAGCGATTTTTCCATTTTCCAGCCAATGACATACGTTTTCTTACAGAGATGGATGAGTTTCCTCATCCCATTGGAACAAAAGTCATGTCATTGGCTCAAATTGAAAATGGAAAATATTGTTTTACTCCTTAAATGTTCAAGAAATAAAGAGGAAGAAAATGAGTTGGATAAACCTTACCATCGCTATCTTGAGCAAAGACCAGATGTCCTTTTGTCGTTTTTCCTGTAGAGCCGTGAGCGTACGCTCAGACTGCTTCATGCGTTCCAGGGAGCTCTCTAACCGTGGGACCAGAGCCACAATTTCTTGCTTGCATGCCAGAATCTTGCTGCAA
>NC_140965.1:99371489-99533989 GCF_056783735.1 Eptatretus burgeri | reverse complement strand
CCACCGAAGATGGAAGGAGGTTATGTTTTCACCCCTTTCTGCCTGTCTGTTTGTGTACAGGATATCTTAAAAAGTTGTGGACGGATTCGGATGAAATTTGGAGGACAAGATTGGTGTGTGACAAGGATGAACTGATTAGATTTTGGTGAAGATCCGGATATGGATCCGGCTCCTACAATTTTTAAGTGATTCTTCACCATAAGTGAGAGATGGGACTGAAAATGATATATGGCATGATATTTCAAAAAAGTTATTGGGCTCGATATGTTCCACTGGATTAGGTATTGTGTGATGGAGGTATGCGCTCTACCGAGTGCCCTTATCGTTTCGTTTGATTCCATCAAGTTTTGAATCTATTTTATTTTGTCCTTCTTGACATTTTCTTTCTATTGGTGGGTGGGGTGCAATTGGAAATGTCCGAGCGATATAACCACAATGTATGATACACAGTAATCAAATAAGCAGTGCGCATGTTTTTGCTTCATGCAAGTAACCCAGGTTATTTTTTTTAAAATATTTCCAGGAATTATTGAGGCAGCGGTCTGTTGGCTACACACTGTCCAAATAAAGTGAGGTGTCGGAAGAACATGTTACACACATGGGAACAAGATCACCCTTGGTTACTCTGCTTGTACTTGGAACAAGATCACCCTGAGGTACTTTGCTGGTACTTTGCATGGCAAGCACTCTGCTCAGATATACAATTCGAGAAGTGTGTGTTTATTTGACTGATTACACTCCTGAACCGCTGGTTGTACTTGGGTGTGCCTGGGACGGTTTTTGGCAGTAATAAAATTCATAGTCCAGAGCTGTTAAACATCCCGATTCATGTGCAACGTATTGCGCCGCTTCCAGTGGGCAATTACAAGTCATCCCATCCATGATTCTGGGGGAATTAACCCATCCATAAGGATAGGTTCTTCACTGATAGGAAAAGATTATGAACCCTCCCGTAGATGCCTTTAATGGGCGCAGATTTTGATGCGGTTGATACACTTTGGTACATCATGAGTGATCAAGGTTGTGGTCAAGTTTCATTAAAATTGTGTGTTGTTTCAAGGAGAACAAATACCTATTTTTTATTGGGGGGGGGGTCAACCCCCCCCCCACCGTAGACCCCCTTAATGAGCGCAGATTTTGTTGTGGTCGATAAACTTTGGTACATCACGGGTGATGAATGTTGTGGTCAAGTTTCATCGAAATTGTGTGTAGTTTCGGAGGAGACAGCAAATACCTATTTTTTTGAGAGGGGGTCAAAAACGCCCCCGTAGATCCCCTTAATGAATGCAGATTTTGATGCAGTCAATAAACCTTCGTTAGGCATCAGATATGTAGCTTGTGGCCAAGTTTCATCAAAATCGTATGTTTGGTTCAAGCGATAATGATTGAAGTGTTTACGGACTGACTGACTCGCTGACTGATTCACTCACTGACCAGGCAGTGTCCATAGGTGAGTGAGTCAATCGCATTAGCTCACCTGACTAAAGTCCAGGTGATCTAAAAGGGGCAATCACTTAAAGTAACGCATCTTCCTCAGTTTCAGTTTCAGCATTTCATTGAGAGAACATTAAGCCTGGTGTTGACTTAGTGGTTAAGGTGGCTGGCTTGAGATCCTCGGGTCCTGGATTCGAGACCGTTATCTGCTGAATCAACACCAGATGGGGTTGACTCAGCCTGTCACCCTTCCGAGGTTGACGAAATGAGTACTCGTGTACTAGTATAGGGGGCACAGCATCAGTGGTATAGTCACGCCCCAACAAAATGATAGCTACACGGCAGCCAAGCTGCCATACGCAAGAAGAAGAATGAGGGAACAAAAAGAATGCTGAAAGATCTTACCACGAGGCTTCTCTCGCAGCTCCCTGTACAGCTCCAGTGCCTTCACCTCCCTAAAAGGCAAAACAAAATGTGAATGGTTCATAACACTCGGTTCACCACAGCTTGGTTCTAAACTCAACCGCACATTCTGAACAATTTCACTTTGTCATGGAATATTTAGTCTGATGACAAAGTGCCAAACAAACGTGCAGGCTTAAAATCATAAAACTTTGCTTTCTGATGCACGGCTTGAAGCCAGAATAAATACCATTGCTTTACTGCAGCGATCAATTTATGTATGTATGAATTAATGGAGGGAATAAAAACATATTCATGATGCAAGATCTCTTTCGGCAAATACTTACTCCAAAAAGCCAGGCTCACATCTACTCTTTGTATGCATTTTTTTTTCTCTCACCTATTGAACAGGTTTTCAGTCTGTTCAGTCCCATTCTTCCCTTCAGGGCTTCAAGACAGCTGTTCACCACGACCTTAGATCATCCGCCATCCACACTCATGATCTCTTCTACCCCATACCCAAGCACTCCCCTTTTCCAGGTTATTGTGCCCCCCCCACCTCAACTATTTTAAGTTATTAGTTGTGGGTTGGTTTGTTCCTTTTTGGTTTAACCCCCACTTTCCACTTCCTTTTCCTCTTCTTCTTGCTGCGTTTCAGCTTGTTCACCTCGTGCCTGCCCCATCCTTCCCTACCCTTAATTTCACTTTTTCTTCTTTTGTGTTGTTGGTGTTTCTCCCTTTCCATCCCATTCTGCTCAAGCTCTTCCACAAGCCTCGACAATGTATACTAAAAAAATAGAAAAGTCTGCAAATAAAGCTCATGGTGAGATGTGTATACCGATTACAAGAAGGAAAGCAAAATCAAGACATTAAACAAAACATATGAGTAAAAAGTAGGCGTTTCAAACCCTTTCCTTTCCTGCCATGCTCACTCACAGGTGAGAAGCATCCTAAAAAAATATATTAAAAAGTTGTACAAACCACCACTGTTCCACATATTCTGCCTTCCTCATCTCACTTATCTCTGCACAGCAATAAACCTTTGACATTTTCAAATAAATATCAACATTGCGATCAACATACACTGGTGCAACTGATAATGACGACAATGTCTGTCAACTTTGAATAAGGTTCAACAGCACAATAAAAATGCACTCATCTCACGCTTATCTTATCGTACTTCACAAGATAATTTCATGACAAACAAGACAGTTTGCCAGGACAACTTGGTCTTGACCAACAATCGTAAATATAATACATATATATTATATATATATATATATATATATATATATATATATATATATATATATATATATATATATATATATATATATATGTATATATATTGTTACTGATCCGGGGGTGGGGGCTTCGGACGAGCGCGTCAATCACTGTCCGTAACCAGTTTGGGTTTTTGCACCCTACTCTCGACAGCCAAATGTTACAGATTCGGCGCTACCCTAACCACCGCCGTCTCCGGGGTTATAACGCCAGCTGGTTCGGCACAATTCTCGGGTTACGCGTCTCGAACCACGATACCAAAATACACCTGTACTTTGCCAGCTGGGGGAATAGACCCCGGTTACAGACTGGTGTTGTCAGAGACCGAGCGGAGTCAACCAGTCTGAAACCATTTTGGTTTTTATATCCAAATCGAGCGGATCGTTCCTCGACGCGGCACAAATTAATTCAAAGCGGCAACTTCATACGAATCAGCCAGATTTATTGGGGACAATGGGGAACACGACACAAGCAAAACATTCACGACAATGTTATAATTAATCTATAACCCGTTCTTAAGTAGGGAGCTACGGATTACGGGTTTTGAAGGGAACTCTAACGAGATAAACCTTAGACGACATGCAAACAAGACATGGACAGCATGCAGACAATACACAGAGTACTTGGTGATGTTTCATGGACGAGAGGAAAGTGTCAAAGGCACGAATGTTCTGCGCGTTCTGACCCCGCGCAATGTCGACAGCACAAGACTGTCAGATCGATGGTGGGTTTCAGCTGGTTTTGAACAAGGTCCAGTATACAAGTCCAGGCCTGGCCTGTTCACCAGACCAGGCCAAATCGAGGTGTTGGGCTCCAGCAGGCGGATCGGCAAACGTGTCGAGCCGTGCCGCGAGTCGGGACAGAAGCTCCGTGGTTAGACGCAGGTTGAACCTGTCGATGACCTCCTCTCAAAGCCGACTCCAGACTCACACAGCAGCCAGGTCCTCTCAAAGCAGATTGCAGCCTAACTCTTAGGTTCAGTTACTCCCTCGGCAGATTCGACCCTCAGGTTCAGTTCCTCCTACTGCCGATAGCACACTCGACCTCAGGCAGATCCTCTCCCAGCCGATGGCAGACAGACCTCATTCAGTCCCTTCCTTGCCTTTCTTTCGGCTCGCTCTTCACAAAAAGCCGATCGCAAAAACCCTCATGCAGTTTCTCGTATTGCCGATCGCACCACCTCGGCGCTCTCGTTGCAGATCCACACTGCCTTTCCTTCGTTCCCTCGCCTCGAAGCCCACTGGCTCCTCCCCTCAGTTTCACTTCCTTCTCTCAGCCACCCCCCTTGGCCGACTGGGCGGGGCTGCGTACGGAGAGGGGAATGAAGAACAAGCTCTCGGTACACCACCACCGCACGAACAATAAACAGACTCTTACAGCTCCCGACACACATGCAACGTCCATTTACCGAACAGCCTGGCTAAACATGCATTTAATGGGGGATCTGGGCTAATCCTATATTTAATAGCATTCTAAGGGCCATTTCCACGATATATATATATATATATATATATATATATATATATATATATATATATATATATATATATATATATATATATATATATATATATACATTGTTACGGTTGTGGAAATTCGCATTACACCAAAAAGGACCCAAAGGTGAGATATCTCTGTAAGTACATGTGTAGTTCGCCCAAACCCGTTGTATAGAGGGAATTTGTGCGATTCATCCGGGCTGCGACGCTTTGAGTCAGTCGTTTTTCTGTTCTATCTTTATTTTGAACCAACCACGTCTCAACCGCCATCACACAATAACTACGCCACCGCCACAATCTACGCTCCCACATCATCGCATCACCGCCATTCCCAAACGGCACCATAACCATCAAACCACCACCGAAAACCCTCCACCACTTTCATCTCTCTCCTTCTAAGGCCATTCCCGCACCACCTGTGAACACTGAACGTCGAGCTGTCTCGGGCCCGTTCGGCGCTTGGTGCCGAACGCACCGAGCCGCGAGCACAAATTGCGGCCTTCCGAGGGAAAATTCGGATCAAAAACGCTACACGCCCACTTTTCCTCCGTCCAATTAACGAGTGCGGGGCGGCTTGGCCCCGCCTCCAGGCGCGTGTGTGTGAAGTCGATATATGCAAATTCTAGGATCAGGGGAGGTTCACCCCCAACATTTCCTCCGTCCAATAGGCGAGCGTGGCTCTGCCCCCGAGCTCATCCTGATCCGGAAATTTGCATATGGGTTCTCCTGCCGGCCTATAAAACACAGAGCGCAGAGAGTTTTGGCAGAGTCAGTTGTGGTGGCAGAGAGTGGAGTCAGGTGGCAGAGGAGGCACCGAGTTGGGCTCTGCAGTCGGCTGAGGAGAGTTGTGGCAAGACGCCAAGGAGCTCGGGTCCGAGGCGAGAAGGACGGCGGTCGGCGACGAGGTCGCGGCGGGAGATCGCTCGTCGCGGGACCCAAGCCAGCCAGCCATTCTCCCTCCCCCAGAGCATTAACAATTCCCCCCTTTCCCCCACGCTGAGATAGTGCAACAAGGGGGCCCTGTTCCCATCCCACTCCAAACGTCGTGCCAACGAAACCCGCGAAGGAGCACGGAGTCGGGGGCACAGCCATGCGGCCATGTCTGCGGCTCGTCCGCCAACGCGCCACGAGGACGCGGGTAGGACCCACCCAGTCTCGCGGACCTGGCCGCTCCTTCAGGTCCCGCGCACATATTGGCCTACAGGCCCGTCTGCCCCCTTGTCTATGAGGGTGGCTTCTTTCCTTTGCTTTTGAGTAAATGTGTGTCAGCACCATGTCTTGTAAAGTAAAACTGTACAAGTGTTGCCGTGTGTACGCGTATTCGGTTGTAAGTCTGCGTCGTTGTTTCTTTTGTTTTCCTGATATAGGTGCATTCTGACTGTTTGGCTGTATATGTGTGCTCTCCGTGTGTCGCGTAATAAATGTGCATTGTGTGAACTTTTTTCCCGTTTCGCTTCGTCTTTTCTTTATTGACTCTCCATCCTGCTTCACGTAAAGGGTTCGTAGTGGGCTTAATACGCCTGATAATTAATCGGAACCGTCGAGGCTGACGATAACACCGCTCGGTTATCCCGATAGCACGGAACGGACCGCTTCAGCGGTTCGTGTCCGGAGTCGGCCTGCGGCGAGGTACGATCGCCCGGTCGACCATCCGCGCAGGTACTTAGGTAGATCGAATTTGGCGAGCAACCCTATCCTGCGCGGATGGGCAATTAGCACGGTCGTGGTAGGGTTAAACCCCCACCCGTGACTAGCTCCCGGCGTTGTTCCGAGAGGGTCACGACAGAATTGTCCATTCCGGTTGGTGAGGCGGCCGCCATTCAAGTCGAGCGGCCGATCGCACGCTGGCGGGCGCGAATTCGCAACAATATTATAACATCAACTATCTGTGTGTTTGACTTCGATGCATTCCTAAACTGCTGAATGGAAAGAGTTGAAAACAGGTGGTTGTACTTGGGGGTGGGGTTGTTTACAATGTCGAGGCTCGTATTAGAGCTAACACACAGAACGTCCAAGGGGAGCCAGAGACAAAAGGGACGGGAAAAGAGAGGAGGACAAAACAGAGAACAGAGACATTAGATCTGTGAGGGGAGAGAGATGGGTCGGGGTACAAAGGGTGAACAAAATGGACAGGACAGGGACTTTCAAGTCCTTACATGACAGATTGTATTTACCAAATGAAGACATGAGTTTCAGCAGGGGCTGCTTGTAGCCTATGTTGATCTCTGTAAAGTGTTTGATTCAGTGAATCGGCATGTCCTCTGGAGGATTCTTGGTCGTTGTGGGGTGCCACCAAAACTGATCAATCTGATGTTTGAACGATACTCTGGAACTGAGAGTGCTGTGAGATGTGGAGACTCTGACTCTCTGACTGATTCATCTCTCTCTGACTTATGATCTCTGACTCCTTCAGTAACTCAGAAACTCAAACTCAAACTCAGAAACATGACTCAGAAACAGGTTCAGTAAGTTCTGTGGTCGTTCGGAAGACGTCAATCAAATACATCTACATACGTCAACATGCGTTGGATATAAGTTACACATAGGTTCAAAGCATGTTACTCATAGGTTAGAAATAAGTTTCAGGTATGCTAAACATTACCTCGACGTGTTTCGACTTATGGGTAACTTACAAGTAACTTGTGTCGACGTGTGTCAACGATCGCATAACGTGCCTACAACTTATGGCCAGCGTATGCGGAACGTGTGAGTCAAACGCTGGCATACGTTGAAAAATTTTGAGCATGCTTAAAATTTGTCGACGTGCTCGGCGTACTACGACGTATGCCAGCGTGCTTCAGCGTGCTCTTAACGTATACAAAACTTACCCATAACGTATTCGACGTGTACAAGCGTATTCGGCAAATTTTTCATACGTAGGCATACGCTGGCTAAAACGTCAAGGTGAGACAGGGCATGACGGTGATGTTGACACTTCAATGTCTAGTGCGGTTATGATTTGAATCGTCGAGCGGCAGCCTATTAATAACCTACGCCGAGCGGCAGCCTATTAATAACCTACGCCACATGATCGTCGGCGATACGCTGCCGCGAAATGCATACGTTAGACTATCGTTGGGCATACGTTGTGAACGCCGACAACACGCTAAGCATTCGCTGGTATAAGTTATCGAAACGTTCTGTGTACGTTACTAATACGCTATGCATACGTCCAACTCGTTATGAATACGCCAAAAACTTTTTTGAAAAACATCAATATTTCAGCGTACACCAGCGTTTTACATACATTTTGATACGTTGCCATACGCTGCCAAAAAGGTCAAGGTGCGACAGCCCCTTTAAATCCGGGAGAATGGTACCATCCCAGCCAAGGCTGGATGTTGGCAAGCTCAAGGATGAGAGGGTAGCTGAGGAGTTTGCGAACAGGCTGAGTGGACACTTGGGGGGTCTGGGTGCTTTGGGAGGTCCTGAAGAGTAGTGGCGTGCCTTCAAGACCACCGTCCTTGATAATGCCGGTGGATGTCTTGGAACTCACTGCAGGGCAAAGAAGAATTTTGTCTCTCAAGGGACACTGGATACCATTGACCAGAGTCACAGGGCCAGGCTGAATGTCAGAGCTGAGCTGTTCAGGAAGCTGAGGCATAAAAGGGTACGTGCACTGAGGGTGGATAAGGAGGCCTATGTGCGAGGAATCTGTGAGGGGGTCGAGCATCACCTGTGGACAGGTGATTCTCGTCCCGCTTACAGGGGAATTCGCGCATTGCGTTCATCCAAGCCCATCCCTCGGAGCACTGCAGTTCAAGCAGAGAGTGGTAGGCTCTTGACAGAGGTGTCTGAAGTGAAGGCCCGCTGGGCCGGTTACTTTGAGCGGTTGTACCAGGATGACCCACCAGCTGTCGAGTTGGACGTCAAGGGTGTTACAATCCCTGTTGCTGACCCTCCAATCAACTGTGGTCCACCTTCACTTGTGGAAACACGGGCTGCGTTGAACCGGTTGAAACGGGGTAAAGCTCCAGGGATCCGTGGCATCCATGCTGAACTTCTCAAGGCTGGCGGAAATGCTGCACTCGTGTCATTGCATGCAGTTTTGTGCTCTGCCTGGAACACAGGCATCATCCCAACTGATTGGAAGAGGGGCCTTGTTGTCCCTCTCTGGAAAGGGAAGGGTGATCACCAAGACTGCAATAACGACCGAGGGGTGACGCTGCTCTCAGTGCCGGGCAAGGTCTTTGCTCAGATAATTTTTCATCGGGTTCGCCATCATCTGCTTGAGTACCAGCGTCCAGAGCAGTCAGGTTTTACACCAAAGAGGTCAACAATTGAACGTATCCTTGCTTTTCGGGTCCTCACCAAACGCAGACGAGAGTTTTGGTAGGGGCTGCTTGCAGCCTATGTTGATCTCTGTAAAGCGTTCGATTCATTGAATCGGGATGCTCTCTGGAGGATTCTTGGTCTTCGTGGGGTGCCACCAAAACTGATCGATCTGATGTCTGAACTCTACTCTGGTACTGAGAGTGCTGTGAAATGTGGTGCTACCATCTCCGACTTATTTCCAGTTGTTACTGGAGTTTGTCAGGGGTGTGTACTGGCCCCCACACTTTTCAGCACTTGTATGGACTGGATTCTCGGGAGGATGTCGGAGAGATCAAGCTGCGGTGCATCGTTTGGGAATTTCAAGATCTCGGACCTTGATTTCGCAGATGATGCAGTCATCTTTGCGGAGACTTTAGATATCCTTTTGGGGGCCCTCCAGGTGCTGAATAAGGAGTCGGAGCCACTGGGATTACTGTTTTCTTGGGACAAAACCAAGATCCAGGCTTTCAATGACATATTGGATGTTGCTGTCCTGTCTGTGTCTACCAGATCTTGAATGCGTGGTCGAATGCCAGAGAGCTCAACGCAAGTCCCCTTCAATGTTCAGCTTGTTTCTGTACTTGGTCTTGACAGCAATGAGCGTGGAAAATGCAGCTTCAACAAAGATACGTTGATCCAAACATTGTTATAATCCAAAGAGCTTGATGTGAGATCAAAGGGTAAACAGGAAGGTACGTGACCCAGAACGTCTCTCGATCCAGTTTTTTTAAAGTCTTCTTCAGCCGAGGAGTTGAACTTCAACCCAAGAAACTCCTCTTGCACTTCGTCTGAAATATCAGCTACTTCACATTGAAATGGGTTCCTAATGAATTTCCAGGCTTCGCAGTTCTCATCTATATCCAGAAAGTATCTGATAAATTCTGCTTTCAATTCAATCAGATGAGTAATTATTTGTTTCTTTAACTCAGAATCAAGGTAACTGTGAATGAGAGCAGAATCCAAGTCAGCAAAAGTGGCTGTATTTCCATCCTGAATTCGACATTTCCAGAGGTCGAGTTTGGCCATGAAGGCTCGAATGACGTCATGGTGCATGATTATGTTGATGTTTTTCCCTTGGAGTTTGAGGTTGATGGCATTCAGCACTTCAAAGATGTCCACCAGGTAAGCTAGAGATAGCAAAAATCCTTCAGACTGGAACTTGTTATGGAGATGTGCTTTCTGTTGCGAATCTAGAAATGTTGCCACTTCTTGTCGTAGTTCATAAAGCCGTCCAAGCATGTTTCCCTTCGAAAGCCATCGTACGTTTGTGTGGAAAAGCAAGGCTTGATGGTCAGAATCCATATCCACACACAGCTGTTTGAAGACGACTGTTTAAGGCTCCAGCTTTGATGAAGTTTGCTACCTTGATAGCCAGGTTCATGACATCCCTCATTTCAGCAGGTAGAGTTCTGGATACTAAGGCTTCACGGTGAAGGATGCAGTGCGTACCTATAGCAGATGGACTTTTTCTTTCACTCTTGATATGAAACCAGATTGCAAACCAAGCACGGCTGGGGCTCCATCAGTACACACCCCTACCAGCGAGTACCACAAAAGTTGATTTTCCTGGAAGAAGTTTGATACCACTTGAAAAATATCTGTTGCTGTTGTATAACTTTCCATGGGATAGCAGAAGAGCATTTCCTCTTTTACACTATTGCCTGACACGAAACGAGCATACATCAGTCGCTGAGAACACTGAGCAACATCAGTCGTTTCGTCCAACTGGATGGCAAATACAGGAGAAGCTCTTACTTGGTCGAGAACTTGATCTTTGATGTCTTGAGACATTTCATCGATCCTTCCCTTGACACTATCGTTTGATAGAGATTTGGGAAAGCTTGTTTGCACTATCCTTCCCCAGAATGAGCTCTGCTGCACGCAGTACACTCGGTTTTACGAGTGTCTCTCCGATGTTATGGCTCTTTTTGCTCTTTGCAATAAACATGGTGATCTCATAGGAAGCCTCAACACCCTTTGAAGTCTGTTGCCAAAATGCTCCACTGCTGTCCAAGCGTGAAGGCCGCATGCCATCATTGCTCAGAGTCTTGTAGCATATTACGCACTGGTGTACCTCTGTGTCACCCTTTTGGAGGGACACAAATCCAAATCGAATATATTCGTCAAGATACTTCCACTTTTTTGCACTCATTGTGAATGATTTAGTTTGAAATGGATACTGCAAATCTGTGAAAATTAATTTTTTTAATATTAAAATAAATATAAATTTTAATATTAAATTTAAATAAATGTTACATTTTAAAATTAATTTTAATAGAGAAAATGGTCGGCCCAGCCTAGTAGTGAATAGAAAACGAAAGTTATTAAAGGCGATACTTTTGTTTTTTTAATGTTCATCACGATATTATGCAAACTCTTGTGAAGAGAATTCCAAAAATAATTAGAGAAATTCCTACTTTTTTCTCCGGGCTCGTGCCCTATCCGGAAATTACTCATGCCCCCATAGCCCCCCCCCAGGTTAAGAGCCAATGCTTAAGGCAGTTAAAAAAATTCATAGCCACCAGGATTTGAGGAGGGAGCTGGAGAGTTCATGGAACACCTTACCCTGCACAGTCTTAAGAAAAAGGACATGGGAAGGGTCTTTTCAACTCTTGCCTTGCTTTTCCGAACACGATCTATATTTCCGACTAGCTGCGATTTTGTCTGAATCTCGATTTACCCCAACGCTGATGGAGTGAGCCAGCAAATTTGATTGGCCGAGATGGTGTAATATATTGTCCAAGTACTGCAAAACTGGAGTGTTTTGGAAGTGCCATCGAGGAGATTTGTGTTCTACATGTTCAAGTATGTAATTAAATTGAAATAAAATAAAAGTTTTAAAGGCTGTAAAAACAAACAAAAAATTGTTTTGGATGCCATTGATGCACCATCCTTCACACCATCGTATTTAACACATTAAATTAGTTCTTCAGGGCTGTTGTTTGTGTCCTTCATGCCATCCCTAAAAACAGTAAGTTTCCAGTTTGGAATGATTTTCAATTTTGTTTTCAATTTTTTTGACTGCCAGACAGGCACACAGAGTAAAAAACTTTACCGCACTATGTGATCTGAATTGGATTCCATACAATTTTCCAAATTTAGAGCCAAAGTACTGCTAAACTGCAGGTTCATGTTCCGATTCATGTTCTGTAGTGTTCAAAATTAAGTAGTTCTTCAATCATAGACTAATAACGTGAACCAATTGTTTCATCGCACTTTGTGCTGAGAGTAATAAAATAAGCCATCATAAAAATGGGGGAATTAACCTGTCTGCAAGGATGGGTTCTTTGCTCATCAAATAAACAATCGTAAAGCTCCTGCTGAAAGGCTGACATTGATCTTGGCAAAAACACGTCTTCCTATTCTCACTTGACGTCTCCCCATTCTCATAAAAAGACTCACGTGTTCTCAAGGATGTCGGCTTGCCTTCGGGCATTGGGGCTTCGCTGCAATTCCACAATCTTGGACTGCACGCACATCTCGTCGAGCTCACTCAAGTCACCTTCCTGTTCACCACATGGCTTGCACATTAGTCACTCTCAGCCCTGACACTATTTTCAAAACATTAACAATTCAATGTCTGCATCCTTTCCAATCCGCACAGCATGGTATGTGGTATAAAGTACTTGTAGCTTTCCGGAGTCCTCATTCAGCCCAAGTTCAACAAATGAGGAAAGAAAAACAAACAAGTAAACAACATTACCATGGGTAGACAAGGCCAAACAAATGATGTGACAACATGAGTGTGTTTAAGAAGTGAATGTGGGAAAAAAGCAAAAGGCATCACTGTGCCATGAGCACAAGTAAACATTCTTCTGCGTAAACGGTCAAATAAAGTTAGCATTTTATCCAAAAAGTAGTTTTTGCATTTACTGACAAAAATAAAGCCTAATGGATGTCAATGAATATATGAATCAAAACCACTGGATATTGGTGTCCATTAAACTGCACATGACGCTGAAGAAGATGATCCATGAACCTTGGAACTTTGGAGATGGCACATGAAATTGACTCCAGCAATGTTTCACAGTAGAGCGAGAAGAGTTTTTCCCTTTCATTCCTCAGATGTTCAGGGGACTCAGGTGAGATACAGTTGCTGATATTACCCATCACTGTGTCATTCTGAAGCTAAAGTATAGCTTTTTCAGACTGTGGACACAATCGTTTATGCCATGCCGAAGTTAACATTCCAGGAAAGGTCCCTTAGCAATAGGATGACTTGAATGGTTTAAAATTTGTCCTTAACCCTTTTGAAAGAGCCAAGTGGAATTTTAAAAGGTAAGAAGCAAAGTTTACTTGTAGTGGTTTATACCAATCCTGAACACGATTAACTTCCTGATGGTACAAGAGTGTCCAGACCAGGATAAAGGCAACTGTACACTTTTTTTGTACACACAGTGCCCATAGAAAGTATACACCCCTTTCAAAATGTGCACCTTTTGTTGAGTTATCGGCTGGAATTAAATTGCATTAAATCAGACTTTTTCAACCTTTATTTACACATCGTAGCCCACAACTTCCAAGTGAAAAACAAATTCCACAAATTTCAGAAAATTAATTAAAAATACAAAAGTAGAATATCTTGGTTGGATAAGTGACCACCCCCCTTATAACAGCAATTGTAAATTAGCTCAGGTGTAACCAATCACCCTCCAAATCACACACCGAGATAATTGGCCTCCACCTGTGTTAAATTGTAGTGATACTGATTATTTCAGAATAAAATCAGCTGTTCCTATGGGCATCCTCTGCTCTGACATGCACTATCCAGCAAAGACTCAACCATGAGGAAAATTAATTAAAAATACAAAAGTAGAATATCTTGGTTGGATAAGTGACCACCCCCGTTATAATAGCAATTGTAAATTAGCTCAGGTGTAACCAATCACCCTCCAAATCACACACCGAGATAATTGGCCTCCACCTGTGTTAAATTGTAGTGATACTGATTATTTCAGAATAAAATCAGCTGTTCCTGTGGGCATCCTCTGCTGGATAGTGCATGTCAGAGCAAAGACTCAACCATGAGGCCCAAGTTGCTTTCAAAAGACCTCTGGGATAAAGTTGTGGAAAGGCACAGATCAGGGGATGGGTATAAACATATTTCAAAGGCCTTGAATATTCCTTGGAGCACAGACAAGCCAATCATTAAGAATTGGAAGTGTATGGCACCACCATGACCCTGCCTAGATCAGGCTATCCCTCCAAAATGCATGACCAAGCAAGGAGGAGATTGATCAGAGAGGCCACCAAGAGGCCAATGGTAACTTTGAAAGAGCTACATGGCTTTATGGCAAAGACTGGTCATTGTGTGCATGTGACCATTTTGCAAGCACTCCGCGTTAGGGTGGCTATAAGAAAGCCATTATTCAAAAAAGCCCACCTTGAGTCTCATTTGAGGTATGCAAAAAACTACTCCAGAGATTCTGAAGCCATGTGGCAAAAAGTTTTGTGGTCTGACAAAACCAAGATGGAACTTTTTGGCCCAAATACAAAATGTTACATATGGCACAAACCCAACAGAAAACATCACCCAAAGAACACCATCCCTACTGTGAAGCATAGTGATGGTAGCATCACGTTATGGGGATGTTACTCATCAGCAGGGACTGGGGCATTTTTCAGGATGGAAGGGAAAATGGATGGTGCAAAGTACAGAAAAATCGAGAGGAAAACCTGCTGCCCTCTGCAACAGAAAGCTGAATTTGGGAGGGAAGTTCACTTTTCAGCATGACAGCGACCCGAAACACACAGCCAAAGCTACAATGGAGTGGCTGAGGAACAAAAAGATAAATGTCCTTGAGTGGCCCAGTCAGAGCCCGAACCGAAATACAATCGAAAATCTGTGGCATTGACTTGAAAATTGCTGTCCATGAATGCTCCCCACACAACTTGATTGAGTTTGAACAGTTTTGTACAGAAGAATGGGCAAATATTGCCCAATCACAGTGTGCAAAGTTTGTTGAGAGCTATCCCAAGAGACTCACAACTGTAATAGCTGTCAAAGGTGCTTCCACCAAATAATAACTCAGGGGGGTGGACACTTATCCAACCACGATATTCTAGTTTGTATATTTATTTAATCTTCTGAAATTTGTGGAATTTGTTTTTCACTTGGAAGTTGTGGGTTACAATGTTTCAAAAATTACGCCGTGTGGGGGTGACGGTCATCTCTATAATGTTTTTTACTATCATAATCGATGAACCGTTGCCAGATATCTCCTAAAATGACAGACGAGATAGGCTTTGAAAATGGCAACTTTCACAACATTCGTGACCTCGTGACCTTGACCCTGACCTCGAATCCGGGAAAAAATATGTCGTTGGGTATCACTCATCGACCTCTACCCACATACCAAATTTCATCAAGATCGGAAGTAAAAAGTTTTCTTTGTACCGGGAGGTGTTTTTGACCATCTTCCAGGTTACGTGGCGGCCAAACGGGAAGGAAATTCAAAAATCTGTCCAGTTAGATACAAGATAATATTTTTTACTATCATAATCAATAAACAGTTGCCGAATATCTTGTAGAATGGCAGACTCGATAGGTTTTGAAAATGGCGATTTTTATAACTTACGTGACCTCGTGACCTTGACCCTGACCTTGAACCCGGGCAAAAGTCATATCGTTGTGCAACACTCATCGACCTCGACCCACATACTAAGTTTCATCAAGATTGGAAAGAAAAATGGTTGACGGACGGACATTTGGTCCGGCTTTATTAGGTCATCTCGGTAGAGATGCCCTAATAAATGTGGAAAAAGTCTGATTTAATGCAATTTAACTCCAAGCTATGAGGCAACAAAAGGTGAAAATTTTGAAAGGGGGGTGGAGACTTTCTATAGGCACTGTGCAACCTAGAGCCGCGTGACATCATAACAAGAAACCATAACAAGAAACAGAATAGACACAGGCAAAAGGAACAGCACAGAGAAAGAGGAAACACCAACAGCAGAGTTGAAAGCCAAGATGGAGGGAGACTTGGATAAACAATGAGTGTGGGAGGAGTGGGGAGCAGGAGAAGATGCATGGGGTGGACAATATGGAAACATACAAGATGGATGGAAGGAAACTCCAAAGAGGAAAAAAGAGAAGGGATTTGGGGGGGTTGGGGTAAACAAGGGTGGAAAAGAAAATGGTTTTGGATTGGGGGACGATATGATATGGTGGTGAACAGCTGTTTTGAAGACCTGGAGGGAAGAATGAGATTGAAGAGGATGTGGAAGTTGGTTTCACAGGTGGGGGGGGGGGGAGGAACAAATTGCAGAAACATTGGGGTGGGGATGGGGGGGGGACAAAGCATGGAAAGAGTAGAGGGTGAAAGATCAGAAATGAGGCAATACAAGACAGAGAGCCACTAACCTGTCTGTGATGGTGAAGTGATAAGCACAAAGAATCTCAGCTTCATAACAGAAGTTTCCAATAATTATCTTTAAGGCCTTGGTTTCCACAGCGTTGAGCTGAGCAAGATGTGAGGCAAGGGAGCCAACCCGTCGGGGAAAGCAGTACTCCATTAAGCTGCGGATGAAGGCCTTATAGGTGAATAGAAGTTCAGGTGTGCGAAGGAAGGACTTTGTATGACGGAGGATGCTAAGTCGGCGGCTGGCTTTGGAGGCCAACTGTGAAATGCGGTTTGTCCAAGAAAGATCAAGACTGATAATGAGGCTCAGAAATTTGGATTATTGAATTTTATTTAGAGGATTCTTAAGAAAGTAGATGGGAAGGTTTTAAAGACGGTCCTTTCAGAGAGAGATAGTGAGAGATTTGTCAGGATTGAAAGACATATTCCAAGTGTTTGACCAGCTTGTGATTTTGTCAAGGTCTGAAGAGAGGGAAGAGACTATAGCCTGCCTGTCTGAAGAATGAGGGATGTCACTGCAGAGGGTAGAGTCATCAGCAAATAGATAAATGGGGTTCCCAGAAAGTCAGGGAGATTACTTAAGAAGCTCTGGAATAGAGCTGGGCCCAGAACACTGCATTGGGGCACTCCAGCCTTGACAGGGAGAGATGAAAGGATTCCGTTGAGAGCCACATGTTGGCTATAAGAGTAGAAGTCAGTAAGCCATGTGTGGAGTTGGCGTTGGATGCCATAGGCAGTGTTTGGAGAGCAAGGCAGGATGCCAGACTGTATCAAAAGCATGAGATATGTCCAAAGAGATGGACCTGATCTCATGTCTGACATCGAAGGTTTCCATCCATTGTTGTGCGAGTAGAAGCAGCATGTAAATCGGTGATATTACTGGAGATGAAGCAACTCATCTTTTGCATTGGCTTCCTAAAGGTTTATACAAATACGTCCACAGAGATTTATAAAATTTGGAACTGCTGTGGATCACGAGAGCGGCTGTTGCTCTCACTCAATGAAGTCCATTCAAAATCTGATGCTTTGCAGTGAAGCATCGACATACGTGAGCAAATGCCTTTTTTTGAGAGGGAGTTTGAACATTCCTTACAGCCTTCACAAGCACTTTCTCAAGTTAGTGGGGCCAACAATGCATTTTCCATGATAAAAGTGGTTAAAAATAAATAAATAAATGTACACTTGTAGCAGATATTCACAAATGTAAAGGTTGGTCATGGCAGGGATGCTCACCAGCAAAAGTGATGCAGCTTCACTTTCCATCTCCAGCCATGCACTATGCAACTTCTCAGATGCTGAAAAATATAATTGACAAAGAAAAACCATAAACCAGAGTCAATCAAGTCAACGAAGATGTGTGGTATCAGAGTTAATCAGGAACCATATTCAGTGACCTGAAAAACTATTTACTCCCCTCCAAAGTTTTCACATTTTCATGCTACCTGAGCTTAATTCATGAAGCTTTCAAATCAAACTTAATATATAGTCTTCACAAACTACTCCAAAGTGATAAAGCTCGAAAATGCAGAAAAAATGTGAACAAGTTAGATTAACAGAGAAAAATAAAATGATTCTCATTTGCATAGGTATTCAAACCCACAACCGAATTAACCCTAAATCATTCAGGAGCAAACTATTTGTTTGCAAGATTACAAAATAAGTGTAATGAGTTTCATTTGGACAAAATAAATGGTTTAATGAAAAAGTTAAGCTCCCCCACTTATCTCAGGAGTTTTAAGGTGCAACGCACTTGGCCAACCAACAAGGTGAACATAAAAAACAAGGAGCTTTCCAAAGAAGTCAGACATAAAGTGGTGGAGATGCACGGTTCAGGAGAGGGTTATAAGAATAGTTCAGTCACTCATTATCCCTTTGAGTACGGTGAAATCCATCATTAAGAAGTGAAAGACGCATCCATCATACCACCCAGACTTTACCCAGATCAGGTCATCCATCTAAATTCAGCAGCCGGGGAAGCAGAAAACTGGTTTGAGATGTCACTGTAAATCCAACAATGACTTTGAAAGATCTGCAAGGATCTATTTCCAAGATGGGGGGGGGGGGGATCAGTGTTCAATCAACAATATCCCATTCCCTTCACAAAGCTGGCCTCTATGGACAGGTGGCAAGAAATAAGCCGATACTGAAAAAGACGCATCCAAAAGTTAATATGGAGTTTGTGAAAAAGCATCTTAATGATATTGCAGACAGGTGGAGAAAAGTTTGGTGGTCAGACGACACAAAAATTGAACTTTTTGGTCTAACTTAAAAGCGTTACGTCTGGTGCAAGCCTAACACTGCACACCACCGAGTCAACACCATCCCAACAGTCCTGTCAAGCATGTGTGTGGGAGCATCATGTTATGGGGCTCCTTTTCATCAGCAGGGACTGGTAAGCTTGTCAAGATAGTAGGGACAATGGATGATGCAATGTAAAGGAGAATCCTTGATGAAAACTTGCTTGAGTCAGTCATGAATCTGAAACTCGGTGGGAGAGTCACATTTCAGCAGGACAATGATCCGAAGCACAAAGTTAAAGCCACGCTGGAGTGGCTGAATAGGAAGAAAATAAATGTTCTTGAGTGGCCCAATCAAAGTCTTGACTTGAACTCAATTGAACATTTATGGCGAGACTTGAAGATCACAGTCCATCGACGATCCCCATCAAAATTGGCAGAACAAGAGCAATTTTCACATGAAGAATGGGTAAAGATTTCACCATCTCACTGTGCGAAACTGGTGGAGACATATCCAAAAATACTCATCACAGTCATTGCTGCAAAAGATGCTTCCACCAAGTACTGGCATAAGGGGCTGAATACTTTTGTAACCAGAGAATTTTGATTTGTACGTTTTGATGTTTTGCAGGTATTCCTGACATGTAACCTCTTTACCTTCAACTACAACAGTGTATAGTTTAATCTCTTCAATTATGAATAAAAAAATTTCATTTGGAAAAAAATGGTTTCTACATAATTTGTAATTCATCTCGATGTGGCATTATTTGAAGGGGATGAATACTTTGGCAAGCCACTGTACATTTCATGTATTCACTTGTAGCATGCTGGAAAAACAAAATACCTGCTTATGAAATCCACTGGTGTACCAAAGAAGCCAAAGTGCCAAAATGGCCTTTCACGATGGGGCAGGTATGCATACATTACCTTCTTGGACATTTAAAAATTGCACACCAAGAGGGTGCGGAATAAACTTACTGGCCAGGGTAGCTCAATAAAATGTCATCACATCACATCACATGTTGGTAAGGGATATTTCTGCAGTTTCAAGGTCACAAAATGGTGTGTCTTCATCCTGCTTTCAAATGTATGTTGAGGATACGCATCATAAAAACTATCCCTCAGAGATTGCGCACTCACCTTTGATTCTCGACCCGACGATAAATAATTATCACACAATGTTTTTCAAACAGGCATTGCAGCATTGAGTGTGCTACCTTTCGGATGGAGTTAAGCTGAGAATCTATCTGCTTAGTATAAGGTTGTGGACCTTTCGGACGAAGTTAAGCTGGGGAACCATCTGCTAGCATGAGCTCGTGGATCTTTCGGACGAAGTTAAGCTGGGGACTCATCTGCTAGCATGAGTTAGTGTCTTTTGACGAAGAGTACAGAGGTTGGCGCCAGCACCTGGACAATTTAAAATTCCTGCAGGAATGTTCAAGGATCACTGCTTCAGTAGCACAGCTCGACCTCTCAGAAATGATGCATCCAGGATTTTCTTGCCTTTGCTCAGTTTTATAAATTACTCGACGACCCGTGAACCCAATGGGTTCCCGTTGTGACAGTGGTTGATGAAAAAAAATCATTTCAAAAAAAAAACAACAAAAAAAAACATAGCTCCAGCGAACTATACCGCTGAGGTTGTTTGTATTGATCAAATAATCCCCAAGAGTAGTTGACTGGATAGGGAATTTATTTTTTAATAATTGTTTTCGTTGCCCGATTTGAACGAAACTTGATATTGCGCGTCAATATGAAAAAAAAAAAAAAACGGAGAAAAGAAAGTCGAAGAAATTATTGTGCATAATCTTCAAAACACAATTTTATTAGTAAATTAACATGGAAGTATTAGATCAAAATGGCGATGTTTATTCTATGCTTAAAAATACATCGTTCTTTGTCTATACTCTATACTAAATGTTTGAGATTTTAAAATAAATCATTTCAAGAAAAAAAAGATAACTTCAGCGAACTATACTGCTGAAGTTGTTTGCATTGATCAAATTCTCCCGAAGAGTACTTGACTGAATTGGGAATTGATTTTTTTAATAATTTTTTCGTTGCCCGATTTGAACGAAACTTGAGACTGCACACCGCAGGGAAATGGTGAGCAAGGTGACCCTAAAATTTTTGTGCCATCGTGTACCGTTTTGGCTGTATTTCAGGAACATACATATACATATATAAATACATAAAGATGGGAGTTTTAGTCATATATATATTATACAAAATTTTACACAAGTAATGCAAAAAACCAGAAAGGTCAAAGGTAATCGAGACAAGCCAACAAAGCAGCAGAAATGTGTTTAATATCACAAGTGTGTATTTTGAGAATCTTACAAATACCAGTGCTTGTCTGCTCTCCATACTTCTCCAGGTCAAGATGAACACTTGCCCGAAAGAACTCCACCTTCGCCTGCAGGCGATGAGAGGTGGCACCTGCCATGTTCTTCAGTTTGGTGAGGTTACCATTGTGGCGGAGGAGGCTCAGCCTGCAAGCAACACTCGTGCCCTCAAATATATATAGATATACAGTATATATACTTTTTTTTTAAAGGAGTCTCAAATGAGGAAAATGCAATAATGTCATGTTATTTCTACAAACAAAATAAATATAACATCAGAGATGGGGAATCCCCTGCCATTGAATGAAAAAGGTCATACATATTCCAAATAATGAGGGAGGTGAATTGGAAACAAGACACCATTTGGTCATCATCTCGAAAAAGTTCCCCAGGGGTGAGGAACGCAGTAACCAAAAATAATTGAAATCAGATAAGCGGTTTTCCATTTATTACAAAAAACATTTTTTTCAAGATGGCTGCCCCAGTCGGCCATCTTGGATCCGGCCACGCCCAAAATCAATAGGGTTCTTCCTTTTCAGGTGGTACATGTGTGACTCAAATTTCAAATCGATATGGTGAAAAAAACATTTTTTTCAAGATGGCCGCCCCAGTCGGCCATGCCCAAAATCAATAGGGTTCTTCCTTTTCAGGTGGTACATGTGTGACCCAAATTTCAAATCAATATGGCGAACAGTTTATGAGTTATCGCACTCACAGCTACAAATGTTGACGCCCGGACGGACGGACAGCCGGACGCCCTGGGTGACAACAATATCCCCCTTCCGCCACGCGGCGGGGGATGAGCAAGAGTCACAGCACAGGGCAGGTATTTGATATTGATCAACATTAAAGATGCCATTGTATAATTTGCAAGGATTCAGTGAGTTATCGGGGACACTGGCAAAATTTCTAATTTCTCCCATCTTCAGTGAAATGTCAGATCTGGCCAGCCAGTTTGTGAAGAACTTGGGCAAATCTTCCCTTTTGGATGACCCATAAGAAAGTAGGAATAATTGAGGCTTTTAAAGTGGGAGTCGTTGTAGTAGTAGTAGTAGCAGCAGCAGCAGCAGCAGCAGCAGCAGCGATATTAATCATATTCAACTTTTCTGGGATGCAAACCCAATAAATTATCTAAACTACAAGGGCATTCTTCGACGTCACCAGATATACCTCGACCAACATCCCACATTATTACATCAAACTTGTACCAAGTTTGATATAAATCCCTGAACCCAGATTAAAAATATTAAATAATTATGGCCGTCAGATCATGCATCCATCAGGTTGCAATTTAAAAAATGTATTCCCCATGACTACTAGAGTATAATTGTGAGGTTTCACGATTGATGAAGTGGCTCAAGAGAAAAAAAAATTTTAAGTTTTTTTTAATGGCTCTTTTTTTTTCGTTCAATCCAATATGAATGCCAGACCATGTGACCTATTAATTATTCGTTAACACAATGGGGTATCTCCAAGGCTTGGGGAACATGTAGGTGAAGTTTCCCCTCGATCTGTCAAGCCGTTCTGGAGAAGATTTTAAAGGTTTATTCTTCAAAAAAAATCATAGCTGACAAACCATGTGATCAATAACGTCACACCTGTGGAGTTTCGCCTCGATCTGTTCAGCCGTTTGAGATTTTTGAAGGTTTTTCTGCTAAAAAAAAAATGGCTGCCGAACCACATGACCGATCTGATTATGTCATCAATTCCCCCCCCCCCATCCCCCAAATACAAATTTCCCAAGATGACTCTCAAAAATGTTCATACTGATTGGATAAACCGATAAAGCATTCAATATATGCAATTATGACATCATAATGAAGCCACCCATCACATCATCAAAAAAAAAAAAATCACTTATTTCCCATGGGAAGTACTTATCATGTGCCAAGTTTCAATTTTTTCCATGGATCAGTTTTGGAGATACAGAGGTCCAAAGTTTTTCCTTTTTTCCAACATGGCTGCAACACCACGTGACCTGTGACGTCATAGTTATCATTAAAATATTCCACATGAGTAATCGCACCAATGGTGAAAATTTCAGGTCAATCGCATAAGTGGTTGCAGAGAAAACAGAAAATTAGCACGGACGGACAACCCGAAAATATAATGGCCCTGGTGACTTCGTTAGCAGAAGCATAACCAGAGAGTTGGTGTCAAAGCCACCCAATGCTCGCCTGTTTATACATTTATCGTTTTTAAAAGACTAGTCTAATAATATTTTTATAAAGCATTGCAGTGAAGTCTGATCAAAATAATTTTAAAGCAATATATGTAGTTGTATATTGTAATCAGTAAAAAAATAGTATGGCAGATAAAAACATTAGAAAGGAAATAACTTGCACCACAAACTTTCACATTTTCACGCTCACGCTGACGCTCACGCCGGGGGTATCGCTATAACTCTCTGTTCTTCGGAACAGGCGAGCTAAAAACGAGTACAATTACTACCGCTACTACTATAATGGCCCTGATAATTCGTGCATTAAACGTTTCGCTGGGGAACGTTTTGACTCAAAGTCTTTCACAGACCTGCTATTTGACTAAAAGCCCAGCCAGGGACTGACTCATATGTGACTCAAAGCCATATGACTCAATGTGACAGGAATTTTCATTTGTTCAGGGTGCTGGCAATAACTCACCTACTCTTCACGAAATATACTGTGGGAACTTTATCGTCCACCAACTAATGCAGCAGAGGTGACGCCAAGTGTCAAATCCATCCAAGGGACCGGCGCACTTTGTGAGGCAACGCCCCACATTTGAAACACCAGGGTTGTGATTCTAACCCAAGCGACAAAGCTCAAAGGTCAGTGCGTATACCTCAGGGATAGCCGAAAAGTGATCATATGACCACCTAAATTATACTGATGTGTTCGTCAGAGAAAAACACACTCGTCTCTGAGCTGTCAACCCTGGGTTCGAATCTCAGCTCAGCTATAAACTGGCATCTCTGTGTTTCGCAGCTAGGGTATTTAATCAATGCGTGCACCATCCCTCACATGGATTTTAAACTTGGGTGTCCCATTTGTTGGTATTAGTTGGTGGGCATTAACGATCCCATGATGTCCTTCACAAAGAGTAAGCGAGCTATCGAGGGCACTCTCCCCAAACTGGGAGGGGCTCAGAATGGATGTAGATGCATTCTGGGGAGCCAAAAGATTAGGTTTTCTGCATAGCTTACATCTTATTGTGAAGCTAATGCATCGTGAGGTTCATACCTGCGAAGCTTACATCATGTTGTGAAGCTTACTGCATTGCGAGGTTCATACCTGCCAAGCTTGTATCATGTTATGAAGCTTACTGCGTTGCGAGGTTCATACCTGCAAAGCGTACATCATGTTGTGAAGCTTACTGCGTTGTGAGGTTCATATCGAGCCATGAGGCCATCGGTGTGACCAGCCCATTGTATGTTTATCTCCATACAAGCATTACTCGTTGAGGGGGATTAAAGTGTTTCATGGAGCTCGGTTAGGAGTGAATAAGGGGCCGAAGGCTTCTGTATGAACACTACACCTTGTGTTTATATTATATGATATAGGACATCCAACGAACCTGCGATGCTACGATTACAAAACCCCTAACGGCAGATAAGCGCTTGCTGTGGCTTGCTGCCGTTACCGAGGATCAGAGAAAAGGTCTTCACTCAACTTAATTGGTGGTATATTATCAATTTATTTCTGTACAAGACCGACGCTCATATAAGAGTAAGGTATGAATGCATGAACTGACGGTTGGGCAGCCATATAACTCTTGGATACAATACACAAGGGAATGAACGAGGCTGATACCAGGAGACAGAGAGGGGTTAATGGGGGTAATAAAACTTGTTGTAAGGATGGGTGATGACATGAAATGGTGGTGCAATGCCTTCTTGAAGCCCTGGAGGGAAGAGTGGATAAAAGGAGTAGTGGATTTGTAAAATCCAGAAAAATATGAACCACCCTTGTAAAACTACTTATCACATGAAAAGCAAACAAAAATCAGCAGTTACTAATTGGAAAGTTAAATTTTCAGGGAATTTAACACGACTCGGCTTCTTCTCCGTTTGTATGCGGCACAAGGCTGAAGGCTGCGGGACAGCACCAATGGCTGACAGTGCGACTATGCCGCTGACGCAATGCCCTCAGCCGATTCGAGCAGGAATTTTGAATTTGTTCAGGGTGCCGATGATAGCTCGCCTACTCTTCGCAAAAGGATACCGTGAGATCTTTAATATCCGTCAACGAATATTTGCAGACGGGACGCCAATTTATCGTCCATCCGAGGGATGGCACACAGATTGATGAATCACCCTGCCTGTGAAACACTGGGATGACAGTTTATAGCTGGGTCGGGATTCATGCTGAGGCGAGACAGCTCAGAGGCAAGTGTGCGTACCTCCAGACCATCGTGTCAGCCCAGGACTCAGCTGATTGGCACGAGTTAAACTAATTTGATAAAGCAAGCAGAACATTTATGGTGTGCAGGATATGTGGATTTCTTAAAACATTGATCGCTTATAACTGTCGAATATTAAATAACTGAAATACAAACGTGACTGCATGGTTCGTCCACATAGAGTGTGCACACATGCATGTGATACGGAACCCACATGGCTGCCCGCTGGCCCTGCTGCAGACGACTGTGGTGCTCTCGCAGGCCACGGATGTGATGATAAGCCTGGCCCCACGCTTTCCGCCGCTGCATATATGTCAGCAACACCTTTGATTCGGCCACTGCATACCCCACACGTGTACTCGACTTAAATCGGTGGTAGACACATTTCGTTTTCTCCACAAGGCTGTTTAAAAAGCACATGATACCAAAAACAAACTTGGCTTCATTGATTCATTGAAGAAGCATCTCCACCATAGTACAAGGACAGTAACCGAAGGGTCACCAAAAGTTGCAGAACTTGAACTACCACTTATTACATGTCAAAGCAATACCATAAAAAGTGTGTTGGCGTGGGGGGGGCTTTAAACTGTACTGATTACGACATCTTACATTTGTTGGCTTTTGTTCCTGAAGATAGGCCATTCACACGAGACATTCGAAACACCTCGTCAATTTGTTTAGAGCGCAGAAATTGCTTCCCAACCACCACACTCGAAAATAGCAATCAGTACAACACAGTATCAAGAAACCACCAACAATAACAGACCATTTGCAACCCACAGTCCAGGCTAATTTGGAATTTTTTGGAGTGCACTCTTCGCAATGAACACCGTGGGATCTTTAAAGTTCACTAATGCTAGCAGACGGGACACCAAGTTTAATGTCGTCCATCTGAGCAACGGCACACATATTGATGATTCGCCCTGCATGGGAAACACCGGAATGACAGCTGAAAGATGGGCCTGCATTCTAACCCAGGTGAAACAGCTGAATGACAAGTGCTTGTACCTCTCGGCTATACTGCCAGCCCATTTTTACATGTGCAACTATAACAGCAATCGTAGAGCACAGAGTCTCGCCTTGCTCGTTCATTCATTCTGAACAAAAATACCCTCATTAACTGACACGCCACTATTATGGTGCAATGCGATGATGGCCCATATCATCCATGCACCCTATTGTTACATAGTTTATTGGCATGGGTTATGAACATCATAAATTTAATTCTTCACTCACAATCAGTCATAGATCAGATATATGAAGTTGCAGATTTTTACGATAATAATCTCAATTCAACTAATTATGACTGGAATACAACTTCTCTGATGGCATCATCGTTATCTCCATTTATACCCCATAAGTTGATGACATATGCCTATATTCAATTTTTTTCGTTAGGCAGTTTCGGAGAAAATTATGTCCAAATTTTTTCCTTTAACCCAAAATGGCCGCCCTACCTCGTGACCGATGACATCAGAGTTAGCATTAAAATATTCCACATGGGGAGTCCCTCATGTACAAAATTTCACATCGATCGGACAGAGAAAACCATTTTTAAAGGGAAAATAGAAAGCATGTGAAAATGCAAAGCCTGTCCACATTCACTTGGTGTTCAGACTTCTTATTCTGTATGCTAAACATGACGAAAACAGCAAAAAAAAAAATTTTAAATTGACTTTAGGTGATTTGACCTTTTGACCTCAAAAGCAATAGGCTTGAATCACCCAATATGCAAACCCTGCTCAAATTTCAAGTCAATCAGATGAAAATTGACAATTTTATGCAATCTTGACCTTTCACCTTTTGATCGAAAAAAACCCAACAAAACAATCAGCTTCTCGCCTTTGATTGGTGAACCAATTATGTGACCCAATATGCGAATTCTTAAAATTTCAGGTCAATCAGATGAAAAGTAACGATCTTATGCAACGCTAACCTTTGACCTTTTGACCAAATTATTTGTCTTCTGTATATACTCATAATAAAGCTTTGTTGAAAGTTTGATGACAAAGCTCAAATGGTTAAGAAAAAAGAAGTTATGGCATGGATAGACGGACAGACGGGCGCACGCACGCACGCACGCACGCACGCACGCACGCACGCACGCACACACGCACACACGCACACACGCACACACACACACGACCTGGGAGGGCTTTGTTCCACATTCTGAAACCCACACCAGGAGATAACAGCCGATGACGCACACACCTTTGTCTCGAACATTTCATGGACAATTACCAGAAAATTACATTACAAACACAATTTTTTTTCCCCTTCACTACAATGACCAAATTACATCAGCATCACTTATTTGTTCCAGTAAAAAAGTGGGATCACATTCTCTACAACTTAGACATGTCTATGCACACTGCATGAATATACCAAGACATTGTGGGTAATGGACAAATCAACAGTAGTACTGATTTTTGCACCATAGCACCATAGCATAGATTTTGCAAATGAGGCGGATTCGCAGACAGGAAGATCGAGATGTAACCCATACTTCTGTGCTTACCAATGTATCCAACGAGGTCAGGGACACGAGGTGACCGGATGTGTCCTCCTGGTTCCTGCATACTCTTGTCAAAGAGGTACACCAATGGCGTGTTCCAACCAGTTTGCTGCAAGTGGATAACCACAATCAAATAACACAAGGATTCATGAAAAATCAAAAGAAATGTAAAGGCAAGTGAAAGGCAAATCCAAAATTTATTAAACAGAAATTACCCGAGTTTGCGGATTTCAATAAATACACATCCAAATCACAAAGGAAATGTAAAAATGTAAAAATAAAAAACAATTTGAACAGCACTCTTCGATGGCACGACGTTGACCGATACGCCTCTGCCCACATTATTACATCATCGTTCATACTTGTACAAAGTTTGATTTAAATCACTCCAGCTGTTCTCAAGTATCACATTATTACCTGACATGATCTCTGACCTTTAACACCAAAATCGAATCAGTTAATCTTTGCATCATAATATATGCTGTGCATATACCAAGTTTCATCAAAACACCATCATTGGTTCACAAGTTAGGTCAGGAACAAAACTGTTATCCAACAGGACCTCTGACCTTCGACCTATTGACCCCATGATCTAATCAGTTCATTTTTGCATCATTATACATACTTTACCAAGCAAGACTTGGTTCCCTTAAGCCGTTCTTAAGTTACCACGGTCATGAAAACCTATCACGGACACACGGACGAAAACCCAAAAACATAATACCTCTGGCGACTTCGTCAGTGGAGACATAAAAAATCTCACTGGAATATTAATATTATCCAGTGTTGCAGCAAATAAAGACAGAAAACCGAGCATAAAACTAGAATGGCACTGAGTGGAGTGCATTCATCCACCAAGCTGAACAGTTTACGTTTTATATCCCAATGATAGACCGGATCTGCATCCAGACCATCACCAAAATCGAATCGGCTTGTACTTGTCACCCACCCAACCTGTCCACCAAGTTTCATCCAATTCTGTTCATAACTTTTTGAGATATTGTGCTATATATTGTTTTTGGCCCGATCTCTCAATGGTGAAGAATCACTTTTAAAAATTCTCAGATCCGGATCCGGATTCAGATCTTCACCAAAACTGAATCAATTCTTCCTTGTGGGACTCCCAACCTGTCCACCAAATTTCTTGTGAATCCATCCATAACCTGAGATATTATGCTACATATAGTTTTTAGCCCCATCTCTTAATGGTGAAGAATCAATTTTTAAAATTCTCAGATCCGGATCCGGATTCGGATCTTCACCAAAATTAAGCGTTGCTGTCCTTGGCCGGTCACCTACACACACAAAAAAATTCATAACGATTGCTTGAAAACTGTGGCCAAAAATCGTATGACAAACAGACAAACAGATAAACAAACGCGACAGACCAACATACTTAGCAAAACATTTTTTTTTTCCGCCAAGTCACAAACAAACAAACAAACAAACGGACCCAAATGCAATACCCTCTCCTCCGGTGAGGGTAATAAAGGCGTAAAAAAAATAACAATAGCTCATTCATTCGGAAATTGAAAGCAAAAACTACAATCGCAGCATTTGCAAGTGAAGGTTTCCCCCTCCCTCTTCCATCCTTGACCCCTGTAAGATCAAAAGGAAGACGCTGGACTCATACGATTACCTGACTTAGTCTGAAGGGGCTGTGGGGCCAATCCCCAATGAAGGGGCCAATCCCCAGATCCGTGGTAATGTATTTTTGAGTCAGGTCTTGTCTGAATTGGTTTAAATATAATGGCTCGGCAAACCAGAAATCTTCATTTCAAACTTGAATATATGACCTTTGACCACCTGTGGAATTCAAAGAAAAACACCAAACAAATGTTTCTCGACTTTAATCTGTAAAGGCTGTTGGAAGGCATCATATTTTGACAATTCTTGTCGATGTTGCTCAAAATGCAGAGGTATGGAAAGCCGAAATCCTCAATTCTGCGACCTATTTTGACCTTTGACCTCCGTATATTCTCCAAAACGACTCAAATCCATAATGGTTCTCCGCATCCCTTTTTGGGACAGTTTGAAAATACCCTCGTTTCAAATTTCCGATCTATCAATGGTGAAGTCGGATTGAATCTATCAATATCAATTGAGTCAGAAGGTACAATCCTGACATACGGAAGGTATATCAGCACATTAAAAGGGGAGAAGTAGGGCAAAATAGTTTCAAGGAATTACGTTACGATTATGCAATTAACAATGGGAATGTCTTGGCAAAATGTGCGATTTTCATGTTTCACATTTGACCCCTTAAAAACGACTGGGGGTGACCATGAGTGCAGGTGTATTGGACCAGGGTACCTCTGTGCCAAAGTAAGAGTATTGGCTCACAAATGAAGGAATGGTGTACGATAATAAATTGTAAGAAAAGGGAAAAAGAGGAAAAGAAAAAAAGTTTAAAAAAGAAACATGTCTCCCCTCCCTGTAGGGAGGTAGACAAAAAGGTAGGTAGGTAGAAGGTATGCACTGAGGGTAGGAAAAAAGTATGGGTGTCAATTGTTCCTCCCTGCAGGAGGCAAGACACGAGACAAAGAGCTCACACTAACTAACAGTGATAAGCAAGAAAAGATTTACAACTTGTTTATGGACTCTCAGCTAAAATGTGACAATTTTACATGAATGATCTCACCTCCAGCAAGTAGGAGCCAATGGAGCGGCGGGGGTCCAGTGCAATGCCTGTGTCCAACAACAGGTCTTGCTGTGTAAGCGGGATATGTGCATCATCCTCCAAGCGGACATGAAGAGCCTGCAGGCTTTCCTCAGCTCGTACTGGGTAAGCAAGAATATCGCCTGACACCATGTTGAGCACATGCAGAGTCTAAGGTGTTCAGAAAAAAGGAGGGGGGAGGGCGGGGGGGTGGGGTACAAGAAGGTGGATGAAAAAGAGGAAAACATAAAATGAAAAAGGGAAAATAAAATACCTCAAAGTGAGGACAGGTATTATTCATCTTGGCCTGTTTGGGACTCCCATCTGAGTAAATAATTAATGATGCTGGGATCCCAAGTTAAAATCCTATATATTTTTACAATTTGTCAATCGTATACTCACATCATTGTGAATTTTACTCACATCCCCATTTTATGTCCACTAATATCCTTGTACTTGTACCGAATGTGATACAAGCTCGTCCATTAGGATGAGACCCCGTCGGGAAATGGTGGGGAACCTGTGGCGTGCAATTTTTCTATCTGTGGCCCCCTGGTTTTACACAAACCAGATCCGTTGAGCAAATCTCTGCAAGGTCCTGAGTCAGCAGATTACGTTAAGGACACTTCCACCAAGTCTAGAAGTATCTATGCCATACGATAAGGTAGACCACCATGGATGAACTCGCAGCACATCCCCGTCATGGCGGGTAGGCAAAGCAAGCCCTTTACGAATACTGGACAAACAAATGTAAAGGTGATCCTTCATGATGATCCGACTCAGACGCAAAAAAAGGATTCTGAAAATGGAGTCCACCTTATTTAAAAGTATGGGTGTCAATAGTTGCCAAGGGTGATGGAAAATAGGGTTAACCAGAAGTCACATTGAATAAACAGTAGATATCGCCCATCCCCCACGCAGCAGGAGGTGGAGTTGCAGGGTTTTGCAATCGCTTGAATGTCATTGGCTGTTATCTCCAGACGCGGGATTCAGAAAGTGGAATGGAGTCCTCTCGGGTCTCAAAGTATCCACGTCCTTTGCAGTAAGGGATCTCTATCCATAGACCAAGCTGAGAAGTTTTGTCACCTCCGCCACCAAAGGTGGATGGCGGCTATGTTTTAATTCCAGTTTGTCTGTCTGTGAGCAGGATATCTCAAAACGTTATGGACGGATTCCGACGAAACTTGGTGTACAGGTCGGGTGTGTGACGAGGACGAATTGGTTTGATTTTAATGACCATCCCTATCAGGACCCGAGGATTTATTTTTATTTTTAAAGAGATTCTTCACAATTTGGAGATCAGACTAAAAAGGCTGTATCACACAATATCTTAAAAAGTTATGGACGGATTTGGACGAAACTTGGTGGATGGGTTAGGTAGGTGACATGAACAAGCCGATTAGATTTTCGTTCAGGTCCGGATGCATATCCGGCATATCAGTCGGATTCAAAACTTAAAATGTTCAGCCTGGCGGAAGTATGCACTCTGCTGAGTGTTGCTTATTAACCTCCGCCATCTTCCAAGATGGATAGAGGTTACTGTTTTCACCCCTTTCTGTTTGTTACTTACGAAATCCAAAGATTTCGTAAGTATATTGGTGACTTCCGTTTCTGTTTGTTTGTTTGATTGTTTGTAGGCACGATAACTCGAGAACGGAAGAAGCTACCGATGTCAAATTACACCACGTGATTCAGGAGGGTGATGGCAAGTGCTGATTAGATTTTGGTCGAAATCGGTCAAAGGTCAAGGTCACAGTGAGGTCAAATATTCGATTTTTGATGGTTTGGTACAGATAACTCGAGAACGGAAGAAGCTACCAATGTCAAGTTACACCACGTGATTCAGGAGGGTGATGGCTAGTGCTGATTAGATTTTGGTCAAAATCGGTCAAAGGTCAAGGTCACAGTGAGGTC
This sequence comes from Eptatretus burgeri, assembly GCF_056783735.1. Classification (NCBI taxonomy): domain Eukaryota; kingdom Metazoa; phylum Chordata; class Myxini; order Myxiniformes; family Myxinidae; genus Eptatretus; species Eptatretus burgeri. The sequence continues at coordinate 99,501,645 of NC_140965.1, read as the reverse complement.
AAACATCCAAAAAATGATAACTCGAGAACGGAAGAAGCTACCAATTTCAAATTACACCACGTGATTCAGGAGGGTGGTGGCTAGTGCTGATTAGATTTTGGTCAAAATCAGTCAAAGGTCAAACATCCAAAACATTCGATTTTTGATGGTTTGGTGCAGAATCATCGTAGAAACTTCTGGTTTGCGTCGCTACCTTCTCGAGAGCCAGCTTTTATTAGACAAGGTCAGTGGTCAAGTTGACGATTTCGTAAGTACCAGTCTATGACTGCTTGTTTGTTTGTTTGTGAACAGTATTACGGAAAAACTCCTCGATGGATTTCGACGAAACTTGGTGGGGGGGTTAGGTATGGTCCAAGGATCATGCCATTAAATTTTGGACTTGGTCCAAATTGGGGGGGACCCCCTCCCCCAAAAAAAATTGTTAGAGAAAAAAGTGTTTTTTTTGCATTTCTACATGTTTTAAGTGATTTCCAACCCCCCCCCCCAAAAAAAATTGTTCGGGATTTTTTTTTTGCATTTCTACATGTTTTAAGTGATTTCCAAACCCCCCCCCAAAAAAATTGTTACCCCCCAAAATTTTTTTTGCATCTCTACGTTTTAAGTGATTTCCAACCCCCCCCCCAAAAAAAAATTGTTTGAGAATTTTTTTGCATTTTTACATGTTTTAAGTGATTTCCAACCCCCCAAAAAAATTGTTACCCCCCCCCCAAAAAAGATTTTTTTTGCATTTCTACATGTTTTAAGTGATTTCCAACCCCCCCCAAAAAATTGTTAGAGAAAAAAATTTTTTTTGCAACTTTTTCAACAAAATTTCCATTTTTTTTTTTTTGCATTTTTACATGTTTTAAGTGATTTCCAACCCCTCCCCCTCCCCAAAAAAATGTTGGAGAAAAGAACTATAACTCTCAGCACTGTTGACATCATATTTAATGAATAAGATATAAGGTTCACTTGAGTGACCCAGCAGTATTGGCGGCGGAGGTTTTGCACTCTCCCGAGTGCTCCCCCTCTAGTTTCTTATAGTTTTGTTCTGAGGGCTCTTTTCAGGAATGTCACTGACACCCGGGCAACTATCAACTGTAGTTTGTTTGTAGCAATATTCCCAGGGATGGTTTGCAAGATCTCCATGAGGTTCTTCTTCATCATTCCCATTGGTCCAACGATCACTGGTGAAATTTTGGTGCTCTTCAGCTTCCAAGATCTTTCCACATCATTTTTGAGATCTTGATATTTGGTCATTTTCTTGATTTCTGCATTGTTTAGGCCAAAATCTCTGGGTACTGACATCTCAATTAGCAATCCTGTCTTTTCTTTACCCAAGTACTATATCCGGTCAAAATGCTTTTTTATGTTCACGCTCGATGGAATCATAAGGTCATACATGAGCATTACTTCCTTTATCCATGAATTTTCTGGAACTGGCTTCTTGAAATTTTTGCAGATGTACCAGTGGATTTACTCAACATACTTTGGTATATTCTTTGGGTGTACAACTGTTCTGAGATGAGTTTTTTTACATCCCAATAGGAGGCGACTCGTGCTTTGTTTCTACCTTGCAGAATCTACAAATGTTCGATTAACTCAGTCGAGCATTTATTAAAGCCATTGGTTGTAGTTTCTTTTGGTCTTGGGCATTCATAACGATTCATTCTCCATCCCATTTGAGTGGACATCTTCTTCGCCATGCCAATGAACTTTTGCCGATGCCCAATCTGCCCAACTTTTTTTTTTTAATCTTCCTGATCTTTTGTCATTCTCCCATTTGTCGGTATGCATTTGTTGATATTTCACATTATATTTTTCTTGCAATTGTTATGGCTGTATTTGTTGCTGTTTCAGTTTCATGTGTGACATCTTCAATTAGCACCTGTCTGGAAATTTTTTGCTGGGGGTGTTGGGGATACCTTCTCTGGTTTGTTGTCCTCGTATTTGCTTACAAATTGGATTCGGTTGCCTGTTGAACTTTTCACGTATTCAGCCAATTCTACAGTTGTTACTCTAGACACTTGGTTGAGCTTCATTAGGCCACTTCCACCTTCTCGTCTTGGAAGGTACATTCTCGGGATGCATTGATTTGTTTATAACATTTTCTGGACAATAAGAAGTTTCCTTGTTTTGATATGTAGTTTTTATATCTGCCTGTGGCCATTTATTATTCTGCAGATGTGTTGGAATACTGGTATTCTGAATTGGTTTATGGCTTTAATTTTGTTTACTGGAGAGATACGTTTTCAGGATCAGCCTCGTTCTTCACAGGCATTCTTTGGCAATTGTTTGTGAAATATTTGGTGGCCCTCTTCTACTCAGAGGCATTTGTATGATGTTTCATTTTCAAGTTGCTAACTTAATTAATTTTATTGTGTGTGTGTGTGTGTGTGTGTGTGTGTGTGTGTGTGTGTGTGTGTGTGTGTGTGTGTGTGTGTGTGTGTGTGTGTGTGTGTGTGTGTGTTTTAACCATTTGAGCTTATGGAGAAGACTATAATTTGTCAAAATGTCAAATTGCGAAGTCACAATGAGTATAAATAAGCCATATTAGTCCGTCGCTGCTGCGCAGTGTTGGATGGCTGAATTTTGTGATCACTTCCATGTTTTTTTTATTTATTATCTGCCTGCATTTTTAGATGTTTTCTCATTTGCCATTTGAGTTTTTGTCATCAAATTTTCAATAAACCTTTATGAGACTATGGAGAAAGTAATTCGTAAATTTTACTTCTTTTTTTGCTGTTGTTTTTGTCAAGTATAGTTTGAGTACAAAGCGGACGAGGACAAGCTTTACATTTTGAGATGCTTTCTAGTTCAGACTTTGAATGCTCTTTATTTTGTGTTCAATCCCCCATTACATTCTAAGTGATTATATAATGGAATATATCGCTCTTTTTAAATTAAAATATAACATTTTGGCTTGTAATTGTGGTAAAGGGGGATCTTGCAGCCATTGAAGTTGTTTGAGGGCTGGATCTATGGCCCTCCGATTTGTTTAGTGTGCCCATGACTGTCGGAAGGGCATAAATAAAGGAAATAGGACCGCAGATCCTGAATCTCACCTGGATCAGGAGCAACAATCACTCAAATCCCCCTCAGATACTGATTTTTTTTAATACCATGACCAAACTTTGGTGCATCACGAGTGATGAAGGTTGTGGTTAAGCATCAAAACTGTGTGTGTAGTTTTGGAGAAGAAAGAAAATACCGACTTTGGGAGGCTCAAACCTCCCACACATCCGCCGAGACCCCAATTTTATTTTAATACCATGAACAAACTTTGGTTCATCATGGGTGATGAAGGTTTTGGTCAAGTTTCATTGAAATTGTGTGTGGAGTTTCAGAAGAAAAAGTAAATACCCATTTGTTTTTTTTTGGGGGGGGAGGGGGTGGGGGGTGGGTGGATGGTGTCAAGCCTGGAGCAGCTTTGACCCCCGGTAGAACCCCTTATACCCCAATCTTTTTTTAATGCCATGAACAAACATGAGTTGCAACATACCAAATACAACCTTAGTCAAGTTTGGTCACAATACCATCAGCAGTTTCGGAGAATAAGCTGCAAATGTTTACGGACAGACTGATGGATGGATGGATGACACGCCATCCCATAAGCTCCCCAAAACTATGTTCAAGGTGAGCTATAAATAATAGATGGTTCATGATCCATACACGTAGTTACTTTACGAAACACAAGTGGTGAATCGCGGTGTTTGGGGAAAATTCCCGACCTTGCTGCGAAGGATTGTGTCAAGGATTAGGAAACCATTGGGACGGCCTGTTTCGGCGTCTATTCCTCCTCCACGTTCAGAAGGGTTCCAGCACAGCACGAGCTGCAACCAGTGTTCCAAGTGGCCTGCTAACACCCTTCAGTCAAAAAAAAAGAAAAAAAAAAGAAAAAAAAGAAAAAAAAAAGAAAAAAAAGAAAAAAAAAAAAGAGTCAATTTAACATAATTCCAATGTAACTGATCAAGATATATTTTTAAAGAGTACAGAGAGTAGATTAGGAGGACCTGGAAAATATGAGACCATATATCAGGCTGCTTACGGGTTGAGGTTGTGTGGTATCGGTATGTGGCTGGAGAACTTGATGTTCCTGTTCATCTCCTCAATGGCAACGATGTCATGCTTGTCCTTGGTGCGAACGATGCGATGCCTGCAATACACAGCACAGCAACTGTTAAATAGACTTGCAATCTTGGCGATCAGCTTAATTTGGCTTCAGGAAACGCATATATAAATGGGATTGGTCGATTTTGTTTTGGGATGTGCAACGGTAAACAAAGAACAATGTTTGTGTGTGCAGACAGGAATTGTATACAGAATAATATGGTGGAGTTTGGAAGAAGCGATAGCAAAGAAATAGATATGGATGAGGCAGAAAGTGAAGCGGAGAGAATAACAGCCAAAATTAAATAAAAATAGTACAATAATTTTATTGTACAAAAGAAAATAATTGTACAAAAAGAAAATAAACTGCCACTTACCACTGCACAGGGTGCATGTTGGGCAGGAATGGCCGGTAGCCGGTGATGCATTCAAACACGACAGTGGCAAAGCTCCAGTAATCGACCGTCACCGTGTACTTTTGTCCCTCAAACAACTCTGGAGCCTGTAGCAAGCACGAGGTGCACAAGAAAGTGGTTTGACTAAGCTTGGACAGTCACCTTACGTATTATTTTTGGTCGGAAAACAAACTTGAGAACTGACTTCAATGACACAACCTTTATGCAAGGTTGTGTAATCAAGTAAAGTTGTAAGCACATCATCAAGCTGCAACAAATGCAACAACTACTGAAATGAAAATGTAATTTGATTCTTAATTTCTTTGTGAAAAATAGTGAGGATAGTCCATTGAAAATACAACTACATTCCGGTCTGGTCATGTCAACATCGTCCAGGAGGTTGGCTGAAACCAACAAGAGGGTTGGGTTTGGAAGGGTTAATGGGCATAACAAAGATCATGGGTCAAGACTGGGGTTGACACGGGTTGATGGGTACACTGACTGCTTGAAGCCCTGGAGGGAAGAGCAAGAAAGAACAGCCTCTGGAAGGTGGTTCCATAGACAGAAGAAGCAAGGACCAAAGAAGTTGATGTGTGCAGTCAGACTGGATTTTGGAAGTTTAACCATAAGGGGGTTAATGAAAGAACTGGTGCATGCTGGAGTTGCTGAGGAGGGTCGGAGGACTGAAACAGCAGAGGGAGAAAAAGAAAGAAAAGAAAAAGAAAAAAAAAAGAGAGAGACCACAGATCTTCCTGCGATGTAATACCACCAAACACTGTGCTTCGGCCTCATCGTGGGAGATTCCAATAATGTTGAGAGCTCTAGATTCCACAGGATCCAGAAGAGACAGATGTGATGTTGGGGCACCAGCCCAAAGGAGAGTGCCATACTCCATCAAACTGCAGATGAAGACCATGTAGGTTGATAGAAGTTTCAGATTTGGGAAGGAGAGACTTGGCATGATGGTGGATGCCAAGTTAGCGGTTGCCTTTTATGGCCAACGTAGATATGTGGTCCGCTCAAGAGATCGAAGCCTGGTGTTGGCTTTAACGGTTAACGTGATGGCTTAAGATCTTAGGATCCTGAGTTTGAGCACCGGTCGTGCCGTTGAAATAAAACCAGGTGGGTTGACTCAGCCTGTCACCCTTCTGAGGTAGGCAAAATGAATACCGGTGTACGTAGAAGAATGAACCATTCGAGTATCCTGTGTCAGAGGTGTGCCATTCACTTCTCTCTCGTATCGATTTCCATTCCATATTATTTGCCTTTCTCCAGCTGCTGTATCAGATGAAATTAAATCACATCTCCATTTTAATGACAATATCCGACCATGTTTCCGAATGTTCTCATGCTCATGATGATCACCCGCATAACTACATTGCAATTAGATAAATGACAATGGGGTGCACCTTGGTGGGGTGTCAATGTTAAACACCAAACTGCTAGTTCGGTGGCTTCGCAAAATGAAGAGGGGTCTTTGTCTTGCAAATATTACAAAAACTAATGTCAATGAGAGCAAGGAACAGGCAAGTGAGACGATGTCAAGATCATAGTGGCAGACCTGTGACAGGTAGACTAAGGTAATGCGATTGAAATAGTCAGTTTAACCAGAATTTCAAAGTTTATTTTCCTTTAAAAGGGTGGAATATGGGTCTGAAGAAGTCTGCAAATGCAGTGCTTCCAAGCAACAAATAGAATATTGAAATGTTTTGAAGTAATTAATCAAAATGGTTCATGGTGTGTAAATTTTTTTTGTGAATTCCAAACAAGAAACAGCCTGGCTCTTCGGAAAGAATGGAACCTATTACAGCAAAAGATGTAATTTTTATATGTCGCACAACTCAAAAACGGCAAGAACATGAAGTAAATATGTAAAAGTGATATGAAAGATAGTAAACAGTATGAATAGCCAAAATGAAAATGTTTAATTTCATTGTAGAAAAGATGACAGCACACCATTTTCAGAAATATTTATTCAGAGGCAGAACTACCTTTCAGTGCATTTACAACCAAATAACATAGTTAATTAAGTCAATTTACACAAATTCTCTCAAAACAAAAGGCTTACCAAGTACTGTAATGTCCCCACAAAAGAAGTGCAAAGGCTCCCCTGGTCTAACTCTTTGGCATAGCCAAGGTCGATGATCTTATACAGCACCTGGAGGATAATTCTGGCTGTTAACATGTGTATATTACAGAAGGAGTAATAAACTTGGAGAGGACACAGTCATAATTTATCAATACAAGCAAGACTGAGCAACCAGGATTTGTATTACTACAATCATAATTTCTTAAATAATTTATTTGGGTGGGCATTCCTTTTGAGCAATTCATTATGCTGGGATCCTATGAGCCTGGTGTGCCTTCGTGGTTAAGGCGGTGGCTTGGGATCCTCGAGGTCCTGAGTTCGAGCCCCGCTGGCCGCTGAGTTAGCATCAGGGGGGTTGACTCAGCCTGTCATCCTTCTGAAGGTCGGCGAAATGAGCACCAGTATACTGGTAATTATCTCTGCAAGGTTGAAGGCGACTAAAGGGTTGGCGTCAGGAAGGGCATCCGGCCGTAAAAAAACACTGCCACAAGAAAGGGTACCATGATTGGAGCCTGCAAAAAGCTGACCCCTGCTCAGGGATAAAGGCTTTCAAATGGTGTGATGATTATGCTGGGATCCTAGTTTCAAAACACACATGACACCCACCAATTTGTTCATCGATTCCTGAAGTCTTTCAATTCATGTAAAGTACATTAGAGTCTCCTTATGCATTTTACCTCTGCCACCAAAGTTGAATGGAGGTTATATATTCACCCCGATTTGTTTGTGAGCAGGATATCTCAAAAAGTTATGAACAGATTCAGACAAAACTTGGTGGGCAGGTTGGGTGTGTCACATGGATGAATCGATTCGATTTTGGTGAAGGTCCTGATCTGAGAATTCAACATTTTTTTCTTTTTTCGCAATTCTTCACTATTGAGAGACGATACCAAAACGATATATAGCATGGTGTTTCAAAAAGTTGTGGACAGATGACAAAACATGGTGGATGAGTTTGGTAGGTGACAAGAACAAGCCGATGAGGTTTCGATTAAGGTACGGATCCAGATCTGGCCAATCAGTGGGATACAAAATGCAAACTATTCAGCCTGGCAGAAGTATGCACTCTACTGAGTGGCATCTTATTAAACATGTGATAACTCCTGTACAAGCTCCTCCAGGAGCATAAGCACAATAAATATATTTTTGAACAATTTTAGGTGACCTTGACCTCTTGATCTAAAAAAAAATTGACTTCTAGCTTTTAATTGGTGAACCAATTCAGTGACTCAATATGCTAATTCTTAAAATTTCTAGTCAATTGGATGAGAATCGACAATTTTATGTGATGCTGACCTTTGACCTTATTATTAATTTGTATTCTCCATATTCTTCTGATAAAGCTGTGTTGAAAATCTGATGACAAAACGTAAAATAGTAAAAAAAAAAAAAAGTTACGGCCCAGACAGACACATAGACACACAAACGATTGCAAAACCCAAATTAATAAAACCTCAAAATTTGAAGGACTTAAGGTAAAAGGCATTCAGGCGATCATTCTTACCCTTTCTTCTTGCGTCTGCAGCACGATATTTTCAGGCTTCAGGTCCCGGTGAATAATGCGATTTTTGTGAAGATATTGCACGGCGGAAGCTGAAAGAAAACAATGACAATACCACAATCGTCACCTCGCGACTTGCCACAGAAATAAGTGCAACATGTTGCAAAAAAGATGAACAGTGCATGTGTGTTCAATAAAAGTTACCAATGTCAGATATGGCCATCATCACATCATTCTCTTTCATCCCACAGCAGTTTTCTGGGTTATTCAGTACCTGGAAAAACACAGCCGGAATAACTACTGGCTGGGATCCATAGCAAATTACAATTTCTGGGAACATGTTCACCAAGGCAGACAAGGCTATTGCTATATACTCAACCAAATTTATGCATCAAAATCAACGAAAAGAGAACCAAGAGTTTTGAAAATACAGGACAACTTTTTATTTTATTTGTGAACCCTAAATCATTCCATACACTAAAACCTATACCAGTTAGGAACCTAATATTTTGCACAAATGTAGCTTAATGTTACGGAAAGACGAGGCATGATCCACACCATTGATTACCTTAAATGAAATGCCAAAAGTGTCCACCACCATGTTGCAGATACAAATTCATTCTTTGCAGCATGCTCCCCGAAACAGAGTGTAGCATTTATTGGGGAATACTGCTGATTGTGTCAATGATTATTGCTTTTAATTAATCAAGAGTGCATGGATTTGTAGCGTTCACCATATCCTTCAAATATCCCCAGTAAAAGAAATCTGGTGACGCAAGATCTGGGGACCCTAACAGCCCCACTTTCTCTGCTGAAACAATACTTGGCTGGCACATGTGCTTTTTAACTTTGATGCAGCCTGTTTCTCTGAACTGCTTCACCAGTTTCCATATCATTGATTTTGAAGGTTTTGTACGACCACCGAAGTGACTTTTAAATGCAATTTGACATTCCCTAAAGGATGCATTCTTGATGTAATGTTCGATGAGAAATATGCATTCTTCCACAGTGAGGGCTATGGCGTGACTGAGTGCAAACCGTGAAACGTCACTGCCGGGTCACGTGATAAACCAGGTGATACCTGATAACTCTCAGGATCATGTTACGTCTTTCTGTCACATTAGGCTACATTTACGCAAAATATTAGGTTCCCATCAGATATAGTTTTTAATGTGTGGGAATTTTTTAGGCTACATTTACGCAAAATATTAGGTTCCCATCAGATATATTTTAAAGTGTGGGAATTTTTTAGGGTTCTCGAATAAATAAAAAGAAAAAGAATTACCTGCAGTCCGAAGATGTTTTTTATTTTTCCTTGGAGGCTTTTTTCAAATATGTGTGAACATAATAAAGAAACAAATCAATCAATCAATCAATTCATCCCCAACTAAAATTGCAGCAAAAATGTCAGCGAAACAAAACCTTCTGGATCCCCACAAAGTATATCAGACTGATTGATTTAGTAATTGCTTAAATAATTATGTCCATTGTCAGCAACTGGAAGTAGTTCAGTTTCTTGAACTTGTGGGTTCTCCATCAGCCAAGACCTCTCTTAGGTCCTCCATTAGTGACTGGGCATCCTGGTTGTTCCAAGTCATTCCTTGAAAAATCAGAACTAGTTATAGCCTACAAATCCTTTGGCTCTAACACAATGGAGTGCTACTCTCCCATAAACCCCATACTCACAAGTGTCTCTCCCTCTAAGACAGCAATGGTCGAGTCAGCTCGATAAGCTTCAGTTTTGTCTGTTTCATAACTGTGTGCCTGCTTCCTCTTCACAAAACAACACTTCAGATATTTAGCGGTGATCAAACAGATACAGGTATTAAGGTCTTCCACTGTTCCAGTATCTTTGTTTTACTCAGTGTTCCACAGATGTCCTGCCATGCCATCCACTTTATTGGTGTCATTTTTCAGGACTTCATCATCTGGCAAGGGGTACAGGTCATAGAATCCACACTTCTCATGACCACATGCTCTAAACCAGCAGTCCTTATCCTCTGCTAATGGGAAAGAGGAGGTGGGGAAGTCTTTGGAGAATGATGGAATCCCTGGGACATGCTGGTGTCACATAGCATCAAGTGCAAGGAACAAGTTATAATGTGTGAGCAAACATTCGATGGAGTTTACAAACTCAAAATAACATACTGGGGTCTCATTTCCATGAACTTGCTGAATCGAATTTTAAAATTTGGATATAATACTCTTGTAAACTGCACAGGTCTCTTTTATACTCATCACCAGGTGGCACTTCCACAGCTTCGCTTTCCAGATTTCATCACGCCTCATAACCAAATGTCACTTCCCAGGGCCATTCTGCTAGTATCATCACATTGGTAAAAAACCAGAATTTTTCGATGTTGACATTTTCTTCAGCAATGCGGCCCAGTCTTGGCTTCTTTTAGTTTTGTTCTGACATTGTCACCCCAAATGATTTGACCACGTCACAGTTCAGAGCAGAGAAAGAATGCTTCGCTGAAGAAGCTCAATCTTTCCAAAAAGTTGAAATTACTTACTCCTGATTATAGTTGGAAAAAGGAGAATGGTGTGTTGGTTAGCTTGGAATGGCTGCTTTAAACCTCCCCAGATCCTCAAAGATGTGCATGCGTTCTTACAGTAACCTCTTTCTGAGTAAACGCCACAAATTCAGGATTACCAATGACCTCCACTCTTCTGTTCCTCAATTTTCACATTTGGGAAATTGCCTTTTGGAGATGGTTCACTCCCACCCTCCATCTAGGGCTTCAAGCGTGCAGTGCACCACCATCTCAGGTAACCCCCAATCCCCAGCCCCATTAATCCAACCGAACCGACCCCTTTTACGAGCAGGTTACAAAGTTTCCTCCTCACTCTGCCAATCTCCTTTTTTTTTTCCTTTGAATTTGTTTTATCCAACTATGGTCCCACTGCTCCACTGTCAGTCCATTTATTTTATTACACTGTCACCTCACTCTTCCATTAGTCTAGATTTTGCAGAAAAAAATAATAATCTGTACCCTCCGTAAGTCCCCTCCTGAACAGTATTCCATCGCAAGGAGTGGCAGGTCATCAGGCCCGAGGGATTTGTTCATCTCCTCCGGAACCTCTCGTGATGACACCACATTTGGATGGTTTAACCTGCATGGAAAATGGAGGAAGTAATACAAAAGCATTCTTTTTTTCCGAAACATCCAATAACTTGTGATGCTGAGATGTTGAGAATGAACCACAATGAAACAAGTCCAAGCAAGAACTCGTGATTTTATATACATCTCAAAATAAGAATTTAACACACCTCACCATGATCAGCACAATTCATGCAGTTGATCAGTCTGTTCATGAAAATGAAAAATAGAAATGTTCTTGCCCTACCAGTAAAATACCCCACTGAAAATGGAGTTTCAAAGTAGGCAAAAGGACCACATTAGTTACCACAGTGACAGTGCCATGTTCCCACTGCCAAACTAATCTATGAGTAGTGTAGTTTCAAACAATCTGAGGACTGCCATTTCAAAATCAATGCCGATAGTGAGAGCAGCTTTGCTTTAAACAGCAGCCTTATACAAGAGTAAAGCAAAAATACTCTGAAAAATAAATAAATATATACATCCATTTCAAAAGCAGAATGGCACTCTTCGACGTCACGACGTCGACTTGTATGCCTCTGCCCACAATATTAAATCATAATAATACTTGCACCAAGTTTTACTTAAATCCCTTCAGTTGTTCTCAACAATCACATTTTTCTCTGACATGACCTCGGAAACCTTTGCCCTTTGATGCCAAAATTGAATCAAGGGTTAGAGTTCAGGATAGTAGAGTAAAGCTATTCGATTTCAGGAAGGCAAACCTTGAGGGTATGAGGAGAGAGTTGGGTGATGTAGATTGGGAGACTAACAACAGGACAATCAGCATCAGAGAAATGGGAAACCTTCAAGGAGCAAATGTGCAGAGTGCAGAGTAAGTACATTCCAATGAGGTGTAAAACTAGAGGTAGAAAGACGCCAGGATGGTTGATCAATGAGATAAGGAACGCTATTAAAGAGAAGCAAAAGGCATTTATTAGGTTTAAAATAACAGGACTGGAGTTAGATTTATGTCACTATCGGAGTAAACAGAAGCAAGTGAAGAAAATAATTCGGCAAGCCAAAAGAGAGTATGAGAAGAACATGGCTAACAATATTAAACATAATAGCAAGGCTTTCTTTAAGTATATCAGGGGAAAAGAACAGGTTTGGACCAGTGTGGGCCCGTTGAGGAATAGCACCGGGAGAGTGGTTAGTGATGAAAGTGAGATGGCAGGCTTATCAAACAGGTATTTTTCTTCAACTTTTACACAAGAACAGTCAGGAGAATTGCCAATAGCTGAGAGTATATATCAAGGAGGTGAGGAAGGGCTTTTACAGAAGATCCAGGTTGGAGTGGAGGAAGTAAAGGAACAGCTCGGAAAACCAAGAGTAGATAAGGCTCCGGACCCAGATAATGTGCACCCGAGAGTGTTGATGGAGGTGGCTGAGCAGGAAAGCGAGACGTTAACGGATATTTTCAACAGTTCACTGGAGTCAGGACAAATACCGGAGGATTGGAGAGCAGAAAATGTAATACCATTATTTAACAAAGGATCCAGAGAAGAATTGGGAAACTATAGACCTGTTAGTTTGACTTCATTTGTGGGGAAGGTGTTCTCTTCCCTCCAGGTCTTCAAAACAGCTGTTCACCACAATGTCTTATCTTCCCCATTCCAAAACCATGATCTTTTCTACCTCTGCTAATCCATCCTAAACTCACCTACTTCAAATTCCCTGCTTTCCTTCCTGAACGTCCCTGTTGTGCAAGAACCTGAAAGTACCTGTGGTGTCCATCTTGTTTAAGCTGTGTACCTTGCCCCCATCCCACTCCCTTCCACAGATCTCATGTCTCTATTCCCCACTGTTTTTTTTTTCCTTCCCTCACCCACCCCTCTTGTCTCCTGCTCCCCTTGTTGTAGAGTTCTGTGTGTTAGCTCTTATACGAGCCAATACAGTGTATACAAAAAAATAAAAATAAAAAAGATTTGGCAAAAGATTGGCAGATGTAATTTAACCTGAACAAGTGTAAGGTGTTGGGAAGGGGAAAGAACAAGGAAAATAGAGTTTACAGGATGCAAGGGGTAATTTTGGAGCGTGTCACACAGGAGAAGGATCTGGGGGTGGTAATAGATATGGGAGGTAAGCAGGCAGCACAGTGCCAGGCAGCTACAGTAAAGCAAATGAGGTTTTAGGTTGTATTCGGAGGGGGATCAATTATAAGTCAAAAGAGGTGGTGTTAACATTTGACACAATAATTTAGTGAGGGCAACATCTAGAATATTGTATGCAGTTTTGGTCACCACAACTCAGGAAGGATATCAATGTCATAGAGAGGGTTCAGCGCAGGGCTACGAGATCGATTCCGGGCCTAGCTCGACTCGGTTATGAGGAGTGGTTCAAGGAGACAGTGCTTTATACACTAGATCGGAGGTGGTTACGAGGAGCTATGATAGAGATATTTAAGATAATGAAAGGTATAGATAAAATAAGTGCAGATTAATTAATCAAGAGAGTAGATACTGATAGGACCAGGAACTATTGCCTGAGAGTAATGAAGAAGGAGAGTTAATACAATATATTGTTGTGTGCCGGGGGGTCGGTGGCGAGAACGACCACAAGATGGGGGAGGTTTGCGTCGTCTCCCACCAAACTCCCCGGAATTGTCGGCCGTTGCTCGGATAACTACGCGAGCCGGCGGGTCGTTTAACCGACCATGGTCGCCAATATTTCAACCGCGTAGCGTAGGGTCTATTTGTCCATAACCAATTTACCTAATTAACAACGCGATTTCGACTACCGGGGAAACCACGCCCTCGGCACGTCTTGCTCGAACCGGGTCACTATACCGACTGCGGTAGAGTTCCAACTACTGACTACCAACTCCGGTTCGGGTGCAGCCGAGCGGAAAATGCCAAAGCCGTGCTGGCTGGAATGAACAGATTACACTGAACAACAAAAGTTTTTTTACTGGAGATGTGTAAAGTGATTTAGACTAATTTGGGTACGCTGATTTCAAAAATCATAACCGTTTTGCTGTATCACGTCAGGATTTTCAGTAACAGAAATATTCCCATTGCCTAGAAGTCAGGATTTCAATGAAATTTACAAAAATTCATTTATTCATTTATTTCATCATGAATGCTTCAAAATTATAGAAATTACAGAATAACTCCACTAGAATGTAATTAAAAATGGTTTAGGCATTTGGCTTTGCGTTTGTGCTGCTCTGTGTCAGTTTCACGATGCAGGAACCAGCAGAAATCGCCCATCATGTTCGGGTTGTGCCGCCCTTGGTAACGCGTCTCCATGAGTGAAATCTCTTGGTGGAATCGCTCGCCGTGCTCGTCCGAGACTGCTCCCAAGTTGTCAGGGAAGAAGTTCAGGTGCTGGTGTAGGAAATGGATTTTCAGGGACATCCTGGAGCCAAGTTTCCTGAAGGACTCCAGCAGCTGCTGCACTATTTCTTCATAGTTGTCCGCGCGCTTGTTCCCCAAGAAGTTGTCCGTCACAGCTTTGAAGCTCCTCCACGCTGCCAGCTCTTTGGGGTTTAGAGTTGTCGGAAAAGTTTCGTCCTTCATAATCTGTCGGATTTGCGGTCCAACAAAGACACCAGCCTTGATCTTGGCCTCCGACAAGGTGTTGCCAAACTTTTCCTTGAGGTATAAAAACCCACGCCCATTCAGATCCATTGCCCGTACAAAACTTTTCATCAAGCCGAGCTTTATGTGGAGTGGTGGAAGGAAAACCTTGGCTGGGTCGACAAGGGCGACATGCTTCACGTTGTGTCGACCAGGTACATGCTCTTTTCGCTCTTCCCAATCTTTCTTCGTCCAGTGATTCTTGTCGTCTCTGCTATCCCAGAGACAAAGGAAGCACATGTATTTCGTGTAGCCTGACTGCAGCCCTAACAACAGCGCCACCACTTTCAAGTCTCCGAAGATGTGCCAGTTGAAGTCATTGTACTTGATGGAATCAAGCAGCTGCCGCATAGTCTCATAGGTCTCTGTCATGCCGAACGCGTGAGCCAGTGGGACTGATGGTTTCTCGTTGCCATTGTGGAGCAAAACAGTCTTCAAGCTGTTCTTCCCCGAGTCGATGAAGAGGCGCCAGTCTGCAGGATCGTGATCACACCCAAGTTCTTTCAACAGACCGTTGATGTCACTGCAGAATGTCATCGTGTCTTCCATCTCAAAGAACTCAGCCATGTCTCTGTGACGTGCTCTGAACAAGGATATCTTGGTGTTAGGTTCAAGTAGATTCCACTGCTGCAGCCTTGATCCAAGCAGCTCTGCCTTCGCCTTTGACAGCGAGAGATCTCTTACAAGATCATTTAAGTCTCCCTGGTTCAGAAGGTGTGATTCTTGAGTGTCGGGTTCAAAAGGTTCATCATCACCATCCTCTTCACCACTGCTTACAGCTATGTTCTGATCAGCTGGAGGTGTTGGAACGGGGTTCTCGTCATCATGAGGCACAGGTTTACGAGCAGAGACGCAGTCAGCGTACTTGATGTGACCTTTATTCTTCTTGTTGAAGCCGGCGATGCTTGTGCAGCAGAAATAACAATCATCATGATGATTCTGCGGCTCACGCCATATCATGGGCACCGCAAATGGCATGCTCGCGCGCTTGCCCACCAACCACTGAGTCAAGGTTGTGTGACAGCTTGTGCAGCAGATGTGTGGTGCCCAGCTCTGTTCTTGGTCCCCCACCTTACACCCGAAGTAGTGAAAGTAGGCGGCCTTCATTTTCACTGCTGTAGATATACTTCGCTGTTGATCTTTTTTGGTATACCGACCACAGACATAACAGAAGTTGTCAGGATGATTGGTACAGGAACGCCTACTCGTCTTTATCTGAAAGAAAGAAATATAACACAAGTTAACAACAATTGTACGAAATAGACATGTTAAAGACATATGTAAATTTCATTGAAATCCTGACTTCTAGGCAATGGGAATATTTCTGTTCCTGAAAATCCTGACGTGATACAGCAAAACGGTTATGATTTTTGAAATCAGCGTACCCAAATTAGTCTTAATCACTTTACACATCTCCAGTAAAAAATTTTTTTTGAAATTTGTTGTTCAGTGTTATCGGGTATAAAAACCCGGCTAAACTCAGATCCGAACCATGCTGGACCAATGCAAGAAGGGACGGAAACGAACTGGGGGCATTTCTAACAAGTTTTATTTTCAGTAAATGAAGACACAAAGGCAAGACTTAACGCGAATATGCAAGAAGTATTTACAATGATCCAAAAACACTTATTCAGTTCTACTTACAAGACGGGCCCACACACAGACACACACACAAAATGAAAAGAAACCCAGGGGTTTTTAATGGACCCTCCCAGCCGTGGAGAGAGACAAGCTGGGGGTCAAATTTCAGATAGGTACCTGGCCGTCGGAGGAAGGGCGTGCTCTGCAATGCGGCACCTGACAATGATCACTGGTTTGGTCCCCAGTCGCACGTGTTACTCGAGGTTCATGGTGGAGCTCGGGTGGTGAATGGCCAGGGTCCACGGAGGGGGGTCGGGGTCGCTCTTCCCCTCCTCGAAGAGGGCCAGCAGAGATACGCTTGCCACCTCGACGCCCACCAAAAACTTTTCAAAAGAACTTTTAAAAGACTCTCCAAGACCTCAAAAAGACCCTCCAAGACCTCAAAAAGACCACCCCTCTGAGTGCTCAGGAATTTATGGACCTCCCTCAGCAGGGAGGGGCCTTGGTGAACACACCTCGCTGTTCGTCTCTGATTGGACAGGTACTACGGCCCACCTTTCCGGGGCGGGGCCTTGGCCCTTGCCGGGAAACCCCAGCCACTCCTCCACGCAGGCCCACACTCGATGAGTAACAGTATCAACGCTGCAATGGTCCCTGCCGGGAAACCCCAGTCAGTCTTCCATGCAGGTTCATACTTGACGAGTAACGGTATCAATGTTGCACAGGCCGCCGTGCAAGAGTTACAACGTTTGTGGAAGGAACGTTGGTGGAAGCGGCAAGGAACGGCTGCAAAACCCTGCCTTGGCAAGTCAGAGTACTTGGAGACAGCGGGTGGGGAGTGGATCGTGATGGGGAATGGAATGGTTGTTGGTTGTTCGTTGGAGGGTTCGTTGGATGTAAAGATTTAATAACCTAACTAAAAAGAAATCGCAACGCATGCCTTTGATTCTCCCACTAGACAAAAGGAAAGGGATCCGACTACACACATACTTAAGGACATAACTGACTTTTGGGACATCTGTATGTTGAATGCAAATGGTTTCCAGATCCGTAACAATATATACAAAGACCCACCCACATCTCTCACCTCTGAATGGAGGGAATAGCCAATCAACTCTCACCTAATCGACTACACGCAGGTGGCTAGGATTATATAAATGATTGACCCCTTCCACACTCCTCCAGCCGAAATAGCTGCAAAAAGCAACCCAAGGAGACTGACAAGGTAAGTGCTAACGCCGTTTCAAACCCTTCTCAAAGTTCCTCAACAACTATAAACACGTTCACACATAGTACACACATGAGAATCCCAATACGACACACTCCCCTCAGCTGCCGGACCAGTTTCATTACTTATTGGAAAATCATCAGTGATAGCGTAGACAGCAATGCATACGAACGAGGTTCCCAAGAATGTACCACGTGCAAACGTCGAAAGCATGTATATTTATATCACTATACATACATGTACCAAGCTTGACTTTGTTCCCTTCAGCCATTCTTAAGTTATCACTGACTGACAACTGGAAAACTTAATGCTGCCGGCGACTTCATCGGCGGAAGTGTAATAATCCAAAAGCATGATTTCTTTCCAGTTACTGCTATATTTTTCATTAATATGAGAGGGGCTGGCAGAATGGCCTGGAGGTACGCACTCACCTTAAGACTGTCTAGCCTGGGTTTAAATCCCGACGCAGCTATAAAATGTCATCCCGGTGTTTCACAAACAGGGCGATTCATCAATGTGTGTGCTGTCCATCGGATGGACATTAAACGGACATCCTATCTCACAGCATTAGTTGATGGACGTAAAAGATCCAAGGTTGTCCTCAGTGCAGAGTAGGAGAGTATTTGCCAGCACCATGGCCAGTTCCAAATTCCTAATCTAACCAGTAGGGGGCACTGCATCAGCGGTACAGCCACATTCCCAGCCACAGGCTTCACACGAAATGTAAATTAATGTGAGAGGACCATGTTTTGTTTCCTTAAAGAAAAATAGTGATATTTATCAAGAAACTTAGAGCATCCCTTCAAATCCAAATTGGCTCCTCCATCCTTTCTTATGGGAGAGATGGTATTTCCATGAGAGTGCTGCTGACTTGGCTTTAATTGATCATCATCCAGACAGACCAAATGATGTAAGGATTATATATATCTTCTAACAGCATTCATTACTGGTTGCTGTTGTAAATATGATGACATTTTAAAATGCTTTGCAAGACTCAGTTTTGACAGTTAAAATATTTATCAAATACCTATCTCATCTGATCAGAAGTACCATACATACTCTGTGATACAGTGTTGGCTTTGTTGAAACAGTTTCTTTGGTAGGGGCAGTTTGGCATCCCTCTCCCAGCAGTAGTTAGAGCAGGAATTTGTAAGTTGTTCAGGGTGCTGGCGATAACTCGCCTACCTCTTCATGAAGGACACCTGGGGTCTTTAACGTCCACCAACTAACGCCGGCAGAAGGGATGCACCGAGTTTGTCACAGAAGACAATACTAATAATAATAACACTGAACAACAAACAATTTTTACTGGAGATGTGTAAAGTGATTTAGACTAATTTGGGTACGCTGATTTCAAAAATCATAACCGTTTTGCTGTATCACGTCAGGATTATCAGTAACAGAAATATTCCCATTGCCTAGAAGTCAGGATTTCAATGAAATTTACAAAAATTCATTTATTCATTTATTTCATCACGAATGCTTCAAAATTATAGAAATTACAGAATAACTCCACTAGAATGTAATTAAAAATGCTTTAGGCATTTGGCTTTGCGTTTGTGCTGCTCTGTGTCAGTTTCACGATGCAGGAACCAGCAGAAATCGCCCATCATGTTCGGGTTGTGCCGCCCTTGGTAACGCGTCTCCACGAGTGAAATCTCTTGGTGGAATCGCTCGCCGTGCTCGTCCGAGACTGCTCCCAAGTTGTCAGGGAAGAAGTTCAGGTGCTGGTGTAGGAAATGGATTTTCAGGGACATCCTGGAGCCAAGTTTCCTGAAGGACTCCAGCAGCTGCTGCACTATTTCTTCATAGTTGTCCGCACGCTCGTTCCCCAAGAAGTTGTCCGTCAAAGCTTTGAAGCTCCTCCACGCTGCCAGCTCTTTGGGGTTTAGAGTTGTCGGAAAAGTTTCGTCCTTCATAATCTGTCGGATTTGCGGTCCAACAAAGACACCAGCCTTGATCTTGGCCTCCGACAAGGTGTTGCCAAACTTTTCCTTGAGGTATAAAAACCCACGCCCATTCAGATCCATTGCCCGTACAAAACTTTTCATCAAGCCGAGCTTTATGTGGAGTGGTGGAAGGAAAACCTTGGCTGGGTCGACAAGGGCGACATGCTTCACGTTGTGTCGACCAGGTACATGCTCTTTTCGCTCTTCCCAATCTTTCTTCGTCCAGTGATTCTTGTCGTCTCTGCTATCCCAGAGACAAAGGAAGCACATGTATTTCGTGTAGCCTGACTGCAGCCCGAACAACAGTGCCACCACTTTCAAGTCTCCGCAGATGTGCCAGTTGAAGTCATTGTACTTGATGGAATCAAGCAGCTGCCGCATAGTCTCATAGGTCTCTGTCATGCCGAACGCGTGAGCCAGTGGGACTGATGGTTTCTCGTTGCCATTGTGGAGCAAAACAGTCTTCAAGCTGTTCTTCCCCGAGTCGATGAAGAGGCGCCAGTCTGCAGGATCGTGATCACACCCAAGTTCTTTCAACAGACCGTTGATGTCACTGCAGAATGTCATCGTGTCTTCCATCTCAAAGAACTCAGCCATGTCTCTGTGACGTGCTCTGAACAAGGATATCTTGGTGTTAGGTTCAAGTAGATTCCACTGCTGCAGCCTTGATCCAAGCAGCTCTGCCTTCGCCTTTGACAGTGAGAGATCTCTTACAAGATCATTTAAGTCTCCCTGGTTCAGAAGGTGTGATTCTTGAGTGTCGGGTTCAAAAGGTTCATCATCACCATCCTCTTCACCACTGCTTACAGCTATGTTCTGATCAGCTGGAGGTGTTGGAACGGGGTTCTCGTCATCATGAGGCACAGGTTTACGAGCAGAGACGCAGTCAGCGTACTTGATGTGACCTTTATTCTTCTTGTTGAAGCCGGCGATGCTTGTGCAGCAGAAATAACAATCATCATGATGATTCTGCGGCTCACGCCATATCATGGGCACCGCAAATGGCATGCTCGCGCGCTTGCCCACCAACCACTGAGTCAAGGTTGTGTGACAGCTTGTGCAGCAGATGTGTGGTGCCCAGCTCTGTTCTTGGTCCCCCACCTTACACCCGAAGTAGTGAAAGTAGGCGGCCTTCATTTTCACTGCTGTAGATATACTTCGCTGTTGATCTTTTTTGGTATACCGACCACAGACATAACAGAAGTTGTCAGGATGATTGGTACAGGAACGCCTACTCATCTTTATCTGAAAGAAAGAAATATAACACAAGTTAACAACAATTGTACGAAATAGACATGTTAAAGACATATGTAAATTTCATTGAAATCCTGACTTCTAGGCAATGGGAATATTTCTGTTCCTGAAAATCCTGACGTGATACAGCAAAACGGTTATGATTTTTGAAATCAGCGTACCCAAATTAGTCTTAATCACTTTACACATCTTCAGTAAAAAAAAAATTTTTGAAATTTGTTGTTCAGTGTAATCTATCACAAAAAGTTTAAAATCATACTTTTACTAATTGTATAAAAGGTCTGCGAGCTGTTGGTTTAGTCAAAGCGTTACAAATCTCCTCCTCCTCCATTAGCTGTGGGTTTGATTCCCAAGGCTGCTCACTCTCACAAATCCATACTCGGCAAGCGTGTTGAGGACGCGAAACATCCCCCAAACCCCCTGGAGATGCCTACATCCTGCAGTTCACCAAAATTGACTGGTTTCTGGTATAACAGGATGGAAAGTCTGCAACAGAGTGGACATTAATAAGATGCTGTCCCACACACCTCTCCATGATTTGAATCTCTTGGCACCATCTCATGCGGTTCTTTGGACTCAGTTCCTGTCGGCATGTTTTCACTGCCTTTTGTTCCGAAGTCTCCTGCACGGTTGCAGGCAAAATAGGAGAAAAAAAAATTAATAAAGGAAGTTCCAAGTCTTAGTTTCATGCTGTTGAAAGTTGATCCAACAGCGATATAACCACGATGGATTATATGTGCACATAAGTAGAATACATGTTTTTGCTTCATATGCATAGCCCGGGTAATTTTATTTTCAGGAGTGATCGAGGCAACTGTCTTGCCTATACACCGCCCAAATAAAGGGATGCATCAGAAGAACATGTTGCATGCTTGGAACAATATCGACCTGAAAGCGAGTACTCTGACATGGTATTAATGATCATAAACATAACAGGAGCCCCTAGCCGCTCCTGTCGGAGGCAAGTGCTTATCGTACGACTAATTATCCAAAATATGTGATCAATTGTAAATAAATGCCACTTTTTTATTATTCTTCTTAAAGAGAGGATAACATCGTCATGAAAAGTAAATACAATTAGGAAGGAAATAATATTTTGATATTTATGCTTGTGTATTAAAATTGTGAAAGTTGCCATTTCAGAGTAGTACGAGTACCTTGTTCTGAGAACATCTGACTGTTCAAAGTAGGTCGTGTTGGTTTTTTGTTTAATCGTTTTTCCGATTTGTTCAATTCATTTACGAGTTATGTTTTCTCATCTCTGAAGGTTGCCTTATTCAGATTCAGCCCATCTTAGCAACTCGATGAAACGAGAAAAGAGAATTTGATGCGAATGAGTCGATGGATATGCCTCCAGCTGTGTTAAATATGAACCCACTGTAGCATTTGATCTCAATTAAAGGTCACGTAAAAAATTAAAGGTCACATAAGCGGGAGAGAGAGGTTAGGTGAGAAGGGGAGAGAGAAGGAAAAGGAAGAGAGACACATCAGATGTTTCGAAATCGAGTTATGGTCAGCAGATTTAATTTCAATTGAAGGACGCATGACTTGATGTTTTGAACCGGTTCACCTTCACCTTTGTATTAAAGTTCGAACCAATTCACCTTTGTGTTGAAGTTCACACTTGTGCCAAGTTTGGTTGAAATCCCTTCAGTAGTTCTCAAGTTATCATGGTGGTAAAAAAAAAAAAACTATACCAGATGGACGGAGGCACGGACAGGCAACCCGCAATATAATGTCTCCATAGCCTTCAGCGAATGCCTGTATGCTTGAGAGACTGATATTAAGGATGACTTAGGGTTCACATAGCCATGGAAGACCAAATTCCCTGTTTTCCAGGACAAAACGTTCTTCTCCAGGACCTATAATATTGTTGCGTTTCTGCAAAGCCGGCACTCCCCCCAAGGGAATGGCACACAACATATAGCGGTACAGAGACAGTTGTTTCATCAGTATTCGTTTTAGATAGACCTTCCCCATTGTGTAATGGGATTATGGGTCATATGTGTTGCATGGGCTTTGAGGCAGGTCTTTATTCCCTTTCTTTATCTTTCATTTACTTTTCTGCACACACGAACCTCCTTTCTTCAATCATACCTGCACACAAGCATTCAGGCCATAGCAACCGAGTAGCTAATTGGCATACATGTGCCATTTCCCATTTAAACCTCGCACCATTGTGAAACAAACGCTCACCTCAGACCTTCACCAGACTCGGACTAAAACGCTCCAACAACCACAACACCTTCCTAAAAATCCCCTTATCAGACCACAGCTCAAACTCGCCTACACTCCATTGATGCCACAACGACCACAACCACCTCCATCACAAACTCGCAGCACTACAACCTCTATGCTACACTACCACTGCCATCACAACCACAATCATCTTTAACAACCACCACCACCTTTTGGGACCAGTGGGGCCAAGGAGTTGATTTTGGGGTCTTATCTCTCTTGTCTGCCCCCCAGTTGATCTGCACCTCGCCACGCGAAGGAGCTCCGAGATTTAACATGGAGCGAGGTACCCAATCGCGCTCCCTGTCCATGAGCGCATCTCCATGTTCCCGCTGGTCCTGAAAGGTGGCGGTGGTCATCAGTGGCAGCAGTGAGTGTATTGGTGAGCTTTGGCATGGTGGTTGAGACGTCGTCGTTGTGGCGTTCATAGTGGTGAGTGTGGGTGAGTTTTGGATGGAGGCAGTTGTGGCGTTGAAGCGGTGAGCTATGGCAAGGTGGTTGAGACGTTATAGCAGTTGTGGTGGTGAGTTTGTGATGAGGCGGCCGCGGTCAGGATTGTGGCGTCGATGGTGATTGTAGGTGGGTTTGGGTTGTGGTTTGATGTCGTGGGGAATTTACACTTATATGTGGATAAAAATGAAACCATGGTGAAGTCCCAGGGGTCATCAAATATTTTTGGTCTGATTGGATAAATGCCAGAGGCGATTAACACATAATTAATGGCAGAGAATAGAATAACATTAGATGAGATCAACTCAAGAACAATCTAGGAAAAGGGGGTGGGGTGGGTGTGGTTGGGTTTAGTTCCACTTATGCATCTGCATGTGTGGTGTTCAGACTGAGAAACCACTTTGCTCGGTTTATTATTAAAAACTAACAGCTTGGTTTCATGGTAAATCCCTGGGGGAGGTTAAAATTGGTAATGGTCTCTTGTGCCCTCTGAAAGATACGGACCAGAATCAACAATTCCGACCAGACACTGGCAGATTATTTTTATTTTATATTAATTTTATTCGGGACCTTTATGCAAGCACTTGTAGAATGTGTGCACGACCTGACATCATGTTGTAACACTTCAGTCACAAGCTCTCCACTCTACATCTGTACGTTGGCACATTGATGTCCCTGGCAGCCCAACAACTTAATGCTGCTTCGCTTTATCCACCATCTCTTCGCCTGCTGGATGCTTCATCTCTCTGCCGGGTGCCACAGCTGTTGGCTGAAGACAT
Organism: Eptatretus burgeri; assembly: GCF_056783735.1. Taxonomy (NCBI): domain Eukaryota; kingdom Metazoa; phylum Chordata; class Myxini; order Myxiniformes; family Myxinidae; genus Eptatretus; species Eptatretus burgeri. The sequence goes on along the minus strand of NC_140965.1, from coordinate 99,477,407 downwards.
GTTCATGGTTGAGCATTTACAATCCCTGGTACCGGTATCTTTTAAAAGACCTCGCAGGGCATCCTTTGTTGTGCGCTCATGACCATTTTGATTAGCTTTTATTTCCTGTATTGTGTGTTTTTGTTATATCGGATGGCGAGTGTCCTTCATTTATTTATTTCTCTGCCTGCTTTCGGGTCCGTCTATCTTTGGTCCCGGAATTATTCATTTTCGTTGTCCTGTGCCTTTTGATAATAAACTGTTATTCCCGAAAAGCATATTTCATGTAATGACCCATCATTGAATTAACAATTGCAGTTGAATTAACAATTCTGACTGTGGGGCCTGGCAGATTATTTATATTTGCGGAATTTTCTCGATTTTCCAGGAGTTTCAAGGACTTGCGACAAGTTTTTTTTAAGACTTTTCAGTCCTGGAAAATGCTTTTTCATTTTTCCAGGAATATCAAGGAGTTCCAAGGACTGTGTGAACCCTGTGACTAGATGAAGAAAAGTATTTTGAATTGAAAGTAAAGGCAATCACATTGTTTTCCTATTTCTTTTGACTTGCAAATTATTCTGATCATTGTTTGTTACAATCTTTCCTGTTATTTGTATCGGCTTCTCCTTGTAATGGCATACAAATCCATCATGGCAAGCATCTTCGCAACATAGGAGTGAGCATGAGTTACTCGTGTGATTGTTTGACTGGCCGTCCATTGTTCTATGCCTCGTTTCTGCCACATTTTGAAAATGCTTGCAGTATAAGAATGCACAGCAGAGAGTGTGAACTGTATCGTCAGACCGCATGTCATCTCAAATTTAAAACAGGAAGGAGATAGGAACTTTGTCTCTGCCAACAACGAGATCCAAACTGTTCCTGGGGTCAAAGACGGCAACTTCCCAGAACTGGTGGGTTCCATAACGCACATTCCAGGGATCTGCAAAAGGTATGGGTATTCTAGACAACTTTTTCCAGGACAAGGCTGGCTGAGAGGAAATTTGGATACAGGAGAAGGCCATGAGGCCAGTCATACCTGTGCTTTATCCACAGCCAAATAGATTTAATCGTAGTCCATTATTCCTATAATGTCAATTGTCAAATGTAAACTTTGAATATAGGTGTCCAATCATGGACATCGAACAGGTCAGTACAGTTGCAATTCCTCAGCAAATTGCATCTCTGTTGATAGCACTGAAAGAAGTCAACTACATTTTGTTTGACCTGAAGCTCGAGCGAAAGGGTTACAAATCTGGGGGTGAGTTGGTATATGCTTGTGGTAAGGTATGTACACATTTAGGACATGGGGGACCAAAAAATGAGTCATATGAAAGAGGTCAAGGTCATATGAAATTAACAAATTGATCAGTGTTCATTCAGGTCAAAAATATAATATGCACATAAACTTAACCATAGAAATACATGCTGTGATGAACCAAACTAGCATCTTAGGATTAAAAGTGCAGATTTCTTAAAAACGTTTCGTACTTCTTAACAAACTTTGATGTTCTGTATACTGACACAAACTGGCCTTTGGTATTGATTTTTATATCATAGGGCCATCTTGGTAAACTTATTCTATGGTTATAAAATCAAGCTTATAGCTACCAGTAATTTTGTAGCAGCTTGGTAAATGCAATTTGTTACGTACTTCCTAACATTTTTCACCCAATCATGGAAGTGAACGGAAAAACTGGTATGAAGTAATGATCCATGTTGAAACTTGGCATTTTAAATCATCACTTTATGCAGAAGTAAAATGCTATTTAAAATGTTCTATCAGAGGCATTTCAAATTTCTGGAATAAGATTTTGTAAGCTTCACTATGACTGGGGGAATTTTTGCAAAATCTGAGATTTTACACATTTGAAGGTGCCAAGATATGCAGAAGTTCATAAGAAATGTACTGTTTCGAGGAATTGTTCTATTCTCATGTATAATGATATATATCAAACAAAAAATGCATTTTCAACCATTTTGGACAACATATACAATCATACATGTAACCCATTTCTAAAAAATGAGCGATAAAAATGGAAAAAATAGCCTGTGTTTGGATTAAAAAAAAAAAACATGCTTTGTAAGCAACAATATCCATAGAACCCATAGCAAAGTATACATCTATCTATAATTCCAGCTGTGTGTGTGTGTGCGCGTGTGCGTGTGCGTGTGCGTGTGCGTGTGCGTGTGCGTGTGCGTGTGCGTGTGCGTGTGCGTGTGCGTGTGCGTGTCCGCTGTTTCTCGACAACCACAGGTCCGATCTAATTGAAACTTGCCAGGTATATTGCTGGGGACCTGAGGATGTGCCTTTTCAAGGTTTGATATTAATCGGACAAGTGCTTCCCAAGTTATGGCCATTTATTTATCAAACCAATGACAAGACACGTTGTTGCGTGGGCGTGGCCGATGGGGAAGGGAAGCTCAGCCGCGTTCCCCATTACGGGTTACAACGTACGGGCTTCCGGATAATGATGACTTCGTGTATTCTAATAATTTCTCGATTTCTTATGCGCATTTATAGATAAACACAATTCCCCAAGTTATGATAGTTTTCATATTAGACGGTGCATAAATTTCGGTAACATCAGAGTGCTGGTATGCTCCGAACCAGGAAGTAAATTTTTTTCTCTCTCTACTCTTCTCTTTTTGTTTTTCCTTGCCACGACATTGCAAAAAGGTAAAATACGTTGGCGCTAATTGAATAATTGGGTATTAAAACTAAATTGCGAATAATCGTAACTGCGAATAATATGCGAACTTCCGGCCACGCACATACGGGCACGCGAGAGCGAAGAAACGGCCTGTGTGGTTGTTGTTTGTTGCTCGCGGTTTGAATATTTATTATTATTATTATTTTTTTTTTACGAGCACGTACGTACTCGTCTATCTATAATTCCAGCAATCACTGTGTGTGCGTCTGTCTGTCTGCGACCGCCGTTTGACGACCACTGGTCCGATCTGATTGAAATTTGCCAGGAATATAGCTGGGGACCCGTGGATGTGCCTTTTCAAAGTTTGATATTAATCGGACAAGCGGTTCCTAAGTTACGGCCATTTATCTGTCGACCATTGACAAGACACAGTGTTATGACATCACGAATGACGTCACAATTAATGTTTATTTATTTATTGTTTTTTTTTGCACGATTGACATCACAATTCTTCTTCGTTTGGTATGACGTCATAATCGACGCTGGTGACCTGAGTATGTGCCTTTTCAAGGTTTGATATCGTTCTTCATCCATTTCAGCTGTTTCCCAAGGTTTGAAAGCTGTTTTTTCCCAAGGTTTGAATTCATTGTTCTAATTATTAATTAATCCCAAGGTTTGAATTTTCCCAAGGGAAAGAGCTGTTTCCCAAGGGTTTGAAAGCTGTTTTTTCCCCAAGGTTTGAATTAATTGTTGTGCTTGGTAGACATTTGTGAATACATTTACAGAGAGTGGCAAGAGGGGAGGGGGGAGAGGGGAGGGGAGAGAGGGGAGCAGGAGGGGGAGAGGAAAGGGGGGAGAGGAAAGGGGGAGAGGAAAGGGGGGAGAGGAAAGGGGGGAGAGGAAAGGGGGAGAGGAAAGGGGGAGAGGAAAGGGGGGAGGAAAGGGGGGGAGGAAAGGGGGGAGAGGAAAGGGGGGAGAGGAAAGGGGGAGAGGAAAGGGGGGAGAGGAAAGGGGGGAGAGGAAAGGGGGGGAGAGGAAAGGGGGGAGAGGAAAGGGGGGAGAGGAAAGGGGGGAGAGGAAAGGGGGGGAGAGGAAAGGGGGAGAGGAAAGGGGGGAGAGGAAAGGGGGGAGAGGAAAGGGGGAGAGGAAAGGGGGAGAGGAAAGGGGGGAGAGGAAAGGGGGAGAGGAAAGGGGGGAGAGGAAAGGGGGGAGAGGAAAGGGGGAGAGGAAAGGGGGAGAGGAAAGGGGGAGAGGAAAGGGGGAGAGGAAAGGGGGGAGAGGAAAGGGGGAGAGAGAAAGGGGGAGAGGAAAGGGGGAGAGGAAAGGGGGAGAGGAAAGGGGGGAGAGGAAAGGGGGAGAGAGGAAAGGGGGGAGAGGAAAAGGGGGGAGAGGAAAGGGGGGAGAGGAAAGGGGGGAGAGGAAAGGGGGGAGAGGAAAGGGGGAGAGGAAAGGGGGAGAGGGAAAGGGGGGAGAGGAAAGGGGGGAGAGGAAAGGGGGGAGAGGAAAGGGGGGGAGAGGAAAGGGGGGAGAGGAAAGGGGGGAGAGGAAAGGGGGGAGAGGAAAGGGGGGAGAGGAAAGGGGGAGAAGAAAGGGGGGAGAAGAAAGGGGGGAGAAGAAAGGGGGGAGAAGAAAGGGGGAGAGAGAAAGGGGGAGAGGAAAGGGGGAGAGGAAAGGGGGAGAGGAAAGGGGGGAGAGGAAAGGGGGAGAGGAAAGGGGGAGAGGAAAGGGGGGAGAGGAAAGGGGGAGAGGAAAGGGGGAGAGGAAAGGGGGGAGAGGAAAGGGGGGAGAGGAAAGGGGGGAGAGGAAAGGGGGAGAGGAAAGGGGAGAGGAAAGGGGGAGAGGAAAGGGGGGAGAGGAAAGGGGGGAGAGGAAAGGGGGAGAGGGAAAGGGGGGAGAGGAAAGGGGGGAGAGGAAAGGGGGGAGAGGAAAGGGGGAGAGGAAAGGGGGAGAGGAAAGGGGGAGAGGAAAGGGGGGAGAGGAAAGGGGGAGAGGAAAGGGGGGAGAGGAAAGGGGGGAGAGGAAAGGGGGAGAGAAAAGGGGGGAGAGAAAAGGGGGAGAGAAAAGGGGGGAGAGAAAAGGGGGAGAGAAAAGGGGGAGAGAAAAGGGGGAGAGAAAAGGGGGGAGAGAAAAGGGGGAGAGAAAAGGGGGGAGAGAAAAGGGGGGAGAGAAAAGGGGAGAGAAAAGGGGGAGAGAAAAGGGGAGAGAAAAGGGGGCGAGAGAAAAGGGCGAGAGAAAAGGGCGAGAGAAAAGGGGGCGAGAGAAAAGGGCGAGAGAGGAAGGGGCGAGAGTGGAAGGGGGCGAGAGTGGAAGGGGCGAGAGTGGAAGGGGGCGAGGGGTGAGAGAGGGGGAGAGAGTGGGGGCCAGAGAGGGGGCGAGAGAGGGGGCGAGAGAGGGGGCGAGAGAGGGGGCGAGAGAGGGGGCGAGAGAGGGCGCCGAGAGAGAGAAGCCTCACAATTCTTCTTCTTCTTCGTTTGATATGACGTCACAATTGACGCTGGGGACCTGAGTATGTTTCCCAGGTGTTTCCCAAGTTATGGCCATTTATGATACGGTTGGTCCGATCCAATTGAAACAATTCCCCAATCCAGTCGTCGTTTATGAGAGTGAAGGAACGAAGATGCACATACTGGCATGAACCTCCGGGCACGCACTAGTTTTCTGAAAGCACACACTTGGGCATTATATAACATTAAGATTGTTTATCTTATTAAAACTGGGTTCAATTTCAAAGCTTTCTCCTCATTTAGGACCAGAGTGTACACAATAACATGCCACAAGCCGATAATGATTCTCAGTATTGGCTTGAGAATAGGGCCAACCTTTATCCGTGCATACAGAATAGAGAGGGGCTTCATGCAGCAAGGTGTGGGCTTTGGGGCTTGGTCTCAGTTCATGCACATTTGCCATGTGTACCTCACCTTGTGCTGCCACATACACACATAGCCAAAGCCTCCTGATCCAAGCCTCTCCTTGAGCTCCCACATGCCATGGACATCTCTGTTTGTCACCAGGCTCATCGTCTGTCGAGGTTTCAGGCAGTCATTAGGACACGTTTCCAACACAAAACGTACAAGGAACAACCATAACCCAACACACCATGAAGACACTGGATTTTTTTTTTTTTTGAGAAACATGAATCCTTCAAAGGTGGCATCTACAAATAGGTCGATGTTCAGGGATGGGTAACAATAACACATTTGATGTTAGGGTTGGTAAAATAGAATGTTTTTTTTTTAAATTTACCAGTAGCTCACCAAGTGGCTTAAGCACTCAAGCAAGCACTCCATTTGAAACTATCGATAAGGAACGGCTGGCTTTGCAAGCACCAACTAGCTGCTTGGTAACTGAAAACACCCCTGCTTCCTATAGGTGCAGCAGGAAGGGTTATGTTGTTATCCTCTCCTGAGTATATACATTAAGGTAGCTCTTGGCTCAAGTCTAGTTAGTCAGTGAGGGATGCGATAAGCATTAATGCCTCAAGAACGTCGGGTTTTCTCCCTTTCAGTTTAGTGTTAAACAGCAGTAGCGACTGTTTAAAAAAGTAATCATACATGTTTGTGGATTATAATCTTTTTAAAAATTAATTTCCGGTAGGGGTGTCCTATGAAATGCCACAATAATCTATTTATACATGTTAACACTGTGTTTGTCCGTGTAGAAACCCCTTGGGAAGAGGGGGGCATTGGTATTACAGAGTGGGGCAGAGAAATGGGATGTATTAAAAATCGATTTTCTGGTGCAGTGGGAAACTGGGTACTGGTGCAGTGGGAAAACTACGTCACCCGACTATGTCACCCGGGTTACGTCACCTTATTATGTTTCCCTACATCCTCTTGTCCACATCATACCATTTACATCATACCGTAAAAAAATTCCAGAATTTATTTGGAGATGCTGCGCCACATCATGGGAAACATGCATGGGCGACTAGAGGAATGCCTGTGCAGAGGTTCCAAGGAAAAATTTAATCACCAGATAAAATGCATTTACATATAGAGTACAGTCAACCCTCACTGTCTGCGTGTTCGCTGTCCGCGATTTCACGTATCTTTTACGTATCTGCTCGAGTGCTTACCTTTTAGACACCCTTTTTCTCTCTGCCCACGCCAATACTCCCGAGTGTCCACAGAAAATATGAACTCCTCCCTCCTAAAACTCCTTAGGTTTTCATAAGTTTTTTTTTTAACACTTTCAATGCTTGGGTAACAATATTTTCCTTCATTTAGCATTACGCGTTAAATTATAACTGTACTGTATCGCTGGAAAATATAAAAATTTGCCTTCTGTGTCTTCCAGGAACATCCTCCCACTGCAGACAAAATAAACCCTGCCCACCCTGAACTCGTTCGTATTTCATGGTTTTTTTAACCGTTTCAATGTGTGGATAATAATATTTTTCTTCATTTAACATTAAGTGTTAAATTATAATTGTACCGTATTGCCGGAAAATATAACAATTTGAAAATTCATATTCTGTGTATTCCAGCATCTGCCAATCATTGTTTTCTGGCTGCTTGGCAGTTGGTGAGGTGCAGTATTTTATTGTGATACAACTTTGTATATCGTTTATTTAATCATGGGTCCAAAACATCCATTAAGTGGTGCATCTGCTGAAGAGCAGAATAAAAAAAAAAGTGAAGAAGGTGATGACATTGGCGGTAAAACGTGAAAATATTAGATCGACTTGAGAGTGGTGCACGCGTTACAGTGTTGGCGAAAGACTGCAACATCAACAAGTCCATTATTCATTACATTCGCCAATGTAACGATAAAATTAGGGCGAGTGTCAGTTCTGGTGGAAATATTGATTCAAAACCAGCATCATTAACTCACAGAGATCCATACATTGAAAAAAAATGGAAAAACTATTGAATGTATAGTTGGAAGATGAACATAAAAAACATGCCTACTGGTGGCCCTCACACTCGACATAAGGCCCTCACAATTTATAACGACTTGAAAGGAGAAGCAGGGGGTGATAAAGGCGACAAATCAGCGGGTGATGAAGAAGCAGCTCAAGACAGCCGTGGATTTACAGCAAGTAGTGGATGGTTTGAACGTTTTAAAAAAACATTTTGATCTGCATAATCTGAAGATTATGGGCGAGTCGGCATCAGCTGATCATTTCCACCATCTCCACCTACAAGTTCATCAGCAATTATCGGGGATGCTACCGACGACACCTGCAACCTCTGCCAGGCCACTACACTCAACAAAACACGTTATGAAAGACTACATGGTCCTGGCTCCACAAATGCAAAAGCACAACATAATAGATGTGAGGGATATGTGGGTCGCTCCTGGGAGATCGATTGGCTCACTCCGTGCCGTGGCCATGTTCAAGCAGAACTGACCGGGGCTACCCACCATCATTACTCCAAGCAGAAAAGCCTTCTTATTGATGGTAAATGTTACTTATTTTATCATATTTTACTCAATCGTCCTTATTTTTAAATTGAATGTCTTTTTTAGAATTCATGAAAGATTCTTAGACTTATTTGGGGATACTGCAACGTATCTCATTGACTTGCATATTATAAACTTCTCGCCGTTCACGATTTTGCCGTTCGCTTCAGTTTTGAGGAACGCAACCCCAGCGGACGGCAAGGGTTTACTGTGCAAGTAAAATTTTTTTTTTAACAAATCAATTGAATGTCACAATCTAACTCTGATTGCTTAAGATCTTCATTGGTTAGCTCTTCTGTGTGTGATCGCAGAAGTTGCGTCACATCGGCTTCCACCTCATCAAAACCCGCTTTATTGGTCAAGCCGAGGATAACTTTCTTCATAGGGAGGTCAACATCTTCAAATCCTTTCAAGTCATTCACACATCCAGGCCACAACTTCCTCCACACACACCCGAGTAACTTCAGCCTAGGACCCACTGATGTTATCAATGCACTTGAGGATATTTCCATCAGTTTAACAAATAAACACGTGGCAGCGAGTCAGTTGGATCACTACCGTGCTTGTCAAACACCTGAGATCGGAGAGGGCGACGCAACTACCGATGTTATCGATGCACAGCTCAGCGCATACAAGGCCTGTACTGCACGTACTCTGGGTGGGCTTATACACCATTATTTACGGTATGATGATAGCTTCACTGTAGCTTCATTAAAACGAGGAAAACCATGAGTTTGGTACCAAATTAGGAGGTAAAACGACTTTAAACGAGTATGTTCTCCAATATATCAGCGACTTGATAACGAAGCAATGTTAACTGGGACGATGTTAAGCGAGGACTGACTGTATAGTATATTTCAAAAACATATTGTTACAAATCTGGAACCCATCACACACAACAGCCAGAGTCCTTATAGATCAGTTATATCAGTAAGTATGTGTTTCTAGTTAGGGTTCCGTCCCTTGTTTAATGGGTAATTAAGTGTGCGTGTGCTGCGAAGTTGTTTTATAGTCAGGTCTTTAAATCTTTAGATTCGACAAACCAACCACCATGCAACTGAACTAGCGCATTCCCATTCACGGCTCCTCCACTGAACCAGCGTGTTCCCATTCACGGCTCCTTCACTGAACTAGCGCGTTCCCATTCACGGCTCCTTCACTGAACTAGCGCGTTCCCATTCACGGCTCATTCACTGAACTAGCGCGTTCCCATTCGCGGCTCCTTCACTGAACTAGCGCGTTCCCATTCGCGGCTCATTCACTGAACTAGCGCGTTCCCATTCGCGGCTCCTTCACTGAAGTAGCGCGTTCCAATTCGCGGCTCCTTCACTGAACTAGCGCGTTCCCATTCGTGGCTCCTTCACTGAACTAGCGCGTTCCCATTCGCGGCTCCTTCACTGAACTAGCGCGTTCCCATTCGCGGCTCCTTCACTGAACTAGCGCGTTCCCATTCACGGCTCCTTCACTGAACTAGCGCGTTCCCATTCGCGGCTCCTTCACTGAACTAGCGCGTTCCCATTCACGGCTCCTTCACTGAACTAGCGCGTTCCCATTCACGGCTCCTTCACTGAACTAGCGCGTTCCCATTCGCGGCTCCTTCACTGAACTAGCGCGTTCCCATTCACGGCTCCTTCACTGAACTAGCGCGTTCCCATTCGCGGCTCCTTCACTAAACTAGCGCGTTCCCATTCACGGCTCCTTCAGTGAACTAGCGCGTTCCCATTCACGGCTCCTCCACCGACCTAGCGCGTTCCCATTCACGGCTCCTTCACTGAACTTGCGCGCGTTCCCATTCACAGCTCCTTCACTGAACGAGCGTTCCCATCCACGGCTCCTTCACTGAACGAGCGTTCCCATCCACGGCTCCTTCACTGAACGAGCGTTCCCATCCACGGCTCCTCAACTGAACTAGCACGTTCCCATTCACGGCTCCTCCACTGAACTAGTGCTTTACAGGGCGTTCCATTCACAGCTCCTCCACTGAAGTAGCGCTTTACCACACCACCCCTTGCTGTCCAATCAGGAGCGAACAGCGCGTCAACACACCTGATCCCTGTCCCACCAAGCACGCACAGAGCGTCCGACACCGAGGCTCCGCCCCACTCAGGAAGCGGATAAAAGACCAGGCTCCCTTTTGTAGGGGTATTCGGGTTCGTGTTCTTGTTCAGGTTCGTGTTCATGTTGGTGTTGGTGTCGGAGCCTGGTTGTGTGTCAGAGCCTGAGGAGAATCGTTTGCTTCACCTGCCTCACCGCCTCCTCGCTTGTTTTTGCCCATCTTGCTGGCGTCTGCCGCTCCACTCCTGGTGCCTTCGTCCTTGACGCCATGTGGAAGCTGCGAGTTTGAGTCCCGCCACCGAGCCAAATCGTCGAAGAGCGCATGAGGCGGGCAGGTCCAAGCGCAGTCTCTGGTCTCCAGCTCACCTTTCCTCGAGCTAGAAGCCTTCAATAAAGACCGGATGGGGTCCATTTCTTTGGGTGTGTGTCTGTGTGTGGGCCCATCTCTTAAGTAAAACTGTTAAGTGCTTTTGCTCACTGTATATTGTCTGCCTGATATTCGGATAACTCTGCCCTTATGCGCTTCCTGCCCCACTATTATTGTAATAAATTTCCCTATTGTTGAATTTCCCAGCTCGTTCCCAGTCATATCTTTTATTGGCTTAGCACGGTGCGTGTTGAGAAATATCAAGGCAGTAAATTGTTAATTTGGACCGACAGGCCTTGGTAACCATCCACTCGGGTTACACACGGTAATAGCTCATCCCGCTCGAGGTCTGTCGAGGGTGTGAATTCCCTGGTAGCTTTGCCGCGTGGGTACTTAGGTACTTAGGTTTAGCAATTAACCCAACCCCACGCGGTCAAATTATTGGCGATTCATGGTCCTGTAAGGGACCCGTGCCTTTTTGACTTATCCGAGGGTCACGACCTAAATTCCAGGTGTTCGGTGGAGACAACTTTACTGTTCCCTCTAGCGGTCGTGCTCGCCACCGAGACCCGGCCCTGCAACAGTATTGGGCCCGATATGTTCTCGTGGATCAGGCATTAGGCGGTAGAAGTACACACTCTACCAAGTGCCCTTCTCGTTACTTTTGTTATTAAAAGCGACCTTGGAAAAACACCATGATTATATATATATATATATATATATTGTACACCTTAACATGGATTTCCCTCAAGGCGGAAAACCGTCCTCGGGAAGGGAGAGAGGTGGGGAAGGGGGAAAAAATTAAGTCGCTATAACCAACATCATGTCCTATCAAGTTTAGTCCCTTCATCCTCCTATCAAGTTTAGTTGACATTAGAAAAGTAACAACCGAATGCATCACGGTCAGACAAAAAGACAGACACCAAATGATGATGATGGATGATGGACGATGATGATGATGATGATGGACGATGATGATGATGAGTGGTCAGGAAGTAAATCCATATCACCAGTCAACTCACCATGTCAAGAGGGGAGACGCGAAAATGAGCAAGAGATCGCAGACAAGTTAAATCACCACACAATGTCCAACGTCGGCCTTAGGACACGGCTCTTAACGTCTCACAGTGAAATCTGTACGAGCAGTTTGATGGAAAACGAACAGATTCTGAATGAATATCGGAGTAAGAAGGAAATGCATGAGGAGAGATGAAAAAGTAAATAAATTAATCACGAAGATTGACGAAAAGCGATCGAGCGTTCAACGAACACCCAATAACTGGGGTTTCCCATCCGAGACGCAGAATAAATCTTTCCAATCGTTTCCCGTCCAGGAATTCGTGTCCCTCACTCGAATTGAAGGAAGAACTCGACACGGTTAGTTTCACATATCTGAGGAAGCGCCACAATGGGCAATAAAAAAAAACACTTTCACGTTCACCGGGAGAATCTTCATCACTTCCGACTTCGAACATCAAAAGGCGTTTCCATTAATAACTGATCAATTTACTTCGATGGCTCAAATTACTGACCATTAAACGATTGTAGGTAATAATTCCCAAACTAAAATTGTACTGTGCAAACAGCGCAACGGAACCGATTTGTTGCGTTTACACCGCCTAATAACGTCGCTGCGGCGTGAACCCGCACGAGACCGACCGTCACACGGACTCTTCTTCTTCTTCTTCTTCTTCTTCTTCTTCTTCTTCTTCTTATTCTTCTTCTTCTTCTTCTTCTTCTTCGGCCACAATTATTCCCACGTTCATCAATGTAGGGTTTGCTTGTTTGAAGTCTCCCACTAACTGGTTAGGTCGGGGCTTGATGTTCAACTCAGGTTAATTGGGCAGGAATTTGTAATTTCCTCAGGGTGCCGGAGACATAACTCGCCAACTCTTCACAAACGACATCGTGGGATCTTTAACGTCCACCAACTAATGCCAACAGATGGAACGCCTGATTGAACGTCCATTCGAGGGACGGCAGGTCCAGGACACACACATTGATAAATCATCCTGCCTGTCGAACACCGATGTGACCGTTTATAGCTGGGGAGGCGAGACGGCTTAATTCAACAAGCGAGTGTTCGTACCTCCAGGCCTTGGTCATCCTGCCACTGTATAAATGGAGGCGAAACATCCAAGGATTTAATTGAAATCTTTTATAGCAAAATATTTCATTCTGAAGCATTAATGTAGATGTTCCTTTTGTTTAATGCTACTAGTAGGAGGGGATATAGCTCAGTGGTAGAGCGCATGCTTTGCATGTATGAGGCCCCGGGTTCGATCCCCGGTATCTCCATGATTTTTTTTTTTTCCGTCGTCGTCGTGTCGTGTTTGTTTGTTATTATTCCCCGCCAACCAACGAAGTTGGCGGGGATATAGAAATGGGTTCCGTCAGTCCGTCACATTTCGTTTCCGGAGCTTAACTACAAATCCCCTCAATATATATTTACGAAATTTGGTACACATATCAAGCAAGTGGTGAACGGGTGCCTTTTGATATTTTCTCATTGATAGGTCACATGGTTTGGCAGCCATGTTGGATTCAAGAAAATATTAAATCATGTTTTCTCTGGAATCACATCACCTAACGAAGCGAAAATTTGCAACTATCATCTTCCAGCATGTCTGCATAAATAGTAAAAATTATAACGTCACAAGTCACATGGTTTGGCGGCCATCTTGGATAGAAAAACGCACCTCATCCAATTTACACGAAACTTCACACACGTATTCCACTGGAGGATTGGAGGCAGAATGTTAATTTATGATGTCATAGGTCACGTGGTTCGTCAGCCATATTGGATTAAAAATTAATAAATTTTAAAAATCTTCTTCTCCAGAACGGTGGGACAGATTGAGGCAAAATTTCACATACACTTTCCCCAAGACATCCTTTCAGAAGATTGTTAATTTCTAATCATTGGTCACATGGTTTGGCGGCCATATTGAATTTACCCTAAAACCTTCAAACATCTTCTCCAGAACGGCTGGTTAGATCAAGGGGAAACTTCACATACATATTGCACACGAGTAGGGAATATAAGTTTGTTAATCCTCATTTACTATGGCAGGGGATATCGAAGACTTTGTTAATATGGAATAGGCAAAGCCAAGAAGCGAACGTAGAATTCTTCTTAAATTCGCTTCTGACTTTACCTATAACTTGTTGACAACTGTATACGCAATTTCCCGGTTACTTCGGCCTGGATTCGGGATCAGCGGATAATCAGTCGGATTCATTCGGATGATCATTTAATCACGATTAAAAATTATTTTTTTATGATGCTGGACATATCTTTATTAAAATCAGTGGAGGAAATATACACCATATCTGATATTATTTGGGTCTTTCATGTTTCCGACGATGCCTTTATCTCCCGGCATGCATCATTCCCTGTGACAAAAACCGGAAACAAAAAAAAAACAAACAAAACAAAAACGGAAGCAAAAGGGTCATAGCCAACAACACGGATTCACAATTGGCAGGGTGTTGTTGTTGTTGTTGTTGTTGTTGTTGTTGTTGTTGTTGTTGCTGTTGTTGTTGCTGTTGTTGCTGTTGTTTCCTATTCTCATTCTCTCGCGTGCACGCGTTTAGTATGAAGCTCATTGCGTTCGTTACTACTACTACTACTACTACTACCACTACTACCACTACTACCACTACTACTACTACTACTACTACTACTACTACTACTACACCCGATTCGACTCTGCATCGCTCTCCGATTCAGAAACTTGGACAAACTTGCCAACACCCACGTCCAAAACAGACCAATACGTTTCTTGAGAGTTTTCAATGACCTTTTCCGTTTTGTTCCAAACATGCAACATGTCGATGATCACGGCGCCGCTCCGTGATATTGAAGGACGAACAATGGCAGTGGCACCCAAAACACGCTGCGACATTCAACACCCTCAGGCAGGCAATTTCCTCCGCCCCAGTCCTGAAGTTCTTTGAACTTCCAAACGATCAGTCATCCAAGCTGACGCGTCATCTCATGGCCGAGGAGAATGTTTGCTCCAACAAGGCCATCCATTTACCTGTGCCTCATTCGCTGTCAGTGGCAGAGCAAAACTATGCTTAGTGTACTTTTTGCAGAAAAAAAAGTTGCATCACGCAGTATTTGGATATAAGACAGAGGTGTAAACAGACCACAAGCCATTGGTGATCACCATAAGAAAGCCGCTTCACAGAGTGACACCCAGATGACGAATGATGTTGCTTCATTATGAAACAGATAAACCTTTCGAGGCCGGACCCCCGCTGTCTGGAACCCGCGGCGCCACCGCCAGACCCGACCGACCTTGGTGGGGGCGCTGAACAGCACCCTTGGCTGGAAGCAACAAACACTCCCCAACCCCCACGCACCATAATCAGTTGAGATTCCACCGCATGGCCAAAACGGCCTTGAGCGCACCCAGAGAGCCACGCCCCAGGCGCCAGGCACGTCTGACCTCGCTGAAAGCAGAGGTGGGGGTAACGCCGACCAGCGCACGAGTCCCGGCTCCGAGTCGATCTCCGAGACCCACACGGCAGTTAGACGGTAGCAATTCCATTTAAACCACACTTCAACCATAAGCTCGTCATAAATCAATAGGAATAACATTTGAACCATTGCAAACTCATTTTTCCGTACAGCGCGTTCTCTTGATAAAATCCCAGCACCCGACAAAGCAACTACCCGCGGCCCGGGGCAATGGAAGGCCAACCCAACCTCTTTATTCGCCACCACCGCTCCCAAAGCCACCACATCACATTGATCATAATACAAATCCCATTGATTGATCTCCACCAAACCCACTCTCACATGGGAACTGCTGGCATTTATTTCAACAACGTTAAACTGCATCACTCGAGCAAGGAAAAACAAATATGCAATGAACAGCAACCCACAACCCACATCACGAGTCCGTCTCTTGGTTGTCGACTCGATGTTGTGACTCGCGACTTCCTTTAACGCCACGGGCTCACCGCAACCTGTTGAAGCTGCCCGAACAACACCGGCGCACATTGCCTCACGAACGCTGCCGAAGCGCGGGAACTCATCGCGAGAGCTGATACGGCTCTCGCCGCTCCTGAACCGTACATCACCGCCGCAGGCAGCAACGAACGGCCGCTCCCGTTGCATCGACGCGGCTCCCGCCGCCAGAACCTCGCCCTCGGTACTCGACGAAGGCATCGAAGAGAGCACCGGCACACCTGAAGGTACGAACTGGAGATCCAGCCCGAGGTGCGCCAGCCAGTCCCGACCCAAAAGGACGGGCCCCTCCCCTCGCACCACAAACACCGTGAGTAGGGCGCTTCGCCCCCGGTAAAGCACCGAGACGTCGGGCGCTGCAAGCGGCGCAACCGCTTCGCCGGTGTACACGCGCGATGCGCGGGCAGCACGAGTGGACTCAATTCGACACCCGATCAGTGCCCCGATCACTTCAACCTCCCCTGCCACTGATCTTGTCATCTCCGGATCAATTGGAAGCAGGTCTAACTCCGGCAGCATCTCCCGCTCCGGGTCGCTGGAATCTCTGTGCCCCGGCCGCAAAACTCGACCCGGGGCGTTACCGTGCACGCCATGCACTGAACACCATACCGGCAGTAGGTCTTGACCCGGGACAGAAGGATCACTTCGCACACCGCCATCTATGACTGTAACGATGGGCGATAACCCTCGGCCCACACACCGTAGACGACCTCGAGTGCTCAGACCGCCGTCCGAGTGATTGCATTGCAACGCTCGCCCACGACCCGCGCCGCAGACCGTGCGCATGGCCGTGCGTGCCTGGCCCATCGCGCTGACCCCCGGACCATCTGCTGTGCTCCGACCATCGAGACCCCGGACATTCTTCAGAGCTCGCGCGACGTCCCACGCCGCGTTCGAGCCGAACCGTGTGTCCTCGTTCTTTAGCCGTGGCTCTGCAGAAATCATTCCCCCGATCTGACGTGCCTCAATAAAACGAACACTGAGCGCGGCCGTTGCCCACTCGACGTGGCCGAAGTCGATTCCGACGAAGGCGGGCACGCGTTCGTGCGCCGTGCACTGACCTTCTGCCATGCTCGTGGTGGCGAGACCCTTGGCTCCGTAGCCTGGAACCGCACGGGTTATTTGCCGCCCTGCACACGCCGATCCGAAGATCCTCGTCAGCCAACAAATGCCAAAAATCTCCACGATTCCTTTTCGTTTGCGTTCGGATTCCACAGTCCGCCATATCATGACCTTCCGGGGGCACTGTTACATGGTGGTAAAAAAACAACGCTCAATCGCTCAATGCCTCAGCTACGTTGGTAGTTGAAAATCGAAATTATCGAATGTACATCGCAACAGAAACAATGACGCGTTTCACGTGTGGTGCCTTCGGACATTTAAAAGGTGCTTGCCCGAAGTATATATCCGGTGGCACATCTAGACAGTTAGAAACAAGCGCCGATCCTAGTGGCACATCTAGAGTCGATATTAGTAATAATAATGTCGTGTCTGCAACGGGAGATCGACCTTCACATTCGAGCGCGGAAACCGATAATTCCCCGGCTGATGACGCGGGTTTTATCACCGTGTCCTCCAAGGGGAGTTGTAAAAGAGGAAGCGGAAGTGAGGACACACAGGTGAGCTGTTCGAAAAAGATAGCGCCATCGAATGAACGCAATATTTCTGTCTTAGAAACAGAAGCTCCTGCAGCTGGTCCTCTGCTGCAGAACAGGTTCAGTGTGTTCGCTGAAAAGGGAGGAGACGTTTCCGTTCATTCCTCTCACGAACAAGGACCGAGCGCAACGCCCCAAGATGTTTTGGTCACCACCCTGGTCACTGACATTAAAATCAAGAACCACAAACCTGCTCTCGTCGCGCGCCCTGCTGAGGACGAAGTGTTTGAGGTAGTGGAGGAGGAAGAAGTAACAGCCCCAGAGGGAGAGTGCGAAGCCTCCGATACAAAAACGGTAATCCCTGTTACGGTGTTTAAAACTCCCGCTGTGGAAACAGCTGCACCTTTAACAGAAGACGATTTTCCCGTTGTGAGAGCATCGACTTCAGTGTGTGAGGAGAAAAATAAAAACCATTCGGATTTCGACTCAGATGGGGCCTCGTCGTTTGCCTCTAGTGCTGGAAGCGAGGTCTGGAATGACCCAGCAATAGCCAAGGAACTGGAGGGTGATGATGATTTATCACCCATGGAAATTCTCCAGTTTCTTCAGGACACTTTTCGAAAGAAAAACGTTAAGATTATAACCTTCCCGAACCTGTCTGGCTTTATAACCTCTTGAAGACGTCTTCTCCTCAAGGCTGAACAACTTGGTGTGACTGAGTCACAAGTATTTCGCCTTAGGAAGTGTGTATTGAAAGCTCGGAAAGAGCTACAAGCATGACCCAACTTCCCTTTACCTGATAACCCCTCCCTACCTTCACCATGACATTTTCTATTGTAACTTTAAATATAAATGGGGGACGTTCACCCCTGCGCAAAGCTCAGGTAAAGCTGCTTGTCGAGCAAAAACATTTTGATGTTGTTCTTTTGCAAGAGACAAGTTGTAGCTCTTCGTGCTCGAGCGAATGGACTCTCATCATGAAAGGACAATGGTTCTTTAGTACCTTGACCTGTTCTAGTGCTGGAGTGGCTATTTATTTAAATCCCTCTTTCTGTCCTGAAAATGTCACTTTCAAGGAGATGATAAAAAGGGCATTTAGTTTCAGTTAATTTCCTTTATAATGGTTATAAACACACTTTAATAAATGTATATTCACCGAGTACAAGCACAGAAAGACTAGTTTTCTTTACACAGTTAGAAATGTTCCTCACACACCTTGTTTTTGATGGTCTTGTTTGTCTGTGTGGGGACTTTAATTGCACATTGTATCCCACCCTTGATCATAATGGAGAAGAGCCTCACCCACCAAGTACGGCCTCCTTAAAGAGGGCTTTGTCCAAATTCTCCCTTATGGATGTATGGAGACTCCACAACCCATCTGCACGACAATACACGTGGTGCCGATGTGCAAATGGCCGGTTATCTCTTGCAAGGATAGACAGATTTTACATCAATAATGACTCTTTAAATGTCATAGACCATGTTGATATCACCTCAAGTGGCTTTTCAGACCATCACATGGTTGTTCTTCATATACTTTCCCCGGTTCGAAATCGTGGCACTGCCCATTGGATCTTCAATGTGAGTCTTCTGCAAGATGACGCTTTTCCTGTCGCCTTCCGAGCCTTTTGGGAAGTTTTACGACTACGGAGTCCTTCCTACTCCTGCCTCACACAATGGTGGGACAATGCAAAAACCCATATCAGGACCTTTTGCCAGTAATATAGCTCCTTTTGTACCAAGAATGAATCTGCACTGCAATCTCTAATTGCTAAAGAAATATTGTCTCTCCAGTCAACCTCTCAAACTCCCAGTGCTGAAAGGACTAGTTCTCTACTAACAACGAAGAAAGCCCTCCTCGTTCAACTCTGTACAAAACAAGCCAGAGGGGCTCTAATAAGGCTGCAAATGGAGAACTACAGCTTTATCGATACTCCTTCCAAGTTTTTTTTGCGTTAGAAGCGCAAAAAAGAGAAACCAGCAAATAACTTCGCTGCGGACACCAGGAGGCCGAGCAATACACTATCCAAAAGATATTAGGAGCTTGACCAAACAATACTTCTCTGACTTGTATTGTGCCAGAAACACTAAGGCAGACATGATTCGTTCCTTAACCACCTCTTTGCCCACCTTGTCTGAATCTGCATGTCAAAAACTTGACAAGGAAGTGACTCTTGACGAACTTTCTATTGCTTTGCAAACTGTGCCCACAGGTAAAGCTTCTGGACTTGATGGAATCCCTGCAGAGTTTTACAAAGCCTTCTGGGATTTTTTGGGACCTGAGCTGCTTGACCTCCTGGTTGATAGCCTACGGTCAGGCTTGTTACCACTTAGCTGTCGCAGGGCCACACTCGCTCTCATACCTAAGAAAGGAGACCTCCAGCAACTTAAAAATTGGCATCCCATTTCGCTCCTCTGTACGGACTACAAGATTTTCTCGAAAGTTCTTGCCAACCGCCTCAAACCTTTGATTGAGGAGATTGTACAGCCCAATCAATGTTACTGCATTCCTAAAAGGACAATACACGATAGTATTTTTATTGTCCGTGACATGATCGATATTTGTATTGCTGAACATAGAAATGTTGGTCTGGTGTTTTTAGACCAAGAAAAAGCTTTCGACACAATTGATCATTCTTATCTCTTTGCTGTTTTACGGGGGTTTGGTTTTAAGGTAAATTTTACTTGCTAGATCAAACTATTGTATAATAATATTTTTAGTGTGCTCAAAGGAAATAACATCTTAAGTCAGCCTTTCCCTGTCACCAGGGGTATTCGTCAAGGGTGCCCCCTGTCTGGCCTGTCTGTCTCCGGCGGTACGTGTCGATCCTGTGTTGCTTTCTCTCTTCTTATGATCTTCTTCTCCTCTCTCTAATGTATTTTTTTGGGGGTGTTCCTTGTGTATAAACTGTTATCAATGCTTTATCGATTACTTGAAAATTGAATTGGTTTCTTCTCTTCTTTTTTTTTTTTTTCCACTCTTGTATATAATCCTTGGCTTTGTTGTATTGAATTTTTATCCTTTATACTTTTTTAATAAAAGGACATATATATATATATATATATATATATATATATATATATATATATATATATATATATATATATATATATATATATATATATCTCTCTCTCTCTCTCTCTCTCTCTCTCTCTCTCTCTCTCTCTCTCTCTCTCTCTCTCTCTCTCTCTCTCTCTCTCTCTCTCTCTGTCTGTGTATGTGTGTGTGTGTGTGTGTTTGGTTTCTGGGCACGGTGTCATGGCCGCCGTGGGCTGCTGCTCTGTGTTGTGGTGAGTTTTCAGTGTTTTACTCTCCCTTCTCCCCTCTCCCCCTCTCTCTTTACTCTTCCTTTCCATTTCACTGTGTCTTGTCGTATTTCCGTTTGTGACCCGAATAATGATTTCCAGACCTGATCGATACAATCTTACTGACCCTCAACGTCATCGTTTAGGGAATTTTTTAAGTCGTGCTCGGAACGAACTCAAAAATAATGGTTGATGCTGTTCTACCCGATGACCTCTGTCCCTTCCCTATTCATACTTTTGATGAAAATATCCATTGCAAGCTTAAATATCAATGGTGGTCATAAGTCTCTCCGTAAAGTGCAAGTTAAACAATTAATTGAGTGCAATAACATTGATATCTTATTACCTTCGCATTCTGCGAAAGGTTATGTTTTGGTCGGCGTGTATTTGTTTGTTTGTTTGTTTGTTTGTTTGTAATCTTGTGATTCGTATAACTCAAAAAGTATTAAACCGAATTGCATGAAATTTGGTGGGATGATTGGTTATTAGCCAGGAAGCATTCGATTAGATTTTGGGATCGTTCGGGTCAAAGGTCAAGGTCACGAAAAGGTCCAAATCGTCTTTCTACGATAACACGGTCAATTTATATTCAATTTGCATGCAACTAACGCTAAAATGTTCAGAATTCAACGCTTCATCTTGTGATATGCAATATGACACAATGACGCCTATACTCTTGTTACCGGTTAGGGGTCAAAGGTCAGGGGGGTCACGACCTTGAAAAATATGCGGTTATTGTCATAACGCGGTCAATTCTTGTCCGCTTTACATGAACCCAGCACCAAAATGTTCAGAATTTAATGCCCAATCTTGTGACACAATGACGTCATAACACATGTCACCGGTTGGGGTAAAATGTCGGGGGGGGGGGGTCACGCCCTTGAAAAATATGCGGTTTTCGGCACAACTCAGTCAATTCTTATTCGATTTGCATGAAACCAGCATCAAACGAGGTTACCTTCTCTTGTTGAAACGTTGTATTCACCGAGCTTGCGAGTGAAGACTCGCCAAAACGACGTGAGTTGATTGTTGTTTAGTCCGTAGCTCCTGAAAGTCGGGGGGGGGTCATGACATTATAGATATGTGGTTTGTGTCATAAGACCATTGATATGAAATCAGTTCCCCACACTCATACCAAGAACAAAAAAAGTAGTGGCGGCGAAGGTATGCGCTCTATGAGTGCCCGTTCTAGTTACTACAAGAAACTCATTCCACTGACTTTTCTTCAGCTGAATGGGAATTACTTCTTAAAGGACATTGGTTCTTTAGTAGTCTTTCAAGTCCAATTGCCGGGATAGCCATATACTTTCAGCAAACTCTTCCTTTAACTTTAGTCTCCTTCAAAGAAATTGTAAAAGGATATTTAGCTTCCCTGACCTTTTCCATTCGTCAGCAGCTTTTCACAATTGTCAATCTATATGCTCCTAGCACAAATCCTGAAAGGTCTTCTTTTTTTGATTGCCTTCAATCATTTCTTGCTTATATCCCCCCCCCCCCGACCACTTTCTATGTCTCAGAGGTGATTTTAATTGTACACTAAACCTCCCTCTTGATAGACATGGTGCTGAGCCACACGCAGCCAGTACGAGAGCTCTTGCTCGCTCCATCTCAAAATTCAAGGTGACTGACATTTGGCGACTGCAACAACAATTTAACTGGTGCAGCTGCTCCAACAATTTAGTGTCCTTAGCTCGACTTGATAAATTCTACATTTCCAATCATTTTTCTTAACCTTGTCTTAAACACCTCTATTCTCCCATCTGGGTTTTCTGATCACCATGTTGTTGTTATGCAGTTAGACCGGTGGAATGGATCCCTTTTGGTGTGATCTGGGGAAGAAATTACTATGTTATCAAACTCTTCTGATTTCTACTCACCAATGTCTCCAAGACCACAGAAAAAAAGTCCTGAGCGAATCACTTTGGGGAAAAATTTTGAAATTTTGTCCATATTTAGGCTTTTTTCGCACAACGAGAATAAGGGTTAGAAAAAGGAAAATACCGATTTCTTTTTTTTTCTGGGATACTAGAGTACTGCAAATTGGCTTATATATTAAACATAACATGTTTTATCCTACTATGACAAAATAATTTAGTTCTGACAGACGTAATATTAAAAATCCAAGATGGCCACCAATATACGGGTTAAACCGAAGCTCCGCGGCGGCACGGTCACGAGTCCAGCCCACCCTGGTAAAGATGGATTATGTATGAGTACACGAAAATAAAGCTATTCTAACTCGTATTTATTCCTTCCTATTACGTATGCTTCTCGCTTCACAGACAAAGGTGCCATGTCCATCCATATGAGGGTCTAATTAAAGCATTCTCAAGGTGGCACAACCGTGTTTGCAATCAACTGATTCAGAACTTTATTTAGGGCCTAGATACAAAAGAATGGATATATATATATATATATATATATATATATATATATATATATATATATATATATATTTTTTTTCAATATAATAAACTGAGTGTGTTTCAAAGAATCCTTCGTGCACTTTATCAGACATCATGTATAGTAATAGAACTGTTAATCTGCTATTATTCTAAAATGACGTAACGGGTTGTACGCAGTATAACTATAATGTGTTTACATTGTGCATTTATGGAATCAGTGTAACATGACTGAACTTGTGCCATACTGCCATAAGGATTGAAAAGGTTAGTTAAATTTTAGTATTCTATTTTATTTAAGATTATATGGGCCACCTTTAATTTATTTAATGTAACAAAACCATTTGTCTCTATAAAAGTATGTTTTATGGATCCAGAACGACTCCCTCCGACTGAGCGTGCAGCCCATTTCCATAGCCTTCGTGTGCATCTCCAGATGGTTCAGTGGAACAAACTCGACAACAAATGCCTGGATGCACTGGAATGGGGATGGACTATGGACAAAAACATTATGCGCCCAATTATTACGGACTTAGATGCGGCACCCGCAAATGTACTTATTTGTTGTAAATGTAAAGTCAGCACCAAAAGACAGTGTGCTACAAACCAGTGTTCCTGCCACAAAAATGGCTTAAAGTGTGTGGTTGCATGTGGTGGTTGTCGTGGGGAGAGCTGCCACAACAAGTCAGTTGATTTGTAATTGACGAAGATGAAGATTGAACCTTGAACCAAGCCCATGTATAATGTATGTGTGCGTAACATTTTGTGTTGATTTTGATATATAATTATAATATAATGTATTGAAGTAGCACAGTAAGGCAACTGTATCCAGGCTGTTGTGTTTTCTGTACGTTTTTGGTAGTCAAGGTGTTTTGAAAACAACGTGTAAATGCCCAATGTTCGGGCATTATCTACACCAGTGGGTGGCCGTCTTGGATTTGTTTTATTAACCTCTGCCATCAAAGATGGATGGAGGTTACTGTTTTCACCCCTTTCTGTTTGTTTGTTTGTGAACAGTATTACGGAAAAACTCCGACGGATTTCGACGAAACTTGGTGGGGGGGGGGGTTAGGTCTGGTCCAAGGATCATGCCATTAGATTTTGGACTTGGTCCAAAATCTAATATGGCCACTATGGCAGCCAATTTGAAAAAATATTTGAATTTTTTTTTTTTTTGCATTTCTACATGTTTTAAGCGATTTCCAACCCCCTGCCAAAAAAAAATTGTTAGAGAAAAAAAATTTGCAATTTTTTTTAAACAAAATTTCGATTTCTTTTTTTGCATTTCTACATGTTTTAAGTGATTTCCAACCCCCCCCCCCCAAAAAAAAATGTTAAAGAAAAAAAATTTTGCAAATTTTTTTTCAACAAAACTTCGATTCTTTTTTTGCATTTCTACATGTTTTAAGTGATTTCCAACAAAAAAACATGCCAAAATTATAATTGCGGCTGATTTTGGAACTTCAGGTGGATATACCCACGTAAAATCAATTTGTCTCAAGGAATCTAGTTATGACGAATGAATTGAGTATGTAAAAGGGAAAGTTGCAAACTATAACTCTGTGAGAACTGTTGACGTCAAATTGAATGAATAGGATATCAGGTTCACTTGAGTGACCTAGCAGTATTGGCGCCGGAGGTTTTGCACTCTACCGAGTGCTCCCCCTCTAGTTATTATAATGTCTTTCTAAAGCAGAGTCCCTTTATTTTCTTGGTTTATCATTCCAACTATGATGCATAGAGTATTAGGAATAAAAACCAGTTCGATCAAGTTACTTTATTGTATTCATGTATATCCATCTTTACCAGGGTGGGCTGGACTCGTGACCGTGCGGCCGCGGAGCTTCGGTTTAACCCGTATATTGGTGGCCATCTTGGATTTTTAATATGACGTCTCTGTCAGAACTAAATTATTTTGCCATAGTCGGATAAAACACGTTATGTTTAATATATAAGCCAATTTGCAGTACTCTAGTATCCCAGAAAAAAAAAGAAATCG
Source organism: Eptatretus burgeri (assembly GCF_056783735.1). NCBI lineage: Eukaryota > Metazoa > Chordata > Myxini > Myxiniformes > Myxinidae > Eptatretus > Eptatretus burgeri. The sequence continues at coordinate 99,452,666 of NC_140965.1, read as the reverse complement.
GTATTTTCCTTTATCTAACCCTTATTCTCGTTGTACGAAAAAAGCCGAAATATCGACAAAAAATCAAAATGCACTCAAAATTTTCCCCAAAGTGAATCGCTCAGGACTTTTTTCGGTGGTATTGGAGACATTGGTGAGTAAAAATCAGTAGAGTTTGATAACATAGTAATTTCTTCCCCAGCTTCGACCTATTCCACCGGTCTATTTCATATCTGGCATTGAGGATCTCCATCCATTGTTGGGAGAGCAGAAGCAGCATATTCAGAGTAGAGTGACCTGGTCTGAATCCAAATTGATGACCGGAAATCAAGCCATTGGAAAAGAGGAAGGATTTAATGTCAGAAGCGATGATGGATTCCATAACCTTGCTGATGATTGGGAGAATGCTGATTGGTAGTTGCAGGGATCTGTTTTTGCACATGTTTTATGCAGAGCGGTAATGTTTGTTGATTTCCAAGCAGATAGCAGATGACATTGAGCAAATGAGAGGGTGAATAGAACAGAGAGAGTGTGAGCAAGAGCAGAAGAGCAGGCTTTGAGGACACGTGGGCTGATGCCGTCTGGACCGGTTGCAGAATCAGTCGAGGTTTGACAGCAAGCTCTCCAACTTTGTCATAAGAAAAGGAGAGAGTCCAGGAACAGCTGGGTGCAACTGGGTAAGGTGGGTACAGAAAGCAATGCGTTTGGGACACAAGATTTAGAAGCAAACATGGAGTTTAGGCATTCAGCCTTTCATGTGCAGTGTCAGCTGTGCGGCCATTTGAGGTAAGGGAGGGTATGGAGGGGAAACATACACCAGAAACAGACTTAACTAGACACCACCAGGATTTGGAGGAGAAAGACAAGTTTGAGAGTTCAGACTTGAGATTCGAAAGATGTTTTTTTCTAGCTCTCCTGAGGGTAGACACATTTGTTCCGAGTTTTGTAGAAGGAACTGAGATTGCCTTCCATGAGGTGAAGGCAAGTTGTTTCAGGATAACCGCCTCACCACTAGCTTCAGTATGTTTCACTTCCAAGGAGTTTTATGGGATTTATCATGAATGTATAACACCTCTAGCCATCACCATTATTACTGAAGTTACACAAATATTTCATGCAAGATAGGGCCCAACAATTATCTTTCAAAATGAATGACAAAGAGACAGTTCATTAAAGAAAATAGTAAAGGCAGACATACAGAAAAGCCTCCTTCATAGTATTTTTGCAAGTGATCATTTTATGATTAAAAAGTAGAAGGGCACTTTTCGACATCACGATGTCATCAAATATGTTTCTGTCCACATTATTACATCATTCCACATACTTGTACCAATTTTGATTTAAATCCCTGAACCCAGATTCAAAATATTAAATAATTCTGGCTGCCAGACCATGTGTCCGATCAGGTTGACATTTAAAACATATATTCTCCATGATTACTAAATCATAATTGTGAAGTTTCACATTGTTTGTTGGAGCGTTTCGAGAAAATTATTTTTTAAAGATTTTCGTTTAAACCAATATGGCTGCCAGACTATGTGACCTATTAATTAATCATGAATATCCTGGTATCCCCAAGGCTTGTGGAACATGTTGGTGAAGTTTCCCCTCAATTCCGTTCTGGAAAAGACTTTTTTAAAGGTTTAATCTTTTTAAAAAACCATAGCTGCCAAACCATGTGACCTATGACATCATCAGTGAAGAACTTTTTATTCCTCATGGATAGGCAATCCCACCTGTAAAGTTTTGCCTTGATCTGTTAAGCCATTTCGGAGAAGAAGATTTTTGAACGTTTTTATGTTTTTAAAAAATGGCTGCCGAACCTCATGACCGATGACGTTAAGAATCCCCCCTCCTCCCCCAATACAATTTATCCCTAGATGATCGTCAATAATTTTCATACTGATTGGAAAAAGTGTTCGACATGTGTAATTAAGACATCGTAACAAAGCCATCTACGACATCATCAAAAAAACAATCACACTGGTTTCCCATGGGGGGAGTACTTCATATATGCCAGGTTTCCAATTTTTATTTCCACGGAGCGGTTTTTGGTTGTCGGGATCTTAGGGGTCATCGGGGTCTTCAGGGTGTTGGGAGTGTATGGGGTCGACAGGGTCTTCCGGATCTTGGTGGTCTTTGGGGTATTGGGGGTTGTCGGGGTCTTTGCGGGGGGTCTTTAGGGTCTTCGAGGTTCTTGGGGGTCTTCATGGTCTTCAGGGTGTTGGTGGTCTTTTGGGGAGTCTTCTGGATCTTAGGGATCATAAGGGTCTTGGGGGTCTTTGGGGTCTACAGGGTCTTTGGGATCTTGGTGGTCTTGGGGGTCCTTGGGGTCTTGGAGGTCTTCAGGGTCTTGGGGGTTGTTGGGGTCTTCAGCATCTTCCGGGTCTTGGGGTCTTCAGGCTCTTGGGGGTTGTCGGGGTCTTTGAGGTATTTAGGGCCTTGGGGGTTTTGGGTCTTCCGGGTGTTTGGGACCTTCAGGGTCTTCCGGGCCTTGGCGGTTGTCGGGGTCATGGGGGTTGTCGAGATATTGGGAGTTGTCGGGGTCTTTGGCATTTTAAGAGTCAGGGTCTTACAGTGTCTTAAAAGGTCTAAGGGGTCTCAGCAGTCGAAAGGGTCAAAAGGTACATTCCAATTATACATAAATAATACATATAGTCACACGGACATATGGACGGAGGGAGGGAAGGAAGGACGGATTCACGCCGAGACCGAGCTCTTTTTATGTATTAACGAGCATGGTTCGGCTCACTACGCTCAACTCTCCACACGTCGTTGCAGAGACTAACGTCACAGATTTGCTGTTGGCATGATTTACACCAATCAATCAACACACATTTCTTTTCTACAAATTTATTTATTTGTAATATTGCTGATATTTTATTTATTTGAAATTTAATTTGTGATATAAGAAGGTCCAAGTGGTCTAAATGGTCAAGGGTCTAAGCTGTCTAATCTGCCTGAAGGGTGTAAGGGGTCGAAATGGTGTTTTGTTTGAAGGGGTCCAAAGGGTCTGTTTTTTTTTTTGATCTTTGGGGTCTTTTGGGACTTCTGATATTTATGGGTCTTCAGGCTTATCAGGGTCTTGGGGGTCATTAGGATTGTAGGGGTCTTCGGAGTGTTTGAGGGTCTTCAGCATATTGGGGGTTTTCAGGGTCTTTTGCATCTTAAGAGTCCTCAGGGTGTTAGAAGTTTTAAAAGGTCTAAAGGGTCTCAGCAGTCTCAAAGGTCAAAAGGTACATTCCAACAGTACGTAAATAATAAACACATAGTCACACGGACGGACTGACGCCGAGACCAAGCTCTTTTTATTTATAGACTAGCATGGTTCGGCTCGCTACGCTCGCCACACTCGCCACGCTCGCCTCGCCACACGTCTCTGCAGAGATTGACGTCACAGATTTGCTGTGTTGGCATGACTTACACCAATCATAATACAAACATTTCTTTTCTACAAATTTATTTGTAATATTGTTGATATTGTGTTGATTTAAATTTCATTTGTGATATAAGAAGGTCCAAGTGGTCTTAGTGGTTCAGGGTCTAAGCCATCTAATCTGTCTGAAGGGTGGAAGGCGTTGAAATGTTGTTGAGGTCAAAGGGGTCGAAAGAGTCTTCGGGGTCTTTTGGGTCTTTGGGGGACTTCTGGATCTTGGGTTATTTGGGGTCTTGGAAGTCTTGGAGGTCTTTGGGGATTTGGTGGTCTTCGGGGTCTTGGAGGTCTTCAGGGTCTTGGTAGTTTTGGGGATCTTGGGGGGTCTTAGAGGTCTTTGGCATCTTCAGGGTCTTGGGGGTATCGATGCAATTTCTCTGAAATTAGCATAGTGGGTTTGAGGATGATAAAACCAATAATAAAATGTTGTTTTTTAGAGCTTGATATTAAAATAAATATATTGTAATTGAAAATGTACTTAAATATGGTATGATTTTATGTGTTTGAATGTGTATCTACTTTTGAATATATAATCATGTGTATCTACTACTCTTATTTGTATTGAAAGACGTTTTGACCTGCCGAGTAAAAGATATAACAAGCAGGCCACTTTTCAAGTAAGCTGAAGTTTGTAAAAAGAATTGCCTTTCATTTAAAAGCTACCTTAGGGATTTTATAAAAGGCACCAACAAATTGGAATGTGGGTCTAAGAAAATGTCCAGATGTATTCACCAAGCTCGAATCACTTCAAGATAATATATTTTCCCAGTCTGGGAGAAGTAGACTGACTTTTAACCTACATTCTACAGAAATTTATCAAAATGCCCAAAAGAGTTGAAGTTTGACGTAATTCTAGCATTCTGTGCGTTTTTCTGTGCCGGTAGAGGATCAACACATCTGGATTTGAAATACCTCGTATATGTTATAACCATTCAACCAGGTCAAGCTGGGGCTGTATGAAGGCCGAAGATAAGCTTCACCTGGAGGATGTCAAGACCTGACAAAGTTGGCCCCAGCGTTTGGAAATAAAACATACTGTCTCACTGAACACTATATAAGGAACTAAAATTCTCCATGTATTTCAGAGATCTTAAGCAAGTCTGAGTCCAGGTCCTCCATATACACATATGTATGTGTTTGTATGTATTTGTTTATGTTGTTCAATAAATTTTCAAATGTACAGGATGACTTAGAAAGTTGGCGACAATTTGGCGAGCCAGAGGCAGGAGCATTAAAACCTGGAAGAGCGTTGGTGCAGAGTGGGCTGATGGTCGGCATGAGCTCACAGATCAGATAAGGTGAGAGACATTGATCTTTGTGGGTGAGTGTGCCATCTCGCTGTGCGCCTCGTTCTTTGTTTTGAAAGGTTAACATGCGTCGAACAAAATTTGAGCATTTATTCTTACGAGTTTTATTGTTCAGTGGTTTATGTTTATTTTGGAGAATATAAGTATTGTTTCAAAGGGTATTGTTGGAGTCCCGAAAAGTCCTGATCAGGCTAAAGGGTCCACTTTTATTGGCTGCACTGGCACTGTTTCGGTGTATGCCTGGATAGTTCTCTAGTCTACATTCAATGTAGACTGAGGAGGTGAGAATAGGGCATTGTCCAACAGAGGTTGGAAGTTGAGAAATAGTGTTGTTTTTGAGTTGGAAATGAGAGAAAACTGTGTATTTTTTTTGTATACCTTGTCAAGGCTCGTGTGAGAACTAACACACAACGCACAGCAAGGGGGGCATGAGACAAGTGGGGTGGGAGTGGGAAGGACAAAACAGTGGGGAACAGAGACATTAGGAGATCTGTTGGAAGGAGAGGGATGGGGTGGGGAACAAAATTATTTTTGTATGATTATTTGTATCCTGCCTGTATCTGTATAAGTTGTATTTGCATTGCAAAGTGTACTAATTGGGGTTTTGTTTGAGTTTTGAATTTTTTCCTCTCACTAAGTTTGTGAAGAGGGGGAACTGCTTTGGAAAGGTAACCAATAAAATGGTATCTGAGAAAGGTACACCAATTCGGAATATGTTTGAAAATTATGGGGCAGAATCAATGTGATGTTGATAAGTGGTCCAAGTGGATGGAGTGAAATAGAAGAGGGTTTCCAGTAGAAGGTAGCTTTGGGGGAAAAAAAAGGATTGAAAAGTTAAAAATATAATTGGGAGAAGTGGAGAAAATCCAAATTGGCAGGGTTCTGTGTCAATTTTGCCTCGGTATGAGAAGTGAGACGGAAATGCCCTGATGGTGGTGGAATTGAAATGAATTTAAAATGTGTTTGAATACAGGTCGACCAACGTGATCAGTGTCTGGCCTGCAAGAACATTTATAAATATAAAATGAATAAATAAAATAAGGTTCAAAGATATAAAGTGTTGAAGCTGGAGATATTATTAACCTCCGCCGTCGAAGATGGACGGAGGTTTCTGTTTTCACCCGTCTGTTTGTTTGTTTGTTTGTGAACAGTATTATGGAAAAACTCCTGGACGGATTTCGACGAAACTTGGTGGGGGGGGGGGATTAGGTATGGTCCAAGGATCATGCCATTAGATTTTGGACTTGGTCCAAAGTCCAATATGGCCGCTATGGGGCCATTTTGAAAAAATATTTGAACTTTTGTTTTTTTCATTTATACATGTTTTAAGTGATTTCCAACCCCCAAAAAAAAAATTTGTTAGAGAAAAAAAAACAAAATGTTGCAACTTTTTTTTCAAAAAAATTTCGATTTTTTTTTGGGCATTTCTACATGCGCGTCGATCCAGTTTAGTTTATTCAATCGTGGTTCAGTAGAGTCTGATCTGTTTTGACCTACAATGAATAGGATATCAGGTTCACTTAAGTGACCCAGCAGTATTGGCGGCGGAGGTTTTGCACTCTACCGAGTGCTTCCCCTGTTTGACCTTGTTTGGCCTTGAGTGTACGCGAGGCTGACATGGGAAGATAATTTTTCAGCTGTCAAAAGGTAAAAAACAAAAAAAAATCAATAATAATGTGAATATGGTGTTGACTGGTTATATCTTGGAGGTTCTGATAAATATGAATCTGTGCAGACAGTGTGAGTAATTAATCATGAGCTTGGGCTGTGTGTCTGGTGGGGCGAGTCACGGTGTGATGAGAATTGCAGGCAGAAAAATCGGTAAAATTCTCGGATATTAGGAAGATTACGAGAAGTTTTTGAATGACCGGAAATAAAATGGTATTTTGGATTGAAATGAGAACCCTCCGTGTGAGACGATAAAAATATATTTTCATCTACATGTGGCATATGCCATGCACATTGGCCAGAATTAAATAGAAAATGCCCGTCTCATATTTTAGCTGAGAAATAAAATGTGATGGATTGTGGAGTTATTTATGCTGTCATGATTTTGGGAAGGGAAATGTTGCCAACATTGTGTGTACGGTATTATGAGATGGTACGCCAGGCCTTCTGTGCGAAAGGTATGAAAAATGCCCTAAAACTATATTCCAAGTCCACATGACAGCTGTTCACCACCATCTCAGATCGTCCCCAATCCAAAACCATGATCTGTTATACTGTCGTTAACCTCTCTCCATACACGTCTTCTACCCAAAATGACCTCATTCCCAAGCACTCGCAAACCGAAAAACTCCATTATCTATCACCACTTGATAGTGTATTTAAGATTGTTATGATGTTTGCAATGAAATGACATATTGGGAAAGGAGGCAGAAGCAAACACCCAACAAGGGTGTCTAACTCAAGGAAGATTCTGTCAAAAATATCAAGACTCAGATATATCAAAAATATCTTTGTTTTAATCGTGTGGAAGAGGAAATTATTTCGGGGAATGGGAGCTTTCCTTTAACCAGGGAGCCTGAGCCCTTTTGGACTGCAAGTGCAAATGAGGCCAACAAATGCAAAACGAGTTTTTTTTTTTTTAAATCGATTTACTCCCTTTCCTATCATACATTTCCTCTCACCCTCCTTCACTGTGCCTCCTCCAAATTCTTCATGCCTGGTTTATAGATGGTCTGTCATATGATGGGATGATTTTGAATGACATCTGTATCAACCTGAATTTGTTTATCACTGCAAGATGAGGCTGAAGTGTCTACAGCTATGCATTAAAGTGTACTTTAACTCCTGAACCAATCAACGGTTGTGTTCAATTAGAACGAATCTTTTTTCCAATTCCTTTGTAAAACAACCTGGTTTTTAAAAGATTTTTTAAACCCTTTTGTTGTGAGCTTGCTATTCCTGTTGAATTGAGGTTGACAAAGTTTTGCCACGGTGATGATGCAAATCCAGGAGGAGATGGAGGATGATCAACCACCATTGTGGTCAAAAGAAAAATAAGAAGAAAAATAATTATGGAAATAGCAGTGAATATGAGGTGGTTGTGACATTTTTATTGACACATCAATTAAAATTTTCATCGTAGAACAGATTTGCAGGATAAGTCATGATGAATGTTTAGCCCCCAGAATAGGAAATTAATTGTATGGGGTTTGCTGGATTTTTATAATTACAATCAACTTTTCCAGAACATAATGTATTGATGCTGACATTACTTTCACTTGGTGTTCTGAAAGTAGGTGCTGGTGGTGATGTAAAGCTGGAAGAAGGGCAATTATAGGTTTTGAGAGGCAAAGTATTTGTTTGCATTGCAGATGTGTTGTCTCATGGGGAAGTTGTTTTCATATCACAGGCATCTGTAGCATAAAATGGCAAAAGTCAGTTTTGGGAATGTTAATAAATTATGCAATAAACCTATGATATGACTTGGGTGATGAGGGCCCAAAGGTCCAGCTCGCTGCAACCCAGTCACAAGAACTGCTGAGCAGTGTTGTCATTATCAACTTTGGTGCCAAATTTAATAATTTTTAAAAACTCATTTGGAGTGATCACAATCAAAAGGCTGGTAGGAGTAATATATAAATATATATGCAGTATTACCCCAGTTGACTTTGAGGAAGCCTTCCTGAAAAATGCAACAAATATTGAAACAACATTAATCAAAGCAATTTTTCTCATAGTAATTAAATGGAATAAGGATGGTGGAGGAGGATGCATTCCTAACGTTGCCACTTCACCGATTGTATTTTGCCTTTTACCTGTGATGTTACCATTTTTTGATTGACAGTTATATTCAAGTACACACACATACAAAAAAAAAAATAAAACAATTAACTCTTATATTTACATAAAAATAAACGTCTTTCAGAAGTGGTCAAAGCAATCAAAATTGGTGGAACCTCTCCTTCTTCCCCCTTCTTCAACGAACGTCTGCATTTTTATAGATGGTACACACTCGAGTCAGATGCAAACTTAATAAGCCAGCAACACCAATGGCATGTTCACAAACATCCATTTGACTAATAACATCAAATTTCACTTCTAAGGTCACACTTTTACAATGCGTCTTCACCAATCTACGGTATACTACATGTTTTCATGTGCGATGCAAAGTACAGTAGTTGTTTTGACTCTTTTGTGATCTCTCGATGTGGTACTTTAGCGATGTATTCTGCCATCTTTATCAGTTTTGTAAGTTCTGAAAACGCTCTAGAATAAAAGGTATGGCTTTTAAATCACCGTGTTAGTTGAAGCGACGCAAGCCGGGTCACGGTATTAATAAGACGACGTATTTGCAAAATAATGTAAAAAGGGAACGTCATTCGGGGTATTAGCTGTACTAAAAAGTGAATTTGTATATGTATTTGTTTGTTTATATACGCTTCAAAAACTTTAAAAAAAACAATGCTTCACCAAATTTTGCATATTTCCAAAGGTATGGTTTCTGTTGAGGTAGCATATCTGAGGGAGGAGATTCAAGGTGGGGGGGGGGGAAGACCCCAATTCTCTCAATGTAAATGTGCAACATATAACACTCCTGATGGTTTCCGGTATTACAAATCATCTTCTCAAACAAAGAAAGTTTAAACAACATTACGGTGAGGTTCAAATCTGAGTGAGAATAATTCGAAATTTTCAAAATATTTCATTTGACTCGATTTAAAAAGTGGTTTTAAACCAAAGAATGTAACGTGGAGCTTCGCAGTGAAGCAGAAATTATTTTTTGCTCACGATATCTACAGATAAAAGTAGCAAGGATGGTTACAAAGATGATGCTTTGTAACCTTTCAATTTCAAGAGTAATTCAAATGTGAAATATATGCTGATAGTGATGTTATTAATTTAAACAGCACATATGCAGATAAGTAATGTAATTAATCATTCCGACTGATGAAAAACTGATAAAGAAAGTTAAAATAACTTAACAGTATGCATTACGGTGATGATGAAATCCAAGTGAGAATAATTCGAAATTTTCAAAATGTTTCATTTCACCAAATATAAAAAGAGGTTGAAACCAAAGCAAACAACTGGGATATATTCAGTTACCAAGCAGCGAGCGAGCGCAAACCAAGTCAGCCATTCTATATCAACGGTTTCAAATGGAGTGCTTAAGCCACTTTGCCAGAGCTCGACAAGAAACTTGGTAACTGAACACATCCCTGAGCTTCACAGCGAAGCGGAAGTGATCTTTTTTTTCTCCCACCATATACAAGCAGCAAGGTTCGGTGATGAAGATGTGTTGCAAGATGTCCTTGAGGTATGCGCATTTGACTCTAAGCTGTCTGACCAGGGTTTGAATCTCAGCCCAGCTAGAAACTGTCATCTCAATGATTCACATGCAGGATGAGGCATCAATATGTGTGCTCTATACATTTCAAATGCTGGGAGTTAAACAAGGATGTAGCATGTACCATTTCAAAAGTCATTGGTACGACTTGGACGGGGTTCACACTGACATCCCAGATTCAGAGCAGACACTCTAACCATTACCCCACTGAAGCCTCAGAACATTCATTTACTGATTATTTTTGAAGGAACATTTTCACTGTCGTGGGACAACTTAGCTAAATATAGCATAACAATTGTGCATTTTGTGAGGAAAGCACCAAATTTGGCACACTAGTAGCCTAACATATTATGAACAGATTTGGATATTGGGCCATCTCAAATTCAGCCGCTGATGGCTGTGGCAGCCATTTTCCACTGCCATCAAAAATTGAGATGGCCCAATATCCAAATCTCTTCATCATATGATAGGCTACTAGTGTGCCAAATTTGGTGCTTTCCTCACAAAATACACAATTGTTATGCTAAGTTGCCCCATTACTGAGCAAATGGACCACACCAAGGTTTGTACCATCCAGCTGGTACAGTTCAATGGCTGCTGAAATCAGTCCAAAGGAAGAAGACAATGTTAAGGTGACCTGTATAACTATGCATGGTGAAGTGGGGCTGGCAGGATGGCCGAGAGATACACACACCTCTAAGCTGTCTAGCCTGGGTTCGAATCCTGACCCAGCTATAAACTGTCATTCCACCGTTTCAGAGGTAGGGTGATTCATCAATGTGTGTGCCATCCCTCAGACAGATTATAAATTGGGAGTCCCGTCTCCCGGTGTGAGTTGGTGAATGTTAAAGATCCCATCGTGTCCTTTGCAAAGAGTAGGCAAGTATTGCCGGCACCCTGGCCAAATTACAAATTCTTGCCAGAACCTTAATCGTACGTCAGGCCTGGCCAGCCTGTTCGTGAAAGACTTGAGCCAAGCTTCCCCCGGCCAACCCCGCAAGAATGTAGGCATAATTGTGGCCATTAGGAAAAAGAAGAATAAGAAGAAGTTGGCTGACGAAGATGATGTTCGCTGATTTCTAGGCAGATGGAAGATGTCCTTTCGGCAAATGGAAGGGTGGAAATCCGTCAGCGAAGCGGCAGGTAAAAATGCTTTGTTATATCTAAAAATTCAATTCCATTCAACCGACAGAAACACAGTGACATCACCATCACGATGTAATATTCTGCAACCCCAAGAAAGCATCTCGCAATGTGAATCAAGCCTTAAAGACAAGGGTTCAACACTCGACAAGCAGAGACTATATAGCATAACTGCAGACACAGTTCACCCTTGTTGGAGCTCATCATGACAGCATAACAATTTCAAAGAATCTTCTGTGGGCTAAACATCTTTTTGGACTTGTGTATAGTAAACCCCCAAACTATACATGGCAAGGTAAACAAATTGTGTCCCTTTACAGCCATTGCTGCAGGATTTGTGAACAAGTGTCATCTGCTACACAAACACAATTGTCTTTTGCCTTGAAGTAAAACCATTGTGACCCATAAATTGCAGTTAAGCCCTTGCAGTTAAAAAAAAAAAAATGCAACCCATTCACAAGAATGTATTAATAATGCAGAAGAATGTCATCATATAAGTTTTACAGTTGGGGAAAAAAAGGTGATTAAAATCCGTTCTCAAACCTAGAGCAACATCGTGACATCAACATCACGATGTGCTGAACTGTGAACCGTAGAGGTCGTCTTGCAGCAGGAATCAAATAAAAAATACAGACAAAGACAAGTGCTGGAGTTGCCATGTGCAGAATTCCATGGATGCAAAAAGAAGTAGAGTTGTATTGTGCCTTCAGATGAAGGAAAATGTGACAGCTTGTTGACTTACATGCTGGATCAGTGAAGACCTTTTTGACTTGTCCCATGAGAGGGTAGGATCCCACACCACAGGCGTCCCCACGAAAGTCATCAAAATCCAGAGCCCAAAGCATGCTCCCTCCCAAGTTCTGGTTCTTGATCCAACAAGCCTGCACACAGGAAATAATAATGCTTTGGAACTGCACTTCAAGAACAAGGAGGAGCATCTTTCATAGAAGGGAGTACATTTAACTATCACCAGGAAAAACGCTGATAAAATGTATTCTTCGACGTCTGAATGAATGCAAATCCACATCCAAGTGACTAATTTACTTGTATTCATTTCAGTATCCTCACATTTATCATAAACATGAAGAGAACAAAAATCTGTGCATGAGTATTTGAAAAAATAAATTAATTGAGAGAGCATAATTTTCTGTAAACGCAGCTGTGTCACTGATGGAGTGCCCCCCCCCCCCCGGAGGCTCGGGTCGGAATTTTCTAATTTGTTCACAGTGCCAGCGATAACTCACCTACTCTTCGTGAAGGACACCGTGGGATCTTTCACGTCCTCCAACCAATGCTAGCAGATGGGACACCCGGCTTAACATCCATCCAATGGATGGGGCACACATTGCTGTATCCTGACTCAGGTATAAACTGCCAGTCTAGTGTGTGTGTGTGTGTGTGTGTGTGTGTGTGTGTGTGTGTGTGTGTGTGTGTGTGTGTGTGTGTGTGTGTGTGTGTGTGTGTGTGTGTACCTCTGGGAGTCTAGGCTATTCTGCCTCCCTTTCAAAAATTCTGAAAGTTCTGGCTTCGCCCTTTCCTTCCGCATGCACATCATGCGTTCTTCTTCCCTTCCCTCCACTATCCCCTCTATCCTCCCAACCTGATTTATTATTTTGTGAGGCTCCTTCTCAGATCTCCTCCAACTACACTTTTCCTTGTCCTCTTTCTCTCAGATTTATTCTCGTAAATTTTACATTCTTCACTTTCCCCTTTACATATCGTCATGGTGGACCGTGGGGTGAACTCGAGGTCAAATCCTCCACCCGGCCGATCAATTTTGCGACGGATTGTCTGTCGAAGCATCCACTGGGAAAAGTGGAACAGATCTTTTCTTCGGTTTCCGAGGTATAGAAACTCCAATACGATCTGCCGCCTGCGATCGTTTCCCTAATAATTAGGATTTGGAGCCAAGCAAAACCCAAGGAAATTAACCGCAATGGTTTCGGCTTCCCAACGAGGGGTTTGCGACAAATTTCTAATAGCCACAAATGTAACCAGCATCACGGTTATTATTCCAAATCACAAACTGCGCTCCAGGCTGACACTCCAATGATGGTAACAGATTTTAATCTATCTATAATTCCAGCAGTGTGTGTGTGTGTGTGTGTGTGTGTGTGTGTGTGTGTGTGTGTGTGTGTGTGTGTGTGTGTGTGTGTGTGTGTGTGTGTGTGTGTGTGTGTCCGCTGATTCTCGACAACCACTGGTCCGATCTAATTGAAACTTGCCAGGTATATTGCTGGGGACCTGAGGATGTGCCTTTTCAAGGTTTGATATTAATCGGACAAGTGCTTCCCAAGTTATGGCCATTTATTTACCAAACCAATGACAAGACACGTTGTTGCGTGGGCGTGGCCGATGGGGAAGGGAAGCACAGCCGCGTTCCCCATTACGGGTTACAACGTACGGACTTCCGGATAATGATGACCGTGTATTCTAATAATTTCTCGATTTCTTATGCGCATTTATAGATAAACATAATGCCCCAAGTTTATTTATTCATTTTTTTTTTTTACGGGCACGTACTAGTAAATAATAAAAAGGAATGGGGGAAAAAAAAACGAGAAGAAAAGAGACACATCACAATAATTATTCACTCTATAAAACCCACATACCCAGGAACTTCGACGGATTATTGCATTATCCTATAGGCCTATAGCATTCAAATTACAGATATTCAGACAGGGCCAGGTCACAAAACACAGAAAAAAAAAAATCTGATCTCCATGTGATGCCTCTGTGGACTTGGTGCTGTGGTTCAAGGAGGGAACTACAATGATGGAGTTCTGGTGGGAATTGATGGTTGGGTGGACTGCATCCAGCTTTGTAGCCTCTTGGGTTCTGCGCATTTGTTCAGTGATGCTGAACTCCATCTCCCTCTTGGTCGTGTGCCCTGAGCTACGCAGTGCTGACTTCCCTTGAACTGCTCATCCTGAACTTTTGCAAGCTCCTCTCCCTCCGTACTTACTGAGCTCCTCTCCCCTCTACTGCTCCGAACCAAGAACCAAGTCTCTCACCAACTGCCCATTCTTCACTGCACAACCTGACCCTGATCCTCAGCTATTCTTACCTCGTGACCGTGTGCCGATTGATTCTGCACAGCCTCTCGAGCCTAACGCTACACCCACATTTATGAGTAGTTTCGGGTGGTCTTGGCGGTTATGGAGGGGGACTTGCTAGGCTCGCAGAACTGGCTATTGGCAGTGATTGCTTTGAAAGAAAAAAAAAAGAGACAGATTACAAAGGGAATGATTTAAAGACTTAATGAGGGGGGATGGGGAAGTTTATAGGCACACTACGGTAGGGAGGGGTCACAATTATCAAATCCTGAACAAGCTTCATTAGACATGTGCTCTGTCGTTTTCACACAGAAACCGCATATTGTGCTGAACATGTACAAATGGTATAACTCATCTATTTTGTATCCTTTCCCCCCTATTCACATCCCCGCAACAGTATTATCTTTACATAAACTTGAAGATGGACCCAAATCGTTTGAAATTAGTTTTTCTGGTTGCGATCTGATATTTACCTTCTCAGTGACACTCTCTTGGTCATCGTATCCTACCCATTGGTTGCCGCTGTAAGCATATGGAGATTTCTCACCATCAATACGAACCCTGGTCCAACCATTTGAAAGATATTGGCAAATCTGTGGGAAACATAGAAGGCATGAAAAAGAAAAACAAACAAACAAACACTTATCGATGACATTATATGTCGACATAACTTCTTTTTGAGGGACAAAACAATGACACAATGGGCAAAGTAATGTAAGGCATACATTTTACATGTACCAACTGGCTTCAAAGGGATGGTTTCACAGGCAACACATTGCTTCAGTTGATGTAAGACCTTATGAACAAAATTTTTTGCTGACGTCATGCTGAGCTTTAATGTCATCAACACGTAATGAACTTTAGATGATGTTTAAAGATGTTTTCTATTGTGCATTACCTAATCTGAATGGTTCATTACCTCTCCCACCAAAGCTGGACGAAAAATATGTTTTCACCCTGTCTGTCTGTCCATCTGTTTGTTTATGAGCATGATATCTCAAAAAGTTGTGGACAGATTCACACGAAACTTGGTGGACAAGTTGGGTGTGTGACAATGACGAATTGATTCGATGTTGGTGAAGATCCGCATCAGGATCGGAGATTTTTTTTTAATTTTCTATGATTCTTCAACATCGAGAAAGGGCCAAAAACAATACATAGCATGATAATTCAAAAGGTTATGGATAGAAGACAAAACTTGGTGGTTGAGTTGAGTTGGTGACAATAACAAAACCAATTGGATTTTGGTTTAGGTCCAGATCAAGATCCGGCTGATCAGTGGGAAACAAACCGTAAACTGTTCAGCCTCGTGGAGGTGTGCACTCCACTGAGTGCCGTTCTCGTTGCCCTCGCCGAAGTAAGAGGGTATTACATTTGGGTCCGTTTGTCTGTCTGTCTGTTACTTGGTGAAATTTTTTTTGCCAAGTATGTTGGTCTGTTGCGTTTGTCTGTTTTGTCATACAATTATTGGCCACAGTATTCAATCAATAGTTTTGAATTTTTTTCTGTGTGTAGGTGACCAGCCAAGGACAGCAACGCTAAATTTTGGTGAAGATCTGAGAATGTTTTAAGTGATTCTTCACCATTGAGAGATGGGGCTAAAAACGATATTGCGTGATATCTCAAAAAGTTGAGGATGGATTCGGATGAAACTTGTGGTCAGGTTGGGTGTGTGAAAAGCACCAATTGATTCAATTTTGGTGAATCTGAATCCGGATCCGGATTCGATAATTTTTCAAGTGATTCTTCACACTTGAGAGATAGGGCCAAAAATGATATATACAGCACAATATTTCAAAACATTATAAATGGATTCACACGAAACTTGGTGGACATGTTGGGAGTGCCACTTGGAAAAACTGATTCAATTTTGGTGAAGATCCAAATCCAGATCTGGGCACAATAATTATTTAATTTTTAACAGATTCTTCACCATTGAGAGATGGGGCTGAAAATGATATTGCATGATATCTCAAAAAGTTGAGGGCAGATTCGAATGAAACTTGGTGGACAGGTTGGGTGTGTGACAAGGACGAAGTGTTTTCGATTTTGGTGAAGATCTGAATCCGGATCCGGATTCGAGAATTTTTCAGGTGATTCTTGACCGTTGAGAGATGGGGCCAAAAACGATGTAAAGTATGTTATCTCTAAAAGTTGTGGACGACTTGTGACAAAACGAGGTGGAAGAGTTGGTGAGGTGACAAGAGCAAGCCGATTCGATTTTGGTAAAGGTCCGGAATCACATCCGACCTATCAGTGACACACAAAATGTAAACTATTCAGCCCGGTGGAGGTATGTTCTCTACGGAGGGCCGTTCCGTTTTGCCAAGTTGTCACTCTTGAGTGATTTTTCATTTGTTAATTATCTTGCCAAAACGAAGTTTTTGCAAGATATGTTAGTCAGCTTGTATGTTTATTTTTTTGTCTGTTTGTTTGTTTGCACGGAACTCTCGTGTTTTTCTCCACAACCGCTTGTCGGATCGAGACAAAATATTCACCATTGGTGCAACCACTCATGTAGAATGTTATATTGATAATTATGAGGTCATAGGTCACGTGGTGTGGCAGCCATATTGGAAAAGTGGAAAAACTTTGTACCTCCATCTCTGAAACCGCACCAAGGGAAAAATTTAAACTTGGCACATAGCAAGTACTCCTCATGGGGAATGAGTGTACTTTTTTGATGACGTCATAATTGCTTAAGTAGAACGCTACATCCGATCAGTGTAAAAAAAATTTGAGGGTCATTTCGGGATAAGATGGTGGGCAAAATTTTTTTGGACTACGTCATCGGTCACGTGATTTGCCAGCCATACTGTTTTATATATATATAAAAAACTTTAAAAAATCTTGTCTGAAATGGCTGAACAGATCGAGGTGAAATTTTACACATATAACCGCCTATCCATGAGGAACAAAAGGTTCACATATATGATGTCATAGGTCACATGGTTTGGCAGCCATATTGGATAGACCCTAAAACATATAAAAAAATCTTCTCTGGAAGAGCGAGAGATCGAGGGCAAACTTCACATAAATGTTCCCCAAGGCATGAGTGTACAAGGCTGTTGAGGAATAATTGATGTCACATAGTTTGGCAGCCATATTGGATTTAACAAAAATATTAAATAATGTTTTCTCTGAAGCTGCTTAATCAATTGATGTGAAACTTCACAATTGTGATCCAGTAGAGATGGGGAATATATGTTTTAAATTTCAACTTGATCAGACACATGGTCTGGCAGCCAGAATCATTTAATTTTTTTGATGTGGGGGGGGGGGGTTTGACTAAGGCTCACTTGGCTGTACCTGGATGGGTTTGAGGGTAGAGGAGTAGCAGCTGAAATGTGAATCCTATCCAGGTTCCTCCTGATGACATCATCTTTGCTTTTTTTCTTGTTTGGGTTCCTTCTGATTACTCGAATGCAGGACTGTACCTATTTGGTGTTCCATTTGATCTGAATTGAGTTTATTTTAATCCCATTCTAAATTCAATTGAAAAACAATTTAAAAAAACGTCATGGGTCAGGGTCAGGTGTCCAATCAAAGAGGGATTGCATCAAAGCGGGAAGCCTTGATGCCCGGTCATCACTGCCAGCAGTTATAAAGCGGTAGTTCTAATTATGTCTTATTAATTGCGTAACACACCAGTACACAAACACCACATAAAACAAGTCCTGGCGAGGGTCTGCAATCTCCGATTGCTCTTTTTCTTGTTGAAAATGTTTGAGGTATAATGTTGGCAGAACTTATTTTAATACTACAGCCTTTAATCAGATTTGAATTTGCAGCCTCTGGAGAATCCCATATCACCATTTCCACTCTACAAGCTCTCAGCATTATGCTGCATTGGCAGGTCATTCTACAGATGGACATGCCATCTTTGGGGAGGGGTGGGGAGGACACGATGATGACAATGCAACAGCTTTTAAGGTTGTAAAAGATTCCATGATATCTTCTAAACAAGTTTCAGCACTTTAGAAGGCAGCACAGCCACCACTTTCCTGTCCATCCATTGGGACCATACTCTGTGCAGAGCGTTGGTGCTGCCAAAGCAGTCTCCTGGGCTGTTGGGCACAATCCTGGACAGGTGTGCCCCTCCAACACAGGATATACAAATGGCTCAATCATCCCACCAAGCTGGTACCTATTTTGCTGACCTCAGAAGGATGACAGGCTGAGTCAACCCCACCTGATATTTATTCAATGACCAAGCAGGATTTGAACTCAGGACCCTAGGATCCCAAAGCTTCCACCCTAACCATTAAGCCAACACCAGGCATACTTTCCTATCTTGTAAGTGATTCTCTCTGCATGAAGTAAGAATAAGTCTGATGTTCAAACACAGGGAAAAAGTATTTCATCTTTGGCAGTGCAAATAAACAGAAAGATTGTACAATAAATATGTGTGTGCAGTTCAAAGAAAATGTAAAAATAAGACGAGGAATGCCTCTTTTATATCAGGGCAGGTGCAGGCGTTTTCAGGCTCTTCCATGGCTGTGTCATACCTCATAATAGGCCAACAAGCCATCTTGTCCAGTGATGGGCCCCCTTCTGCCTGCACCATAGGCCGGCGCACCTAGTTGTGTATAGGTAGTGCTCAAAGTGAATGAGCGACCATATCCGGGAAAAGCAACTACAAGCTTCTGTGATGGGGCTCCTTTGCTCTGCCAGTAAGCAATGACATCTCTCTGTGAGGAACATCAGAGAAAGCACAAACTCAACAACAACATAAATGGCCTTTTTCCTTTAAAAGCAGACTATTGACGAAAGCAGATTAAACAGACAAGGCATCAAACTTAGAATTGCACTAGTAGGGGTACCCGGCGTTGCTGGGGAGAAAAATTGAGATGTGGGGGGGGGCAGGAGAACTGCCGGGGCAGTGGCTGGGCCGGGGAAGCAGGTAGGGTGGTGCGGTTAGACCACATCAACAACCATTCAACCCCACATGCCACAATCCTGAGAGGGTGGTATAAATAGGGCTCAAACTCCTGCCATAGAGCTTTTCCATCCAAACACAAATACCCAGGCAGTTTGCAGTCAAATTTAACCTCAGATCTGATTGCTCAATACGTAAAGGAAACTCTTGAAAAGAATATCACGACAAATGAACATAACTAACCCGAACTTTCGGCAAGTCCAGCCATTCTTACTGTAATTCCCTTAATATAATTTATGCATCATAACCTCGAGCCGTTTGCACTATGAACATGTGCAAACATTTATAACTGTGTTGTACTGTTTCACTTGTATAGTACTGTACTTGTATTCGCTCTACCCACTTGTTAAAACGTTCCCTCATGCTTACTTTTGGTCAGTTAAGTTTGGGGTAGTTACTGTATGTATCAAAAGAGCGAATTATTACGCATAAATTATATTAAGGGAATTACAATAACTAAATGTACGAGAAGCTAGGATTAGGCAGGCTGTAATGACGTAAGGCGTGATATAATATGCGAGTTTAAACCAATGAGAGCCAGAGACGTCGAAGCCATGTCCACAAACCAGCACAATATAATACATACAAACATACATTGGGACCATACTCTGCGCAGAGCGTTGGTGCTGCCAAAGCAGTCTCCTGGGCTATTGGGCACAATCCTGGACGGGTCGCCACTCCGACACAAGATACTCGAATGGCTCAATCAATGTTGAAAACATTTTTTGTGCAGCCCATTCAAAAAATCAAGCCTCATCAAATTCATGGCCAAACAATAGAAGAAGCCAGAGCACAAAGGCAGGCGAAGTGACACGCTTCTTGATGTCACATGTGAGGATCGCTGCTTCTCGATCACGCAAGACAACTGGGAATATATCGGCGAGCAAAGGTTAACACATGAGGAGGCCGCCAATATAATTTAGAATTTAATTTAACAATATCATCATTATTAATGGTCATAAAAATAACCGAGTAGACTATGTTCACCACGAGGTCAAACTTGGTCCATGTGCGAAGTTTGGTGGCAATTGGCAGTAGTTTTTGCGTGATTGGTGTCACACACACACACACACACACACACACACACACACACACACACACACACACACACACACACACACACACACACACACACACACACACACACACACACACACACACACACACACACACACATTTATTAGATTAAGCAGACATTAAGATTAACAGATTGAGCAGACTCAGCAGATTAAGACAAAGCAGATTGCTATTATTACGAGCAGGTATCCACGGAGCCTCAGCGGTAAAAGCTCTTGCTCAAGAGAATGCCACATAGTTATTTGGGCAGTGCATAGGCAACAGACCGCTGCCTTGATTGCTCCAGAAAATTAAAAAAAAATAACCCAGATTTGAACCGTTGATCCACCATTGGCATTGATGGACTCAGCTGGCAGTGAAGCATTGTGAACGTTTTTACTTGTTCTTCAGCGATATTTGCGCTCTTTCTTTCCTGGCTTGAAGTTTATGAGGAGTACGTTTAACTTGCGGTGGTTTTATATCTACAAGACTACAATCGTTCCACAAGAATAGTTCAGGATTTCTATGCTTCCAAGATGGACTTTTCTTCCCACTTTCATCTGTGTCCAGCACAACAAAATGACGGGAACAGCGCATGTGCAGAAGGCATTGATGTGCCTTCCCAAGACATTGCTCAGTGGGCATTCGAGATATTTTGATTTGGAAATGCAGCCAATGGAATAAAGATTGTTTCTTCAGAACACTGTGACATGTCATGAAACCTGGGTCCATCTTTTAATGCTGGAGTGAAAGTGAGCCAGCACAGAGTGGATATACATTTTTGGTTCAGCCATCAGCTGGAAAGATTTTTTCAACAGTATGGAGGAACTTTCGAAAATGAACTTTCTTGTTTGAAGCAAAACCGTCAATCTGCAGTTATGACTTGTAATGCAGTGAAGTGAGAAAAGCAATTTCACAGGCGATTGCTTTCTCAGAGCATGACTTGTTATGAGAGCAGATGTACATTGGGAAGTTCTGAATCATCCCCCAATGAGGTCTAGGCTTACCCTTTCATGATTTTTATCTTCTCAAACCACTGAGAAGTATCTGGGTGGCATTACGTTTATGAACGACGAAGATGTCAAAGCATGTATCTCAAAATGGCTGCGTACCCATCCCAAAGATGTCCAGACATGTGGCGTCAAGGGACTGCCGCATTGATGGGACAAGTGTGATCATCTGGAAGGGTTGAGTTTCAACATCAACCTGAATAAATGATGAAGTTTCTTTAACATTCCTGAAGCAGACTTGCTGGCATCATGGTTGGAGCATCCACTCTGAATCTGCGAGGAAGATGGTTCAACCACTAGCTGAGTCATACAAAGCACTTAAAAAAAAATAGTATGTGCTGCTTCCTTGCTTGATGCTCGGGATGTGGAAGGATAGAGCATGGAGAAACAACTCTGAGAAGGCAATGGTAAAACACCCAGTATAACCTTTGCCAAGAAACTTATTCAGCAGCACCGACGCTCTGTCGAGTATGGTACATCAAAATAAAATAAAAACTGTGCGAGAAGATGAAGTCTACTCTTCAATCTTGAAGTACTCTTTTATATACGTATCTTATTTTTGAGTGTATTTTATATTTTGATATGTTTATTAAAATTCCACTTTCATACCACATTGTATCTGGTGCCTGCAGATGGGTAAAGAGAACTATGATGACATGTTCTGGTTAAGGTTTCAAACATATCATAGGTCATGACTGCAATGAAGTCCAGGTATCTGAAAAACAAAACATTTCCAGGTAATTTTGAAGTTGGACCATAATTATCAAAGAACTAATTATTATGGCACGTTGGAAGAATAACAAGGCAAAGGTTTCTTCATAAAAACTATTCAAAACCTTCTCTTCAGGACTTCAAGACTGTTCACTGCCATCTCAGGTCATCCTCCATCCACAACCATAATCGATTCTACCCTAATTTTTCCCTTAAGCCCACCCTTTTCCGAGTTTGCAATTTTTTTCCTTCCACTTTTGTGATTGAGATCCATTATATTCACCCCACCCCTTTGCCCTCATTCTTCCCCACGTCCGTTATTCCTCAAAGTCTCCCTCTATTTTGTCTCTCAACCATGCTGCTGTTGTGTCATCCCCTTCTGCCCTCGCCCCCTCCACCGACCTAAGACCTCCTTCTCCACTGTTCATTTCGTTCTGTTACATCCTGATCTGTTCCAACTACTCCACGAGCCTCGACTCCGCATACAAAAAATAAAAATAGATGAAAGGCATGAAGTCATAGTCAATTCAACATCTGTTTATGAACAAGTACATACATTATTTTGATCTGGTTCGACTACATTTTTATGATCTCGATATAATATCGTAATTTTTCAATATTATATAAGACAAAAAAAAATCTATTATATTTTGCCAATAGTCACAATAAGGTGGAGGTGGTGGAGGGAGAACATATGGGGAAAAGTTACCAAAACATGTGTGCAACTATATTGTTGAGATGTAGAATTCAGGATAGTAAGGTAAGAAATCAGGAGAGTAAGATAGTCCTCAATGCCGGCAAGTCTGGCATTTCACTCAAGCAGATTGGCAGGGACAGCAAGCAGCCATCTCTCTTCAGGACTGGTCTCCCATATCTACCGCTCCTGATATTAACTCAGCCTGGGAATTCTTCCACAGAATCTATATATATATATATATGTATCTATCTATCTATCTATCTATATATATATATATATATATATATATATATATATATATATATATATATATATATATATATATATATATATATATATATCTCTCTCTCTCTCTCTCTCTCTCTCTCTCTCTCTCTCTCTCTCTCTCTCTCTCTCTCTCTCTCTCTCTCTCTCTCTCTCTCTCTCTCTCTCTCTCTGTCTCTGTCTCTGTCTCTGTCTCTGTCTCTGTCTCTGTCTCTGTCTCTGTCTCTGTCTCTGTCTCTCTCGCAGATTCATCGCATCTCATCTTAATTATCATACCCTTCCTCCTGCCCATGGTACACTGAATCATGTGGTGAGGCAGTTGCTCTGAAACAACTTGCCTTCTCTTCCTGGAAGGCAAATCCAACTGAAAGCAATCTCTCTACATTGCAAAAAGTCCGCAACAAGTGTGTCCAGTCTCAGGAGAGCCAGTAAACATATGTCCAACCTCAAGAACGAGCTTTCAAACTTGTCTCCCTCTAAAACCTGGTGGCACCTTGTTAAGTCTGTCTCTAGCGTATGCTCGCCATCCATCCCTTCCCTCTCTTCAAATGGTACCACAGCTGACTCTCCTCATGAGAAAGCTGAATGCCTCAATTCTGTGTTTGCTTCCAAGTCTTGTGTCCCCAACCCCTCACTCTTAGTACTGATCCTTCCCCGTCATACCCAACTGCTCCTCAACTCTGTGTCATTTACACCTGAGAAGGTGGAGAAGTTTATTTAAACCCTCGACTCTAACTGCAACTGGCCCGGATGGCATCAGCTCACGTGTCCTAAAAACTTGCTCTGCTGCTCTTGCTAATCCCCTCTCTGCCCTTTTCATTCTATAATTTGCACTAGGTCACCTTCCATCTGCCTGGAAATCCATCAAAATCACTGCACTACATAAACAGGTACAAAAACTGATCCCTCCCCAACTCCAGACCGATCAGTTTACTTCCAATCATCAGCAAGGTCATGGAATCCATCATGGCAGTTGATATGAAATCTGTCCTTTTCTCCAACAACCTCATCTTAAATCACCAATTTCCTTTCAGACCAGGTCACTCTATCTTGGACATGCTGCTCCTATTCACCCAACAATGGATGGAAGTACTCAATGTCAGACATGAGATCAGGGCGTCTCTCTGGACGTATCTTGAGCTTTTGATAGTCTGGCATCCTGCTTTGCTCTCCAAACTGTCTGCCTATGGTATTCAAGGCAAACTCCACTCTGGGATTACTGACTTTCTCCATTCCCATAGCCATGGTGTGGCACTCAACGGAACCCTTTCTTGTCAAGGCTCTCGCTGTCAAGGCTGATGTACCACAAGTCAGTGTTCTAGACCCCATCCTATTCCTAATCCTCATCAATTAACTCAATGACTCTGAAAAATCCTCTATCTCTTTGTTCATTACTTTACTCTCTATCATGATATTCCTCATCCCTCTGATAGACAGGCAGCAACCTCTTCCCTCTCCTCAGACCTTGACAAAATCCCAAACTGGTCAAACACTTGGAACATGTCTCAATCCTGAGAAATCCCACACACTCACACTCTCTCTCCCAAAGCACCATGCTACAAACTCTTCCATTTACTTTCTCAACAACCCTCTTGAAGAGGTTCAGTCACTCAAACTCTTGAGTCTCTCTCTCAGCCATGATCTCTCTTGGGCAAGCCACATTTAAAAATTGCCCTCCAAAGTCGGACGCTGACTGGGCATCCTCCATTGTGAAAAGTCCTTTCTTGGCACACCTGAGTTCCTATCCACCTACAAGGCTTTAATCTGCAGCTCAATGGAGGACTGTTTTCTCCTCTGGACTGGCTCTCCTGCTTCACATCTTACATAGCTTGATGCGATTGAAACATAGGCCCTCAATATCATTGGAATCTCTCGTGATGAAGCTGAGTCTATGGGCTGATCACTTCGCCATCGCCAACAGGTCGGTGGTCTGTCTTCTTCTGCCTCATTTCTGGACTTGCACCCTCTGCCCTCTCCATGCCTTGTCCCCCTCAAGTATCGACTGAACACACGTGATCCACCAGCAACACCCTTCTGGTGAAACTGGCTAAATCCAGGTCCACTGCCCTCCTCCACTCATTTATTCCTCTTTTTTTTTACCACCTGGTGGAACCACCTTCTGTTCTCTCTGCAATGTCATTCTTCCCTCCAAGTCTTCAAGACAGCTGTTCTCAACCATCTCAAGTCATCCTCCATCCAAAATCATGATATTTTGTACACCTGTTAAACACCCCCACCGCTCCCAAAATTTTGCTTATGTATCCATATTGTCCACCCTTTGCATTCTCCCTTACCCCTCGTCATTACTTGCATCCCTTGTTTGTCTGTCTCCAGCCTGCTGTTGGCATTTCCCCTTTCTCCTCTGTTCCCTTTGTTGTATTGTGTCCTGATTTGTTCTGTCATAACTCTTCCATGAACCTAGAGCAAGTGTATATATATATATATATATATATATATATATATATATATATATATATATATATATATATATATATATATATATATATATATATATATATATATATATATTGTTGTGAATTCGCGCCCGCCGGCGTGCGAGCGGCCACGTAACACGAATCGCGGCACGTCGCCCACCGGACGGACAATTCCGTCGTGACCCTCTCGGACTAACGCCGGGAACTAGTCACGGGTGGGCCTTTCGGCCTCACCACGATCGTGCCAACCGGCCCCCCGCGTGGGATAGGGTTGTTCGCCAAATTTGACCTACCTAAGTACCCACACGGAGGGTAGACGGGGCGATCGCACCCCGCCGCAGGTCGACTTCGGACACGGGCCACTTTAAGCGACCCGTTCCGTACTATCGGGATAACCGAGCGGTGTTATATCGTCGACCTCGACGGTTCCGATTAATTATCGGGCGTATTTAGCCCACTACCAACCCTTTACGTGAAGTAAGATGGAGATTCAATTAAAGAAAAGACAAAGCGAAACGGGAAAAACAGTTCAACATAAGGCACATTTATTCCGCGGCAAACTGAAAGCACACATATACAATTACAATTATGCACCAAAAGCAAATGTAAAAGAAACACAACAATTATGCACCAAAAGAAATTGCAAAAAAACACAACAATGCAGATCTACTACCGACTACGCGAGCACACGGCAACACTTACACAGTTTTACTCTACAGATGGCGCCGACAACACATATACTCAAAAGCAAAAGAAAAAGGGCCACCCTCAAATACAAGGGGGCAGACCTGTGGCGCGAGACCGCGTGGAGCCTACCCGTCTTGTGATGAGCCGCAAATGCCGCGGCGGTGCCCCGACTCCGCGCTCCTCCGCGGGTTTCGTTGGCACTGCTTGGAATGGGGTGGGAACGGGGCCCCCTTTTCGCACTATCTCAGCGCGGGGGGAAACAGGGGGGGGTTGTTGATGCTCTGGGGAAAGAGGATAGCTGGCTTGCTTGGGTCCCGTGACGAGCGACTCCACCGCGTTCCCGGCTTCCCCTCTCTGCAGCTCCCCGACAGACTCCGAACCCCGACAGACACTCTCCTCCAGACCCGTCTTGACTGCTGCTGCCACACTCCGCCACCGCCACACCTCTCCAACTCGCCCGAGCCCGAAACAGAAACTGACTGAATTCGCCCCGCGCTCGGCGCTTTATAGTGCGGCAGGAGAAACCATATGCAAATTTCCGGATCAGGATGGGCTCGGGGGCGGAGCCACGCTCGCCTATTGGATGGAGGAAAAGTGGGCGTGAACCTCCCCTGATCCTCGAATTTGCATATATCGATTCTACTCCGACGCGCCTGGAGGCGGGGCCAAATCGCCCCGCGCTTAATGATTGGAGGGATCGGAAGTGGGCGTGTATCATTCCTGATCCGACTTTTCCTCGGAAAGGCCGCTTTTTGCACCCGCGGCTCAGCGCGCGTCCCGCACGAGGCCAGGACAGCCTGATGCTCGGTGCCCACAAGCGGTGCGGGAATGGCGGTAGGAGGAGAGGCGAAGGTGGTGGAGGGTTTATTGTGGCAGTGATGGCCATGGCGACGCTTGGAATGGCGGTGATGCGATGATTGAGAGTGCGAGTTGTGAAGGTAAAGGTCATGGCTGTTGGCGTTGTTGTTGTTGTGAAGCGGCGTTGCGGTTGGTGGTTGTTGTGTGATGGAGGTTGAGACGTGGTTGGTTTAAAATAAAGATATAACAGAAAAACGGCTATCTTAAAGGGTCGCAGCCCGAATGAATCACATTTATTCCCTCTAAACAACGGGTTTGGGGCTAACTACACATGTACTTACAGAGATATCTCACCTACGGGACCTGAATGGTGGTTCGCGAATTTCCTCAACAATATATATATATATATATATATATATATATATATATATATATATATATATATATATATATATATATATATATATAATATGTATTGTTACAGTGCCGGTGTCGGCCGCCAACCGACCGCTCTGACAGAGCCGCAAGTCGAGTCGGCCTGACCGATCGCCCGGAATATAGATCGCCGCCCGAATAAGTCTTAGTCGACGGGTCCTTGTACAAGAACCGAAATACGCCAATGGGCAGATCACGTGGGGTAGGGTTGATTGCCAATCTTCAATGTACCTAAATACCCACGTGATCCAACTACCGGGGTATTCCAGCCTCGACGGAACTCATACGGAACAAGCCGCTTAAGCGAGCCTGTCCCATGCGCGATTCCGAGTGGCTTAATCGCCGAGAACCGTCGGTCCAAATGTCCCCCTTTTATGGCAAACCAACGACTTTCTAATTACCAACACACAAAATGCTCAGTCAATGAAAGAATTGACGCGACGAGCTGAAAACATTTAACAACTGGGGTATTTATTAATAATAATGGGGAACTAGGGAAGCACGTAAGAGCAGAACTATACCGACTTCACGAAATGCAATGCAAAGATTTACAGCACACAAAGCACTAAACAACTTCCTACTTGTTAGACGGGCCCACGGACACACGTACGCACACACACACACAAGAAATGGTGGCTGAGGCCTTTAATAACGAGCTCCAGCTCGGAGGACAGGTGAGCTGAAACCCAGAATCTATCTCGAACCTCTCCACCTCGTGTGGTCTTCAAGTTGCTCAGAACCAGGCTCCAGCGAGAGCAAGCTGGATCCAATCGCCGTGAGCCGCGATCCTTCCCGAGCTCCCGCGAATCCTTCCGCACTTCTCAACACGTGCTGGTGAGACGAGGCGCCGATCCTTCCCGTTGAAGCGTCGCTTCCCCGAGGAACCACCTCCAAGAGGTTGATGAGTCGCACCAAGCCGGGAACCAAACGGAGAACAAAGAGCTCCACGAACCAAGAAGAAGAAGAAGCCACCATTCACAGCTCGAGCCGAGCAACCGGCTCAACTTTCTTCCAAAACAAAGCAGCTCTCCAAAAAGCCTACTGAGCTAAGCAGGACCCGAAGCTCTGCTGAACAACTCCTCTGCAGAAGCAAAAAGCTTCTGAAAGCCTCAACCCTAACCCAAGCCAAGCAGGACCCGACAGTCTGCTGAATGACCACTCCCCCACTCCCAACACGAACAAAGAAAGGATCTCCTCTTTATCCTTCTCCGCCCCCTCCCTGCGCCCAGCGTGACTCATGCCCTCGTGATCCATCCCCCGCTCAACCACGGGTGGGAGGGAGTTGTTGACGTCATGAATCACAGGACGGAAGGGCTCTTCTCCCTCTTCGCAGAAGAGGGGGAGGGACGTCTCCATTGTTCGCTCCCTAACTAATAAATCGATCCGCAGCGCATCTAATCGATTCCTAAACATTTAAACAATGGAAGGTGAGCTATCTAGGGAACAAGCACTTATCGACAGAGCTGACTAAAGGAACCTGTGTGTTGTGTGCAATCAAATTCCAAATTCGTAACAGTATATACATTAATTTGTTTGGCACATACATTTAAAATACAACAAAACACGTTTTACCTTTGTGCCTCTGTGACCAGATGGCACATTGCAGATGTTAGCTTACCCATGAATCAGGTCCACTTCATAGCCACCATTAATTATGTCTGTTGCAGCAGCAGCGGAAATAGTAAGTAATAACCGAGATTTTCCTTCCTGGATACTGTCTTCATCAAAAGCTTTCCGCAGAGTCTGTGACATAGACATGTTGGGATATTGATATATGGATTGGATGCATCTCAATATAAATCTCAAAATGGTAACTAATATCTACATGGATTTGATAAAAATTGTTTCCAAAACATGGCACGTCCTGGGATGCAATAATCTCTCCTGGCGATGCAGCAGAACAATAGTTCAGTCTAAAAATGTCGTTAATGAGAGAAGAAATTTGACAGTTCAATATCAACTGTGGCTACCAACTGAACTACCCTGCAGCCTACTACGAGCAAACAAAATTATAGTATCGAAATAATTATGCCAATATTATAGTCAATATGATTAAAACGACATCATTACAGAATCTCAAGGCACACCTGCAACAGGATCGTAAACCTCTGTTTGTCCTCACGTGGACTCCCCCGAGCTCCCGGATACTCCCAGGCCAGATCCAGTCCATCAAACCCATATTTTCGGCAGAACGTCACTGCAGACCGACTGAACGTGTCCATGTTCATTTGGCTGGAGACCACCCTTGAAAACCTGGAGAAAAAGGTCAGTCTCATTCAGAGATAAAACCTTTCCGACAACAGAATAATTCAGCAACAACTGTACCATTAGAACTGCCAGCGGGTACTGAGGATGGGAGTAACATTCTCAGCCCACCTTTGGTGGGCAATGTGCTGTGGCAAATTCTTGGAAATGCACTTTATAATTTTTGTCATTTTAGAAAGAAAGTTTATTGATCACAACATATCATCCTCCATATCATAATTCTGAGAAGGTTCCATTATATTATTAGGATAAAGGGAGATAATTTGTAATACCGGCTTCCACCAAAGGTTGCGTTACTTCAGCCACACACATGCATGTGCATTTAATGCCGGGAGACGGGATGCCCAGTTTCACTTCCTCCAAGGGACGGCACACACATTGAGGAACATGAATGACACCTTCACCATTGTGGATACAGATATGGAAGACCACCTTCTGGGGCAACCTGGCCTGATAAACCCCAGCAATAACTCTACAATTGAAATGGAAAAATAAAGCAAACTGGCCTTCTTGAATGTGGAGGTTCACCGTAAGCCTGACGGCTACCTAAAGGACTTTGGTTAACAGGAAACCAACCCACACCAGCAGGTTACTGAATTTGGATTCCTGCAACCCAATCTCCCACAAACGCAGTGCAGCACAGATCCTGGCAGCTCGAGCATGGACAGTGTCATCTTCCAAAAGCAATGCAATTAAAGAAATCTGATTAGTTAGAGAGTCCTGCTCAAAAATGGGTACATCAAAGGCAGACTCCCCATCCTGGAAGAACCAAAACTGAAAGAACAGAAGGCGCCAGACACGCTTGGGCACTGTGTATTGCCATATTACCCGGGCCTTTCCGAAATAATTGGCAAGATAGCACATAGCACATGGATTGGTGTAGCCTCCAAGCCTCTATGCACCATTCGCAATGTCATTTCAAAACTAAAGGACACTATATCAACTTGTGATAAATCTAGAGTAGCTTACCATTCATCATGTGGAGACTGTGACCAATTCTACATTGGTGAAACCAGAATAAATTTAAAACAAAGACGAGATGAACATGATCAATTAATTAGACTTAGAAAGGTGACACAGTCGGCCATAGTACATCATTGCCTGCAACCTGTCCACAAATTTAACTTTGATGGGTCCCGTGTCTGAGACACGACGTCCAAAAAAAAACGACACAGGTTGATACTGGAAGCATGACATGTAAAGAGCCGAGGGAGTGGTCTTACTGGGCAGACAGTGGACATACCCACACAAAACACACTTCTGATACAAATTGAGAAAACTGGATCGTGCAAACAGCTGGATAACGTGAGCAACAAACAACAACACTCAATCCCAAACACCACATCCACATGTGTACAACACCCATTGGGAACCCAAACAATCACACAACCCACACGTAATCACGGCCAACCCAGACAGGAAGCCTGAGCTCCTATCCACCTACAAGGTGATCCACCAGCAATGGTTTTTTTGGTGGTGCGGGGTTTTCACGGTAACAGAGAAGAAGGCTGCACGATTCTCATGTTCATGCAAAGGTAACCACGTTTGTGCCCCGGAAACACACAAACAACGAGAGCACACACACACACAGACACACACACACAGACACACACACACAATAGATCACATGTAAATATATATATATAAAAAAACAAGAGCAGAGCAGCCCATCAATGATGCGATTGGTCGTTTATTTACTTGAAGTTTGCAAAATAAAAAAGCACTCCTCCATTTGACCTCACACTTCAGCACGTGACCGGAAATGAGAGGTAATATCAGAAATAAAAACCGGTCATGTGCCGAGGCTCAGGGTCTTTTGGCCTGAGGAAGCATGCTGGGAAGTGGGTGAAATGTTACCTGAGACGGGTCTTCTCTTGCTTGTTGCTTTAATTGGCGGAGTATATATATTTACTTTTGGTTGCAAGCGCTTTTTCTCTTTTAAAATGTATAATTCAAAGAACCCCAATCATATATATATATATATATATATATATATATATCGTTACGGATTTCAGAATCCGATACGATGAATACATACCAACATTCAGGTCCTCAGATAGTTATTTCCTTAAATGCATGTCCAGGATAGACCCATCCTCATGTCTGGTGGGATTCTAAATGTGATACGTTGAGAAGGGTAAAGAATAGATCCCCTCTCTCATGGAAAGCTTTTTCTCTTGAAGACAGGCACATTCATGCATGGCGTTTCTTTCACGGATGCCGACGCCTGCCTGTTTTTTTTCATCAACGTTGACCCCTGTTTTTTATCCACTGACGCCGAGACCCACCTCTTTCCATCGACGTTTGGACACCCCGTTCCACAGCTCTGTGGATGCTGACTGGCTCCTGTTCATGTCGGGCTGAACAGTGAGGTAATAATTGTTGTTGACAGTTTTATGAGTGACTCATGTTTGTGCTCGGTAATTCTGACAAATGGCTGTTTTTTGCTCGCACAGCACCACAGACATGGCCTCGTAAGCCAGGAATAACTGGGCCGTGCGGGGTTTTCACGGTAACGGTGCGCAAGTGGGGCGGGGTGAATTTGGGGGGAGTCTGTGCCGCCGAGACAGGCCGCCTATAAAAAGGAGAGGTCCGTTCTTGACATGAGGGGCTGTGAGAGCGGCGCGCGTGGGTCAGTCAACAACGAGTGAGGCACGGGTCAGTCGACGAGTGAGGCATGGGTCAGTCGGCAACGAGTGAGGCACGGGTCAGTCGGCAACAAGTGAGGCACGGGTCAGTTGGCAACGAGTGAGGCACGGGTCAGTCGACAACGAGTCCGTTTGGCAGTCAGTTGGCGTCAGTTAATCATTGCCAGTCAGACGGCTGCTTTGTCATTTCAAGTCAGATGGTTGGTTGCTTCATCGTGCCAGTCAGACGGCCACCCTTGGCGTACCTGTTTCTTGGGGGTGATGTCGACTGGCGTTCAAGCCTGTTGGCAAGTGGGTGCACGGTAAGGCTGGGTGCTGGCGACGGACAAGGCACGCTTCCACATTTCAGGACGCTCGTTTTTGTTTGATGGACGACTTCTCTTTGGTTGCGAGACGATTCTCCCCCCCCCCACCCCCCCCCCCCGAATGATCTGCCGGGTACTGTTGCCTGTGTTTAGTTGTTAAGTAAGTCAATCCCTGACAAGCATCTGCTCTTTGTCTCTTTTCCTATCACTCCGATGCATTTTGCCTGATTAATTATTTATTTGCTTGCGATCATTTTGATTGATTTAGAATTTATTTATTTTTACCTCATGGAAATAAAAAGTTATTTTATTTATTTATTTATTTTCTTATTAATAAATTGCTTTGTTGACGTGACAACCTGTCTGTAATTGTCCTTTCCTTCCATTGATAAGGCATTGTCCGAACCGAGATAGACTGGGAGGTAATTACCACACGACTTGACCAATAATAGTCGGCATGCACCAGTGGTTAAACGCTCGGCCGCCCTAATCAAGATCTAATAGAGATAAGATTGATGCTTTGCCGAGGGTGCGCTCCCCGTTCAGGTAACCATGTGACCTCTAGTTAAAAGGCACAATTAGACGGTGGACACTGGAACTCGTGGTTAACTGGGCGGCGTTCGTGGTTTTAAAGCAACTCACTGTACCACAAAGTTAATTGTGTGCAGTGGCTCCAGGTCCGGCTCTTCCGAGGACAAATGGGAATTAACCCCCCCCCCTCCCTCATAATACACTCAGTACCTGCGGCCATAACAATATATATTATATTATACTATTATATATGTATATATATATATATATATATATATATATATACATACGTTACATATTGTGATGTTTGTCGGGTAGATGGGGGAATTTTGTAGTAAAGTTAGGATTGTATAAAGGGGAGGGGTGGTGCTGTGTTAATTAGGAACGGATTAAGTTTAATTTCTCCCAGTATGTGATTGCCCCCTGTGACGTTGTCCTATGTTTTTGCATTTCAAGACCGGCAATAAAAAGGAATGTCAATTTAGAACAACAACCGAGCCGGACATTTCCAAGCAGGTGGAAACCCCACCTCCAGGAATGACAACGAGCAAGACCATGCCCCTTGGGGGGGAGGGATGATGGATGGGGTGACATCAGAGAGGTTTGAGAAGGAGAGACACGAGGATGGAGTCAGGATCGGCGGTCGAGAAAACAGGAGCATGACGGGAGGTCCTGTGAGGAAGGCGATGGAGAAGGAGGTCTCGTTGTTCTGGCTTCCCCTCGACACAGTGAAGAAGACTGCACGATTCTCATGTTCGTGCAGAGGCGAATTTGCTTGTGTGATGGAGCAAGACGCTGGCCATTGACTGTTTGGCTGTGTCATGTGAGGCAGCGCCTCGAAGCCTTGTGTTGTGCCATCGGGGAAGAAGGCGGTGCCATTTCGCAAAGGAGCGGCGTCGGCAAGTGCGGTCGTAAAAATAAGCTGCACGGCAGTTCTGAGCCCTGGTGTTGAATATCACTGCCAGAACTACCTCCAATACGCTTCCTGTCCAGGTGCCATTTTGGGCGCGTTTTCCCACGCAGTGACGACACGGTTTGGTGAACACGAAGCTTCAGAAACTCATCTCTGGCACACGGCTAAGTGCCGGGAGAAAGGGAGGATTATACTTTTATTTATTCCGTCCCCTTGTCTACATTAAAGTCTGTGTGTAGGTGCCTCAAATAGGAATTTAGGTTACCTCACGTTTCATTATTATCCCGTTTTGATTTATTTCCATTATAAACATTTGATTTCTGTTTATTAAACCCTTATTTATTAACTTTGCTTGTGTTGTCTATTTGTTGTGGGTTAGAGTATAAGCCTGTGTGCCTCAGTTCTGGTGGCGTGCCGAGCTGCTTCTTTCCCACGCGTGCCATAATTATCGAGAATCTCGGCTGCAAGCCTCCAAAGGAGAAAACTGTTTAGCGATCCTTTCAGGCAGTGTTAACCCTCCCCTCCAGATGCGACAATATGTATATGTGAATGTACAGGGTGTCCCAAAAGTCACCGAGGGATGTAGAAATTAAATAACATTTGTTTTTTAAAATAATTTATGATTGTTTTTATATCAAAAGAAAATTTACAAACTGGAGATAAATTTGCTTTATTTATGAAAAATGATACAGCTTAGATGTCCTCCATTTTCGGCTTCACAGAGACAGGCTCTTTCGACAGCATTTTCCATAACAGCGGACAATAACTCTGGCTGCAGCCCTCTAATTTCTGCACAGATGTTCTCAAGCTGCTGAATTGTATGGGGCTTATTGATGTATACACGCTCCTTTCGGTAACCAAAAAGAAAATAACCGGGAGGCGTCAAATCAGGAGAACGTGATGGGCAAGAAATTTCTGAATTTCGCGAAATTATTCGGTGTCCATGCTTTTTGGGTGAGAATAATTGATCAATGAAATTTAAAATAAAATTCCACGATTTTGGTTCTTTGTTTAGATGTAAATTCTTCCATGGGTAATTTCCAAATGTTAATCTAAATTCTGAAAAGAAAAGAAAAACAAATGATTAAAAAACAGAAATGTTATATAATTTCTAAATCCCAAGGTGACTTTTGGGACACCCTGTATAAGAATGTGTGTGTATATATATATATATATATATATATATATATATATATATATATATATATATATATATATATATATATATATATATATATATATATATATATATATATATATATATATATATATATATATATATATATATATACATACAGATGTTTGGTACTACGGAAGCCTGGTGTTGGCGCAGTGGTTAGGGCAGCGGCTTGGGATCCAAAAGGTCCTGAGTTCAAGCCCCGTTGGGCCACTGAATTAATACACCAGGGGGTTGACTCAGCCTGTCATCCTTCCAAGGTCGGCAAAGTGAGTACCAGTGTACTGGGCCGGTGTATACCCCGGTTAAATTAGGTGTACCATATCCCTGTGTCGTAAGAGGCGACCAGGGTTGCGTCAGGAAGGGCATCCGGCGTAAAACATGTGCCAAATCACTATGCGGATCATACGGATGATCCGCTGTGGCGACCCTAACGGGAGCAGCCGAAAGAAGAAGAAGAGGAGAGGAGTTTGGTACTACAGAACTTTAATATGGATACAAACAAACACGAGATAATAGTGACCGAAGATTTTCGTGCTGCACTATTCAGGGTAAAAATCGCAGCAAGTGAAGAAGGAAGTGAAGGCGTGTGCTTTATACGCAGATCTCAATAAGGTAGTCACTGATTGGTTCTACCGTAATGACGTCACGGTTAATCTGAACGCCCATTGGTCGGCTCATCATCTTCATCTCGAGCTCCCATTGGCTGGAGCAGAGTTCGTCGATGATCGACGTTTGCAACCGCATCCTGGAGAGAGGGGGGATGGGTCTCCCCAAAGGTCCATTCAACATTTGTTACCGTACTTCCCTTGATCTTTCCATGCGGAAAGAGATACAGAGATCGTACAAATTCCTTTTGACGACATAATATTGGATCGGTGGTAAATATGAAGGTTGCTTCCAACATACGTAAATGAAACGAGCTCCAACCTCAGCTCAATATCCTGAACATATCTGCATTGTACTGGTCTGCACAGATAGGGCTGGCAACCAGGTTCTGTGGAATGGCAGATGAAGCAGGTACAGTGGCCGGTGGTTGCTGGATGTTTCTCCATGCTCGCACTGGTTGTGTTCTAACCCTCACAATCTTTCTTCGAATCGCCAAGGGGACGTGTTGTTTGATCCGATCAGCCAATCTTAGTGTTGTGCGGCCCACGTACCGAGCTTCACATCGGCACTTAAACTCATAAATAACATTGCTGGTTTGTGAGGTGGGTAGCACATCCTTGTTGACTGAAGTCAGCAAACGGCGAGAGGTAAAGTTTACTCGGGTTGCACAACCAGAAACGTGTTGGAAACAATATGTTTAACTTGTACTTCAAACCTTCGTGATGACTGCCCTTTCCAGGGCATCCTGATTCAGGCGTTCAGACCAATGGGCATTCGGATTAACCGTGACGTCATTACGGTAGAACCAATCAGCGTCTACCTTATTGAGACCTGCGTATAAAGCACACGCCTTCACTTCCTTCTTCACTTGCTGCGATTTTTACCTTCAAGAGTGCAGCACGAAAAGCTTCGGTCACAATTATGTCATGTTTGTTTGTATATATACATATACATATACATATACATATACATATACATATACATATACATATATATATATATATATATACATATACATATATATACATATATATATATATATATATACATATACATATATATACATATATACATATATACAACAATATACATATATACATACATACATATACATACACATCAAAAGATTTGCCACTCAGGATTCATATTTGTAAAAGAAAGAAGCAGCACACTGAGCAATAAAATAATTCAAATTAAAATTTTTAATTGAAGCCTGACGTTTCAAGAACAAACTACTTCTCTTCCTCAGGGCGTTGAGTGCTGTGGTGGTAACACCGTTAAGTTCCGTTGGGGACAGTTCGCATCATGGATTGGTCCAAGTCCTAGCCAATCACAAGGCTTCCTTGCAATTGCATGACTGCTGTTTGTGCTGACGTTGTAATCGATTGTGTAGTGCTTTGTATGTGGGATGCAATTTGTTGTGTGGTGTGCTTACACAATGACATTGTGTAAGCATATGAACTAACTGTTTTCCCATTGTCTCGGGTCACTCACCTGCATTTGATTTTTCATTTATTTGTTTTAATTTATTTACCTTTTCATTTACGGGTGCTTCCTGATGGTTCTGTGATTTTTTTTCCTGGTGGATCGACTTCGTTGTCCATCGACACACAAAATTACCGTGCTTCCCCATTGTCTCGGGTCACTCACCTGCATTTATTTACATTTTCATTTATGGATGTTTTCCAAAGATTCTCTGGTTTTTCTTTTTCCCGGTGTATGGGCTTCGATGTCCATCAGCACGCAAAATTTCAGCTTTCTACGTCACCAGGAAGGCATCGATCTTTAATATCAGTCAGTGAGTCAGTGGTTAGAAAGAGCTTGATATATTCGATGCAGCCATATACGCATATGCTCCATTATCGATAGATAATATACCTATGGGACTTAGTCTTACACTGTGGACATTGATGGATTATGGTTCCACTATTTCTCACAATATAACATTTTCATGTGTGTAAACCTTCATTCATTTGGCACGTCACTTATTACTCAAAGGAAAATGTGAAAAAAGAAAACACATCAACACCACCACCACCAATGTCACAAACAACAAATTTGGAACTTACGTAGCTGATCCAAAGTTCCATCCTCCAACTGATATGAGAATTTTAAGGTCTGGGTTCCTGCAGGAAAAAAACACATATCTCATTAAAAAAATCGACATGGCTGTATTTGTACAAAGTGCTGCAGCATGTATTTTATGATGCGTTTCATATGAACTGCAATATTTCAATCCACTTGATTGTTATTTCGATTATTGGATAGTCCACATCAGGTTTGGTGGTTATACAGTGAATAAGCTGACAATGTTGTTGTGTATTTGCACACATTCACTTCCTACTTAGTTGATGCAGGTATTGGATTTAACATTGCTGTGGATTATAAAGGAAGATTATTTACTCATGTGATGTGACATGTAATCCATGCAGAAAGGTCGACTTCCTAGAGGCCTCATTCCTTCCTTCAATATCCTAAAACTTCCTCAGTTACTTTAATGTCCTCTCTGCCTCTACTTATTTATTTTATAAATGCGCCCTCACTTATACCGATTTCTTATTTTGCATTCAGTCAGTCTGTCATTGTGTAAGGCTTGCGGCAATATTAAATATATGATTTTGTGTTTAGATTTTATCCTGTACAATGGAGGTAATTATTGGCTCTGCAGTGGTCTCTTGGTTCTTTTGTTTATTTGTAAAACAACGCATGCAGAGCTAAAGCATATTTAATGCAGCAACTGTTCAAGCCACTGACATCATCGTAATTGACAGTGTGCATTCGACGTCATCGTTCAATGAAGAAAACAACAACACATCCTCTCTCGGTGTTGTAAAAGGTAGATCAGCTTGACCTCCTGAACGGGAGGACGTTGAAAACAACAGATAAGCTTGACCTCTGTCGTGGGAGGACGTGAAACCGAGTGGGGTCGGTTGTAGATAGCAGCTTGACCCCCGTGCACAACAGATCGAGTTTGACCTGCATAGCGGGAGGACGTTTGAAACAACAGATTGAGCTTGACCTCTGTGGCAAGAGGACGTTCATGGAAGAACTTGAACAAGAGACATTAAAGCAGCCATTCCTCGCATGCGATCTACGGACCGGGCGTCTCGATCTACCGGGCGTTCGATATTTCAGCAGGAACACCGTCACAGAATGGGGAGCTCTGAGTACTCCATCAAGCTGCGAATGAAGGCCTTGTCAGTGGATAAAAGTTCAGCTGTGCCAAGGAAGGACGTTGCATGACAGAGGATGCCCAGCTGATAATTTTCTCAAGGTCTCAAGAGAGGGAAGAGAGTGCTGCCTGCCGATCTGAAAGATGAAGAATATCATGGCAGAGGGTGGAGTCATCAGCAAATAGCAAAAAAGGATTTTCCAGATAGTCAGAAAAATCGTTGAAGAGATTCTGTTGAGAGCCACACATTGGCTATGAGAGTAGAGGAAGTGAGTAACCTCAGAGTGGAATTGGCCTTGGATGTCATAGGTAGAGAGTTTGGAGAGAAACCAATTTGCAAGGAGGTTTGTCATCGCCAAGCCCAGATTGGAGGATTTGCCGTTGGGAGAAATCCAGGTCGAAAAGTTCACAGATTGTGTCAGTCCCATGGGGTCACAGAAGTCCTTTGCTGAAGTGCTATGGCTGGTGAGAGAGTTTCCGACACCCAGCCAATTTGCTTATACATAATATAAATCACCACATATGAGGAAGAGAGAGTTGGGAGGAGTGGTTACAAGTTGGTCTATGTTGTCAGAGCGAGAGAGCCATTGAGAGACAATAAGGTATCAGGAGATGTCCTGTGGGAGAATGGATTTTCTAAACAGATGATATCCAGTTTATCTCTGTCTCAGTAGAGCGGAGGCCTCAGATGGATGAAGTCCACAAAGTTAGGGGAATGGGAGAAGGAATTGTTAGCAGGGTGCAGGAATGTGGAGAGTAGCTTGGGAAAGTTGTAGCGCGAGGAAGCTGGAAGGTTGTGGCGTAGGAGGAAAGCTGGGAGGGTGCTCTGAGGGGTGGAGGTGAGAGGGGATGGGACCAGGGAGAAGGTGAGAGGGGACGGGACCAGGGAGAAGGTGAGAGGGGGCGGGACCAGGAAGAAGGTGAGAGGGGGCAGGACCAGGGAGAAGGTGAGAGGGGCGGGACCAGGGAGAAGGTGAGAGGGGCGGGACCAGGGAGAAGGTGAGAGGGGCGGGCAGAGGGAGAAGGTGAGGGGGGCGGGACCAGGGAGAAGGTGAGAGGGGCGGGACCAGGGAGACGGTGAGAGGGGCGGGACCAGGGAGAAGGTGAGAGGGGCGGGACCAGGGAGAAGGTGAGAGGGGCGGGACTAGGGAGAAGGTGAGAGGGGCGGGACGAGGGAGAAGATGAGAGGGGGCGGGATGAGCGAGAAGCTCAGGGGGAGGGGTGAGGGAGAAGGTGAGAGGGGGCCAGGACGAGGGAGAAGATGAGAGGGGGGAAGGACGAGGGAGAAGGTGAGAGGGGGGCGGGACGAGGGAGAAGGTGAGAGGGGGCGGGACGAGGGAGAAAGAGGGTGAGGCAGAAAAATGGGAGACAGGAGGGAGATGGGGAAGATTGGAAAATGGGAGGGGTCAGGGTGAGTGCAAGCTTTGAGGGGGTAGGGTAAGGGGAAGCTTTGAGGAGGTGGGGTGAGGGGGATGCAGAAAGAGAATATATGAAGCAAGGGATGCTGAAGAGGGTGACACATAGACCAGGTGGGGTTGGAAGGATGCGGGCATGTCCAAGACATGGGGGAGGGTAATGCCATGGAGAGTTTTGACACGTTGTAAGACGTGAAAGGGAATCGATTGTCGTGATCAGACAACGTCTGCAATTTGGACTTCACAAGATTGATAATTTGGATATACGGAGACAGATCTCATGGGAGGGGTGGAAAGAAACATTGTTGAAGGCAAAGAGGAAAGTGGTGCTCTAGGTATGGGAGGAGGGTTGAAGGATCAAACATTTAGGAGTGAGACAGGTTTGAAAAATCCTGCTGAAGAAGAACAATAAGAAGAAGAGGAATAGATTGAGATGAAGAAGAAGAACACAGTGTTCCTCAGGTAGAAATAAGGAATGTGAAGCATTTTAAAATGTATTTAAAAACTTTTTACAGGAAGAAGCATTTCATTCAATTAAGATTCAGTTTGGCGATCTTGAGAAAAGGAATGGATAAAGAATGAAGTGCAGTCTGATTATTTTTCTTCTTTCTCTTTAATGGCCACTTATATCCCACTCTGTGGGGTCAGCGGGGGGAAGCTTGGCCTAAGTTTTTACGAAATGGCTGGCCAGGCCTGACATTCGACTAGTTGGGGCAGGAATTTGGAATATGGCCATGGTGCCAGTGATAGCTCACCGACTTTTCACAAAGGACACCATGGCTCTAACGTCCACCAACGGATGTTAGCAGACGGGACGCTTGTTTAATGTCCATCCAAGGGATGGCACACACATTGATGAATAACCATGCCTGTGAAACACCAGGCTGACAGTTTATAGCTGGGTTGGGAATCAAACCCAGGCGAGACAGCTTAGAGACGGGTGTGCGTGTGTACCTCTAGGCCATCCTGTCTGTCAGCCCCAGTACAGGCTGAATGATTCATCAATGTTTTGGAGTGAAAGGAAAAAAATATTTTTGTTATTGTTGAAGCGATGAGGGGGTATAGGATGAAGTTGAGGAGGCTGAAGGACAATGCTTGGGAGAAAAGAAGCAAATTGAGGCACGCAGCATCAGAGCCTCTGTGAGCTAATGCCTGGGTGACTTGGCCTGAGCTGCATGGACACTAATTCAACAATACAGCAAAAAAAATAAAAAATAAGTTTGACACAGAAAATTGGATGAAAATCAAACTGCAACACAGTAACGAAAATATAGCAGAAAGACACGATGGATCTCATCTGGGATACTTAGCTTTGATGAACGGAAAGGAGGAACTGCCAATCCAGATGACCACGTGCAACAGACCAGAACAGAAAGTCAATCTTCGTGGGTCAGTGCTCTCATGACCAACTCAAGAACCATGTCAATATTATTTAATATACAAAAACTGTGGAATCCTCCCCTTCCCTCCACCCATTCATTCCCCCTTCATTCCAGTTCCTCCTTTTCTCACAATTTCCTTTCCCTTTTCTCCCCCACTTTAATATTTCACGAGATTTGCTTCCTTTCATTTTTCCTTGAAAATATTAGATTATCGTACTTTCCAAACATTGCTTACTTAAACAACTACAACCTGATTCAAACTACAGTTGTTCGAGGTTTACAAGTGCTGTACAGTACATAGTAATCAAAATAATTTTCATCTTCCTCGAACCATGTGAGGGAATTTTGGTTGTTGATACTTTATCGAAGGAATGTTTTTAAAAAAGGGCTGTTAATGAACTTCAGAAAAAAAATGATATGGAAATTAATTGATATTAATTACTTACACATTCTTCAGCTGCATCATGTCGTGGTAGAGAGTAACATCATTCCATTCTAGTGTGGCCACTTCATTGTTGTAATTTATAGTGGCAAACGCATAGAAGATGTGGGTGCACAGGTGAGCATCAACATTTGCTGGCAAGAATTTGCCAGATCCTGGGCGGTATTGGCTCCAGTTGGTGAAGGAGCACATTCTCATGAAATCCCTGGCTGTTCAGGAGCAAATCATTCAAATAAATAGGGACAATAATGAGTTAGTAAATGTGTGCAGTAAAATAATAGTTTTCATACGGAAGACCGTCAAATCCTGTGTTGCCATCATGGCTTTCAAAGCTTTCAGGCATGCTGGCACTGTGGACTTAACATGGTTGTTGACCCTTCAGGCTATTAAGTTCGTTTTAATGGCTACAATGTTCCTGTGTATATCCTGAGCACAACCACCAGTTTTCAACTCATTGTGTGTTCAGAGGTTAAGGAGTTGCCTGGAAGTCGAACACAAACACAAACAAACAAACAGCTACATCTGCTCCACTGCAAGGTGCTCCCATAGATTAGTGTGGGAATTTTGCATTTGCAAACTTGATCAGAGTTTCAGTTGTGCATAGGACAGCCAACATGGATACTAAAACATGATCAAGGCATGCGTGGTATATTTAACTTGTAGAACTGCCATCAAAGACACAGACCAAATGGAGAATTAGGGAAGAAATGAGAGTTCTCAAATAGAAAACATTCTTTGCAGTTTGGCGATCATTTTTCTTGCTGAAGCATCAATTGTGTGATGTTACATTTTGGTGCATCAATACAACTGTTTTGCAGCTACGTTGTCAATGCATAACCCCCCCCCCATTCTAAACCTTTGCACCAATGAATGATGTCCATTCTTCCTTTGGCTTTATTTTGCTATACTCTGTCATTTTCATCCTCTTCTCTCAAAAATTTACCAATAATCATTTTCAAGTTTATAGTGCCTATGCTGTAAATTGCATGTATAATGTGATTACGTACCATGTGATGCTGGGAGAAAGCATAATGCAAACACCAAAACTAAAAACAGGAAACAAAGAATTATTAATAAAAAAAGAATCACCTTAGGTGTGTGTGTGTGTGTGTGTGTGTGTGTGTGTGTGTGTGTGTGTGTGTGTGTGTGTGTGTGTGTGTGTACAGGTATATTTATCTTCTATCTATACATATAATAAATGTGAGTGTGTGTCAGTCACTCAGTGTGTGTGTGTGTCTCCTCCATAAAACCTAGTGGCCCAAAACTTTGCATGCATACCAAGGGAACTCCAAGGGAGTGTCTGAATGAAAACTGAGTATTTAGCTAAATTTAAACATCTTTTGAAGATAATTAACAGCAGCTTACCCTTGGTCAACCCATCCACCTCACAGAGATCTTAATTCAGCCTACTCAAAAAGCCTTGCTTTGGAAACACGATCTACTCTCACAAACTAATTAAAGCATATAATCGAAATGTGATTTCGGATTTGAGGATCAGATGTCGTGGACTAAATAAATGTTGAAATATGATGGAGTGAAATCTGAGAATTTAAAGAAATTACCGA
Organism: Eptatretus burgeri; assembly: GCF_056783735.1. Classification (NCBI taxonomy): domain Eukaryota; kingdom Metazoa; phylum Chordata; class Myxini; order Myxiniformes; family Myxinidae; genus Eptatretus; species Eptatretus burgeri. The sequence continues at coordinate 99,408,996 of NC_140965.1, read as the reverse complement.
TTCTTATAACCAAGTTTATTAATTTAAGCAAAGCATCATTAAACTTAACTTTTTCTAATGTTTGGACGATTATATTGAGTGAAGAAAAGATTAGGAATATGCAGAAAGTGTAACTTCATTGAGTGCATCAAAAATAATTAACCAGCGGGATCACCACGCTCAATGAGCTGCTTTTGCAAGCCACGGCAATACAGTCGAGAGGGGATCCTTTTTTCCAGCAATTATGTTCGCAAGTTAATTTTTTACTAGATTACTTTTTTCACGTTTTTGGGCAATCTGCTTTCATTATATCTATTAATATATACCGATTAAATATTAATATCTACCTACAACAAAAAAACCCCTTCAAATGTCGAATCGAACCCCGTGTTGTGAATTACGCCAAGTCGGTTCGTGCTCGCAAGGCATAGACTGACATTTTGTGTGCCCTCTGTAGGAAATGAATTTCACCAATTTTTCCCTTGAATTCAACATGAAATTGTTTTTTTTTTTTTAAGTAAGCCTTTGTGGTTCTTCTTTTGGTATACTATATCTGTGCTGAGCTTCATATGGAATCGCAACGGAACTTGGAACAGGGCATGTTTGCCTTGGTCACAACAGTCGCTCGTTTGGGACGTCACCTGATACTGTATATGTATTAGTGCTGGGCTAATTAGAAAATTTGACTATAACCAATAACCCATTTTAAAAAGAAAAAACATCTTTAAAAAAACAAGAAAAAAGGAATCGGCCGACACCAATATGAATTATAAAGTGGTAAATAATGATGTCATAGTGCATTGTTCACACATAAAGTGTGCCGGATCGGTGCTATGCCCGCGATTGACGGACTGACGTTATTGAATGGCTATGAATTAATACATTTTAAATCCCTTCTCTAGTCGATTGATGTATCGAACGGCACAGCATCCGATCATTTTCAAACGAATGATGAGCTACTGTGTGCTCATTAGATAAGTTATTGACAAATATAAAATGAAACATTTCAAGGTCGTCTTGTCATGTGAAAAGCAAGTTTTATGCAAAATGCAATGCAGGGAATTCCCGGGTTACAAAGGGATTCCATTCCAAGCAATCCTTCAAACAGTAAGTAAATTGATCGGCCATTGACTCCGAGTTATGATTGGTGGTATCAGCACACGAGTAGGAGCTACTCACCCAGTGATTTAGGCCTAAGTCACATTTGGCTCTGCGGCTGTAGGGTCTACAAAATGTACGACCACTAGCAATTATACGGCGGCCGCAGTATTTCCACGGTCACACAATGTAGCAGTCACATATGTTTGTATTTTTTGGGGAGCCGCATGGGGTATTTAGAAATTGTGGAGACCGAAAACGTGGGGGTGCCATACGGTCTTTGATTTGATGTCGCACGGTGAGCTTCGGGCGTCCCTGTGGCGGCCATTGAATTTTCAAGGCAGATGCAAGGCAGCCTCAAGGTGCCCGCAAGGCGACCGTAGGGGGGCCCGAAGGCGAACGTGGAAATAGTGCGGCCGCCGTAATTTTTTGGGGGTTGGCAAAATTCATTTTTCATTGATAAGAGCCTACGGCAGCCGCATGAATGACGCAAACCCACCATACGCCCTACGTACGGTTGACGTGGAACACATCTACATCACGACTACGGCTTGTCGAATTGCTACGGCCAATGTAGAAATGAAAAAAGTTATAACTCTGCGCTATAATTACACGGCGACCCCTACGGCCTGTAAAAGATAGCCATACGGCGTAGGGCCACCCTGAGGCCACCTCAGAAACTCTGCGGCCGCCGCACGTTTCTGTCAATTCAGGGGGGGTACGGCTGCCGTATCCTAGCCATAGAGCAAATGTGACTTAGGCCTTAACAAGCTAAGCAGGAGACCAACCATTACCTTGAAATGTGAAAAAATAAATTTAACTGATGCCATGATGCACTCAGGTATGCCTGGAACATATGATGTCAAGACATACTGCTTGGATAACACATTACCTTGGTATGGCCAGGAAGGAAGTACAGTAGGTTTTAACTTTAACCTCAGCAGCATACAAGTGATCACGTTTTCCTTTGTACTAGTGACTGTTTCTAAAGCAATTGGTAACAGTATTTTATACTAGCAAAGGTACCCAGCAACACTGGGCCCCTCTCCCCACCCCTTTCCCTCCCTCCTCCTGGTTCGGGGAATTTTGTTGGTTCTGGAACTATCCCCCCTTTATGTTGGTTTCCCCCCTTTGACTTTTATGTTAACTCAGGGAAAAACTATTTGACCCTGTCAATAAAAAGGAGTGAATGTTTTCTCACAAACAGATCTCCTCTGGCACCAACTTCTCCTTCTTCTCCCCCACCTATTCCACTCAACCTCCACCAGATTCTCCACATTAAATTGTTTCTGGAACCAAGCTCTTCCATGAGCCTCGACTATGAATCAAATTTGTTTTTGGCAATTTGTGTTAAATCTATCTTTGCACTCAAATCTTTTATCCATAAGAGGTGTCAATCCCATTTTCGAAAATGTATTTTTTTTATCATCAAAAGCTCCCAATGTCTTTTTATTTACATTATACAGCGATCAAAAGAAAACCTTTTTGTCGACAATTTCTCACCTGCACCTGCTTTTCACCGGCACGCCACTTCAACAAGATACCATCAGCTCCTTTGAGCAGATAATTACTCTGCACACCACTTCACCCTTTCCCATTCTATCACTGATGAATATAGTGTAAATTTCATAATTTCAGATATCGCAGAGACATAATCAACTGCTTCAACTTCTTGAGTTCCAATATACAAAAGAATGCTATCAAACATTTTCTAGAAAAAATAATTTACAAGGGTGGCGTTTGTGTTATTCCCAGCCTTAGTGAATGTAAATTTACATAACAAGAAACTATCAGCGGTATTCAAGTAAGTTTGTTCATTATTTAATTTCAAAGCTTGTTGTCCCGTTTGTATTCCAGTCTGTTCCTGTTATAGCATTTACCTTGAAGTAGTCTTCCTTTTTAGTGGAGTTTGAGATGATAATGGTATCATCCAAATCATAGATAGTATCAATTGCTTCCAAATTTGTATTTATAACTTTTGAAACCCTGACCCTGGTATTTGGATTATTTTATTTCTTTCCTGGGGAGACAATTGAGCTTTGCTTTTCTTAATTTCTGTGATTGCTTGTAATTTATGGGATTCCTTTTGAGCATCTTTTTATACTCTTTATAGCACCCGCAACGCTTCCCATGGCAGAAGCGGTTGAACCAATTAGGTCTTTATGTTTAAGAATAGTCTAACCAATACCCATTAGAGTATCAATTATCCCATCTCCTTTATTTCTAAATTGATGTCCAATTTTGGTTGAACTGATTGAACAAATCATAAACAAATGATTGAACAAAATTGAATTGATTCAACAAATCGGCTCTTAGGTTTATAGTATCCTCTACCAAGATACATACCTTCACCCTTATTCCACTCATCCCATCCCCATCTTTATTAATTATTTTATATTTTCCCAACTCGTGTTTCCTCACAATAACCATTGTATTTATTTTTTGGAAAATGTCACAAAGGTGAATTGTGATGGATTAATTTCTCCAATGAAGGAAATCATTCGATTATCTTCATCGGTTATCCTAAATCAAAACTAAAGGACCCAATACCAACTGGTGATAAATCTGGAGTAGTTTAAGATTCATCATGCAAGGACTGTGACCAATTCAACATTGGTGAAACTGGAAGGAATTTGAAACAACGACGAGATGAACGTGATAGAGCAATTTGGCTTGGAAAAATGACCCAGTCAGCCATAGCACGTCATTGCCTGCAATCTGGACACAAATTTAACTTTGATGGGACCTGTGTCTTCGACATTACATCCAACAAATGACACAGGTTGATTTTGGAAGCATGGCATGTAAAGAGCGGGAGGGTGGCCTAACTGGGGAGACGGTGGACATACCCACACAATACACACCTCTCATGCAAATGGCGAAAACTGGATGGTGCAAACGACTGGATAAGGTGAGCAACAAACACCCAATCCCAAACACCACATCCACATGTGCACAACACCCAACGAGAACCTCAACACCCACACAACCAACACCTCATCATTCCCAACCCGGACACGAAACCAGCTGTGTTCATTCCCCGGAAACACAAACACAAAAACAACAAGCACACACACATGTTCACCCACACACATACAACACCGGATCACGTGTAAATAAAAAGAACAAAAAAGAGCAGACCACCCTTCAATGATGTGATTTGACGTTTGTTTTTGCTTTTGCAAAATAAAAAGCACCCTTCAATTTGACCTCGAGCACCAGCACGTGACCGGAAATGAGCGGTCGTATCGAAATAAAAACCGGACACGTGCCGAGGCTCAGGGTCCATTGTGTCTGATGAAGTCGGCGAAACGTTGCCCTGAGACCGGGTCTGCTCTCGCTTTTTTGCGCAAATTAGCGGAGTCTCTCTAGTATTTTACTTTTGGTTGGAAGCGCCTTCATTTTATTTTAAAAAGAAAAAAAAAATACACACATATATATATATATATATATATATATATATATATATATATATATATATATATATATATATATATATATATATATATATACATATTGTTACGGCTGTGGAAATTCGCATTACACCATAAAGGGCCCGTAGGTGAGATATCTCTAAGTACATGTGTAGTTAGCCCAAACCCGTTGTATAGAGGGAATTTATGTGATCCATTCGGGCTGCGATCCTTTGAGTTAGGCGTTTTTCTTTTTCTATCTTTTATTTCAAACACACAACATTTCAACAACAACGCCATCCCCATCACAGCGCCAACCACACTGCAACCATGCCTCCTCCACAATCTACGCTACCACATCTTCGCCACTCGCCATTCAACAGGCTCCGTGCGGTTACAATCTCTGCGGAGGAACAAACAAAAACCAACAAGGATGCTCGGTGGGCTTTTCCCGCCTGTTTTTCCCATCTGACTTCCCCGCGCTTTGGAGTGGAGGAAGAGCGATGCAGGTCAAAGGTCAGAGGTCATGTAAAGGTGGGGCCTCTTTTTGGGGGAATACTTCTCTGCCTCCGAGCCAGAAACTGACTCCCTCGGCCCCCAGACGGAGCGGGGTGGAGGGAAAGCGTGAGGGAACGCCCTTTTTGGGAACCCTCTCGAAGGAAGGTGAAGCCGAGAATGGGACGGGGCGAAGGGCTGAGCCCTGGGCGATAAAAGACGTACACGGGTAGGCGCAACGAGCGCTTTTTTCTTCCTCTTCGTCTTGGCTGGTGGTTCGGTTGGTTTTTGTGGCGAGTTGATCTTCAGGAAGAGGTCCTGTGCCCGCGCCTTGGCGAGCGGCCCTGTCACGAAGGCACGGACGGGAGACGCGGTAGCGCCCGTTGCGAGGTGGACCTGTGCGTCCGGACGGGGAGTGCCGGAGAGGGTTCGCTGGCCGCGAGAGAGGTCGGGGCTGGGCGCGACCACACTGACGGTCGCGGGAGAGGGACTCACCAGCCAAAGGGAAGTCACCATTTTCTTTTCGGGGTTTTTGTATGGATCTTGTGGCGCCGTGTCTCGTAAAGTAGAACTGTTTAAGTTTTGCTGTGTGTACGCGTATTCGGTTGTAGCTCTGCATCGTTTCTTTTGTTTTAATTGCTTTATGTGCATTTTGATTGTGTATGGCTGTAAATACGTGCCTTACGTGCTTGTCTGTGTGTGCGTGTGAATAAAATGCTTGCTTGTTGAACTGTGCCCGTTTCGCTTCGTCTTTTCTCTATTGACCCTCCATATTGCTTCACGTAAAGGGTTTATAGTGGGTGCAACATCCCGGTAAATAATCTGAACCGTCGAGGTTGACGATAACACCGCTTGGTTATCCTGATAGTACGAAACGGGCCGCCCAAGCGGCTCGTGTCCGGAGTCGACCTGCGGCGAGGTACGATCGCCCGGTTTACCATCCGCGTGGGTACTTAGGTGGGTCGAGTTTGGCGAACAACCCTATCCTACGCGGGTGGCCGATTGGCACGATTGTGGTGAGGTCGAAAGGCCCACCCGTGACTGGCTCCGGGCGATAGTTCCCGGAGGGTCACGACTGAATTGTCCGTCCGGTGGGCGACATGCCGCGATCCGAGTTGCGTGGCCGTCCGCATGCCGGCAGGCGCGAATTCGCAACAATATATATATATATATATGTATATATATATGTATATATATATCAACATATACACATACATGCGGTCGACGGGTCTTCAAAGATCGGGTGTCTGTAGGTGGGAGGGGGCTGTGAGATCTTGCATTCACTTTGCTTCCCACGACAGTCAGCACATCTCAATTAACTTTTAGTTGATACAACCTACCGTTTGAATTGTCCACTAATGCAGACAGACACTCGCCTTGCAAAGTCTCGTATTCTTTAACCATTTCCACTGACACCCTGAGAATTACTATATCTGATCCATTTCATGATCACAACATAATCTAGAAACTCGACAAAGGTATATTCAATGTATTTACACACCTGCACAAATTTAATGTGAATCAAATTACACATAGTGGAACATTGTGAATGTATCCTGAGAATATGATAGAACATGTTTTGTTGCACCTTTTAAACAGTTTAAACACTGAACATGAAACTGAAGCCTTACCAAGCGAGGCGATTGTTGTGGCTGCCATTGGAAATTTAATTTCACCTGCAACACGTACCAAACAACAAATGAGTAGAAAAATAACTGAACGAGGTAAAGTATGGAACGTTGTGGGTGGAGAGAAGGGGAGTTGTTCATCATGCCATAGTCTTCATTTGATTAATTATTAATTGTAATTTTTGTATGACAATACAGGTACTCTGCCGTCTAGTGAAGGGCAGAATCCAGCGTACTGATATTATATTTCAGTAATTCGACTATCCTGTTCTTTTACTTAAATAAACGTATTAATATTTAAAAGAAAAATTCGAATAATCCAGCTGCCTGACAGATATTTGAGCGCATTGTAATCAAATCAGATCCCGTTAGAGGCTGATCACTTGGAGTCTCACTGGCATTGATTTAAATTATTGGGAAAACTTGGGCCATTCCAAGTCATGAGGAGGCCATTTTCAGGGATCTGGACAACCTGACCTTTGATTCTACTCAAAGGTCGAATCTTATAAAAGATACCATCATGGCATAAGATCTCAAGGCATTCATATGTACCTCCCGTTCTCACCACCATAGCTTTTGACAAAATCGCATTAAATTCTGCCAGGAATCAAATTGAGGACCAAACATATGAGAGAAATAATCAACTTACAAAGTAAAATAGCAAAAAGTATTTGTTTGTGTGTCAAGCTGTTTTGTCAAGGTTTAAACCCCAATGGGGTACTACATTCAACTATCCATCCATACATCCAATGGGACATTGGTGCTGCCCAAGCAGTCTCCTTGGCTATTCGGCACAATCCTGGACGGGTCACCACTCCGACACAGGATACCAGCAAGCTGGCACTCATTTTGCTGATCTCGGAAGGATGACAGGCAGAGTCAACCCCACCTGGTATTAATTCAACATCCAAGGGGGATTTGAACTCAGGATTCCAGGTTTCCAAGCTCAATACCCTAACCATTAAGCCAACACCAGGCATAGATTCAACTATAAGGAACTGTTATCCTGCTGCAGTGCCAGTAGTGATGCAGCATTTTTGAGCATTCCTTGTGTTGGAAACGTAATTTTAAGCTGATTCTAATTCCACCTGTATTTCAGATGTAGACAACATCTATCGAAAAAGTAGAACACTGTGTGCGGGTACCCTGACAAAGTTTTTCTTTGGGCTAAATGATCTGTTTACATTTTATTTGCACCGATTTTTATGTTCCCCTTCATGATTATTCAGATGGGTACGTCTCTCCGTGATGATAAATAGAACGTACAAAGGTTTTATCACATTAAACCTTCTTGAAAGACGTTATCACCTCCACCACCGAAGGTGGACGGAGGTTATGTTTTCACCCCTGTCTGTCTGTTTGTGAACAGGATATATCAAAAAGTTGTGGACAGATTTGGTCGAGAGGTTGGGCATGTGACAAGGAAAGAATGATTTAATTTTGGTGAAGACCTGGATCCAGACCTGGATATGAGAATTTTTTAAGTGATTCTTCACCATTGAGAGATAGTGCCAAAAACTAAAAATAGCACGATATGTCAAAAGGTTATGGATGGATTTGGACGAAACTTGGTGGATATGTTTTGTGTGTGTGTCAAAGAAGAATTGATTTAATTTTGGTGAAGATCCAAATCTGGATCTGGCTCCGAGAATTTTAAAAGTGATTCTTCACCATTGAGAGTGGGACAGGAAAAGGAGCATGCACCGAAGCAGTGTGTTGCTGCATCCACTTTCCACCGGTACTCCAGGGGCTTCCATATGGCCATCCCCCAGGCAGATGCCTGGCTCATCCCCATCTCCATGAGATGCCGATCAACCTGCTGCAACCAAGAGGCACATGGTCGGCCCATTGGCCTCCTCCACTCATGAGACTCCCTCACTCAGAGAATCTTGTGAGCAGAATCAGCATCAGGAAAACGAGTCACGTGTCCATACAGCTGCAGCTGACACTCACGGACTATGCAGGGAACAAATCTCATTTGAATCTCTCTCGGCAACCGCTCATTGGACACAAAGTCCGACCAGCGATAGCCAAGGATTCTCCGAAGAAACCTGGCACCAAAGGAATGAAGTCTCCATCACAGATCCCTGTTCAGTCCAAGTCTCACATCTATAGAGCAAGACTGGAAGCACCAAGGACCTGAAGACTCAGACTTTCATCCTCCTGCACAGGTACGGACAGCGCCACACCCCATGATCCAGTGAATCCATGACTTCCCAGACTCTACCCAAACATCTATTCACCTCTGGCTCACAGCCAGCAGAGACATGAATATTACTGCCAAGGTAAGTAAATTTCTCCATGACCACAACATATTCACCACAAAAAGGTACAGACAAGATATCAGCATCCAAGATGTCGATGAAAGCCTGGATCTCAGATTTGACACAGGAAACCCATAATCCCAGTGCCTCAGACTCCTCAGACAGCACCTCTAGGGCCCCCAAAATGATATCCAGAGCCTCAGCAAAGATGACTGCATCATCTGCGAAATCAAGGTCAGAGATTTTGACATTCCCAAACAATGCACCGCAGCTTGAACTCTCTGACATCCTCCACAGAATCCAGTCCATACAAGTGATGAAAAGTGTGGGGGGCAGCACACACCCCTGACAAACTCCAGGAACAACTCTCAGTCCCAAAGTGTAGTTCAGACATCAGATTGATCAGTTTGGGTGGCACCCCACGAAGACTAAGAATCCTCCAGAGGTCATCCCGATTCACTGAATCGAACGCTTTGCAGAGATCAACATAGGCTGCAAGCAGCCCCTGTCAAAATTCTCGTCTGCGTTCGGTGAGGACCCGAAGGGCAAAGATACGGTAAATCATTGACCTCTTTTGTGTAAAGCATGACGGATCTGGGCGATGGTGCTGAAGCAGATGGTGGCGAACCCTATCAAGAATTATCTGAGCAAAGACCTTGTCAGGCACTGAGAGCAACGTCACTCCTCGGTAGTTGTTGCAGTCCTGGCGATCACCCTTCCCTTTCCAGAGAGGGACAACAAGGCCCCTCTTCCAGTCAGTTGGGATGATGCCTGTGTTCCAGGCAGAGCATAGAACTGCAGGCAACAACATGAGTACAGCATTTCCACCAGCCTTGAGAAGTTCAGCATGGATGCCACAGATCCCTGGAGCTTTTTCCCATTTCAACCGGTTCACCGCAGCCTGTGTTTCCACAAATGAAGGTGGATCACATTTGATTGGAGGGTCAGCAATTGGGATAGTAACACCCCTGACATCCAACTCAAGAGCTGGTGCATCATCCTGTTACAGCCCCCCCTAAATAACCCTATGCTCTAACCATTTCATTATCAAGATGTCTGTCGATGCTCTAAGCGCCCCCCCCCCCACACTCACAGATTCGTTGCACGTAGGCCTCCTTGTCCAACCTCAGTGCACATACAGTTTTACGCCTCAAATCCCTGAACAACTCAGCTCTGCCATTAAGCCTGGCCCTGCGATTCTGGTCAATGGTATCCAGTGTCCCTTGAGAGACAAAATTATTCTTCGCCCTCTGATGAGTTCCAAGACATCCACCGGCAACATCTCGGATGGTGGTCTTGAAGGCACTCCACAATGCTTCAGGATTCCCCAAAGCACCCAGACCCCCAATTGCCCACTCAGCCTGTTTGCAAAGTCCTCAGCTACCCTCTCATACTTGAGCTTGCCAACATCCAGCCTTGGCTGGGATGGGACCATTCTTCTGGATTGAAGTTACAACCAGAGTTGCTACCACAAGCTTGTGGTCAGTATTGAGGAACTGAGCACTCTGGTAGACCCTGCAGTTGTGGATCATCCTCCAGCAACCATCAACGAGCAAATGGCCAATCTGCTTTGCCACACCACCAGCGTTGGAATACCAAGTCCAGCAATGAGCCTGTGGGCGCTGAAAGCATGAACCAGCCACCCTAAGTCCGTGACTTCTTTCAAAGTCAAGGAACTTAATGCTATTCTGGTTCACAGTTCCAGACCCATGGGAACCAACAGATGTCTCATAACCATCCCGATCAGTTCCAGTCGATGCATTGAAATCCCCCAAGACTAGAAAAGTATCTCGCCTGGGGCACTGATCAACCATTGACAGTGGAAAATCCAGGGGTTCCCTGGTCACCCAGAACTCCTTCTAGTATGTCATATAGTTGCTAGTATGTCATATAGGCACTACCATCACTCAGGTAGGTCTCACTAGTCATGATATTTGAGATTGAAACTTGAAGTTTATTGAATTCAAGCTATTTTATTTTGTTATGCATTGAAATATTAAATTAATTAACTTTTATATCTTTTTGCACAATACATGCATATCGAAGAATATGTGAATGTGCATTTATTTGAAAGCTGCAATAAAGTTTTCATAACGTTCATATTACTTAGATTTTCTGTTATTTGGAACCCCCCCCCTCCCTACCCAATTCCTGGATTTGCCCCTGATTGACTCGAGCGTGGCACTGAATGTGTCCTTCACGGTGAGATCACTCGCCTCAGTCGGAGCATATATAGAGACCAGGGAAATGACACCCAAGGAGTGACGAATCCTTATTCTCATTATATGCTCATTGACCAGTGTTACCTCAATTATCATTGGAGTAATCTTATTGGACAAAGCGACAGCAATTCCTTGGGCATGGGAACCATCATAGTGAGTGGACCACCAATAGTAGTTGTAACCACCCATCATGATCTCGCCACTATATGGTGTCCGAACCACAGAGAGTGCTACAATAGCGATGTACAAACGCTTGAGCTCAGATGATAACACAGACAGATGATCATTCTCTCTTAGGGATAGGACATTCCAGGCACCCACCCAAAGGGACCACCTCAGGTGAACTCAAGGAGACCGCCGTCTGGTGGACGACACCTCAGCACAACTATGACACACACACTACCGCAATCTGACCCAGGAAGGTTACCCCGTGGTTTTCCTCCTGTCATCAAAGAATGGGGGGGCTTTGGCTTTGCACCAATCCCATCATCTGGTGAGCTCCCATGTGAAGGGCAGCTGCACAGGAGGTACTCCCATGGAGTGGGCTGTCAGATTTATTTGTGTTTTACTGAGTGAAGTGTTTTATGGTGACCAGAGTGCAAATCCTGCCACCAACCTCCTAAAAAAAAAGGTAACCCAACTGCAGGACGACGTCCGCAGACACAGTTGGGCACGAGAAATGGATGGCCATTGGCTCACAAGGAGCTCCTCCACGCTTTGACAGGTTTTGTTTTTAATCCTGCTGGGTGTCCATATCTATACACCCTCCTCACCAGAAAACTTGGTGGGGGAGACGGTTTGGTCACCAACAATTCGATCATGAAGCAAGTTAATACAGGTTTACATGGTTCCTGAAGCAAGTAGCAGATCTATTCTGGCCAGACCTGACATTTATGGCAATTTGGGGATTGCCCAAATGAGAAAATATTGTGGGCCAATTTAAACTTCTGCAACTGTGGAACTCTCCGTCCAATAAAGTCAATTGGCAATCCCCTAGATGTAATCCATCACAAATATATTCGAAAAAAACAGCAACCAAAAATGATTTCTTTTAAAATGCATTTGTTACATCTATCAGCTTCTTAACATACCATCATCATGATGTTCTAAATGCATTAATAAAGTCAAAATTTTAAAACAAAGCATACCACAAGCGGGGAGTTTCTTTCACGACGCAGTCTCTTCTCGAAGATGACACTGGTGGTCCTCAAACCGTGATGAGCTCGCTTATGAATGTTGCCTGTTTATGACCAGATAAGTGACAAACAAATCCAGCCAATATAAAATGCTGGAGGGTGGGGAATATTACAAATTACCTTGACAGAGAGGAACAATTCAATATGTCTGTCGAGGGCAAATACAATTATTGCACAATAAACTTCCTCTTTGCGTCAACTTCAATAATTATTTGTCCATGCAAAGGTGAGAGATCGTTCCGGACTAATCATTTAATAAAGCTTAAACTATTCTTCACTGATCTATCGTTTATTTCTAAATGAGCTTGTGAAGCATATCTGTATTCCACACACATGTGCACACCTCCATGAGTCTTAGACCAAAAAAAATTTAAAATGCTTAATATATTTCATTCCCCTGCTCTTCTAGCCAAAGAAAGCTGCCCAAAGCAACCAAGAAAAGCAACACTAGTAGCTCTTTCAAACTCAACACGGGTTCTTCGATAGCTCCAGACATTCACAAGTAGCCCATACATGAGAATCCCAACGCTACATGCCCCCTCAGCCACCGGACCGATTTCATCACTTTTTGGCGAGTAATCAGTGACAGCATAGACCTTAACACACACCACCAAGGTTCCCAAGCATGTACCAGGTACAATGGCAATAGCAGTCAACATGTGAATAACAAGACCCAATCACATCTATCACCCATAATTGGGTTTTGATAATTATGTCACCAGTCAGCAGGTGTGTGTGTGTGTGTGTGTGTGTGTGTGTGTGTGTGTGTGTGTGTGTGTGTGTGTGTGTGTGTGTGTGTGTGTGTGTGTGTGTGTGTGTGTGTATATTGGGTAGTCGATCCAGTCGAAAAAAAAATTTTTTTTTTTGATCTACCCTTATTATCAGTATTTCCGTCGGTATGTTGGGTAGTCGATCCAGTCGAAAAAAAAAAAAAATTTTTAGAGATTTGTTCTACCCTTATTATCAGTATTTAAAATGGCGATTTCAGTTAATACAATGGCGATTTCGATGAAACTTGGTTGGTAGGTTCATACCATGACCTAGTTGTATGCAAATGACAACCGTTGCTATGGACACCACTGTTGCCTAGCAACGGGACTTTGAAATATTTGAAAAATCATAAAAAAAATTACTTTTTCGAAAATCAAAAATCGGGCCACGAGCGACTGTGGGCAGTACATTCAGCCATATTGTCAAAATTTCCAGCCAGATCCTATGAAAACTGTCGGAGAAGATAGACTTTGAATGAACCCCGGTCGAAAACAATTAAAAAACGAAGTTCGTTATATCTCAGAGACTATGAGTCAGATATACATGAAACTGGTATGGTAGGTTCATGGTATGTCCTAGTTATGTGTGAGAAAGAACCGTTGCTATGGACCCCTCCGTTGCCTAGCAACGGCCGACTACTGGCTTGTCTATATATATATATATTGTTATGGTTTTGGGGGTAGATGGAGCAAGCATTGTGTAGAGTTGCTTGGTCCGTGGACGAGTAGAAGCATCTCGATGGAATCAAGTTAGGGAATCTGTGAGCTTAAGTGTTACGTATCAGCACACAAGGGGTGGTGTGGTGTTAATGAGCCTCGGGAGTAAAAATAAGCTCCCCAGTATGTGATTGCCCTCTGTGATTTTCCCAATGTTTTTTATATTCCAAGCCAGGCAGTAAAGCTGGGAAACGCACCCCTGGAACCACAACAAACAGGAAAGCCCGCTTTCACGGGTTTTGAGGGGGGGCAAGCAGGCCATGCCCATTCGGCAGGGATGCAGAGAGCACCATGAGGAGGCTGGGGATTGGAAGACAGGAGAGGCTGGTGCATCGCACGGGTGGATTGTGAAAGGCTTCCGTCTGGAAAGGACGGGAGTTCGGCAGAGCACACACATGAGGTCGGTGTGAGGACCGCACAAGGCAGGTGGCACCTTGCTGGGACATTTGGAGTGTTCATGTGGAAAGCTGCTAGAGAAGCGCCATTTTGCACCGTGTGCCCTGCTACAAGTGAAGCGCCATTTTACATGCGTGTGCACGTGTTGGTGGAAGCGCCTCCATTCCGGGTTCGACGGGGATCAGCTCTGGTCCAAGCTGAGTTCCAGTGTACTTAAAAGGGGTGGGGTGGGGGGGGTGGGTTATTTTTATTTTGGTCACCCCTTTGTCTGTATTTATGTCCGTGTGCGAGGCCTCAACTGTTGTAGTTATTTATTGATTAGTATCATTATTTCCTTTTACATTATTGGCTTTGTAAATATTTGTGTATGTGCATTAAATGTGTTTATATTGAAGTAATTGCATTTGTCCATTTGTTGTGGATTCCCGGGTTAAACCCCCTTGTGTTGTCCTGGTGCAGTGCTTTTGTGCCGTAATCCTCCACCCGTCCGCTATTGCCCCCCCGCCAGGCCCTTTGAGCACGTGTTGAAATGTATGTCGATCAACGTGTCCGCCTCCTCATAATAAGGAACCACTCGGTTGTCCGGAGCTGTCGGTGTTAACCATATGGCTCTGACAAATTTGGGTTGGGGGATTAACCTGGGCCAGTCACCTCCGCAACAATATGTATGTATGTATGTATGTATGTATGTATGTATGTATGTATGTATGTATGTATGTATGTATGTATGTATGTATGTATGTATGTATATATATATATATATATATATATATATATACTGTTACAGACCAGGGTCGGCCGCCAACCGACGGCTCTGAACGGAGCCGCAAGTCGAGTCGGCCCGACCGATCGCCCGGAATATAGATCGCCGCCCGGATAACTCTGAGCGACGGGTCCTTGTACAAGAACCGAAATACGCCAATGGGCAGATCATGTGGGGTAGGGTCGATTGCCAATCTTCAATGTACCTAAATACCCACGTGATCGAACTACCGGGTATTCCACCCTCGACGGATCTCGTACGGAACAAACCGCCGAGACGAGCTTGTCCGTGCGCGATTCCGAGCGCGTAATCGCCGAGAACCGTCGGTCCAAATGTCCCCCTATTACGGCAAACCAATGGCTTTCTAACTCCCAACACACGAAATGTTCAGTCAATGAGGGAATGGACGAAACGAGCAGGTTTACATTCACACAAGGACATTTATTATCATAAAACACGTATGCAATTAAATAATGCAAAACACGTATGCAATTATACAAGCAACAAAAGCACGACAAAAGAACTACAATCGTCTATAAGCAATTATTAATGTACAGTCACTTACACAGTTTTACTTACAGGACTCAGCGCCACAACATTCATTCGAAAGAAAAGCAGGAAAAAGACCCCATCAAAGGCAATGGGGTCAGACTGGACCTCTTGGGTCTTTATGGCGTGGGACTTGGCAGACCAAACGAGTCCCACGAGACCGTTGCAGGTTACCTGCACCCTCGTGGTGTCTGGCTTGGGCGACCCGCGACGTCCCGTCCCCACAGCAGCTAGCGTAGCCGCGGTCGAGCTCGGGCCTACCGTGTGGCAGGCGAGCTCTCTCCGGCTCTCTCCACACGAACGCGCTTGGGCGACCCGCGTTGCTCCTTCCCCACGGCAGCTAGCGTAGCAGCAGTCGAGCTCGGGCCTTCCGTGTGGCAGGCGAGCTCTCTCCGGCTCTCTCCACACGAACGCGCTTGGGCGACCCGCGTTGCTCCTTCCCCACGGCAGCTAGCGTAGCAGCGGTCGAGCTCAGGCCTTCCGTGTGGCAGGCGAGCTCTCTCCGGCTCTCTCCACACGAACGCACTTGGGCGACCCGCGTTGCTCCTTCCCCACGGCAGCTAGCGTAGCAGCGGTCGAGCTCGGGCCTTCCGTGTGGCAGGCGAGCTCTCTCCGGCTCTCTCCACACGAACGCGCGGTTTGCGAGACACAGCAGGCAAGGCTGCGCCTCCAGCTCGCGTCTCCTTCGCGACACCCGGACTTCCACGCAGCTCCTTGGCTTCTGGCTTCCTCCTGACTCCCCCAACTGCCGAAGCAAAAAGCTTACTCCTCCTACGGGACTCAGCACACGAACTCTGCCATGGGACTCCCACAAACTCAGCCCTACCATGGGACTCCCACACGAACTCCTACGAACTCAGCCCACGAACTCAGCCCTACCACGGGACTCCTTTACGAGACTCTTTCGGGATACTTTTCGAACTCAGCCCACGAACTCAGCCCAATAACTCTTTCGGGACTCTCACGGAACTCTTTTCACACTCTTTTTGAACAAAGAAAAGATGTCCTCTTTATCCTTTGCACCCCTTCCCCCGCACCCGGCGTGACTCATGCCCTCGTGATCCACCCCCCCCCTCAACCACGGGTGGGAGGGAGTTGTTGACGTCACCGCAGGGTTCTTCTTCCTCTTCGCAGAAGAGGGGGAGGGACATCTCCATTGTTTGCTCCCTAACTATTAAATCGATCCGCAGCGCATCTAATCGATTTAAAAACATTTAAACAATGGAAGGTGAGCTATCTGGGGAACATGCACTTATTGACATAGCTGACTAAGGGAACCTGTATGTTGTGTGCGATTGAATTCCAAATTCGTAACAATACACAGGATGTCCCAAAAAAATGTACTCACATTTTGGCTCCTCATAACTCATTGAATTTTTCATGTATTTTCAGATCAAATTGACCATAATAATGGCAGAAGTACGACTAGGTTTTGAAGAAAGAAAATTTATCATAAAGTGCTACTGGAAGCACGAAAACATCATGGAAGTGTAAAGACAATTTAGAAGACATTTTCACAAAGATCCACCAACGCGACGCACCATTGCTCGCATCCGAGATAAGTTTGAAACAGATGGAACTGTGCATGACGTCCATAAGGAGCGTTCAGGAAGACCACGGTCATCAACCACCCCCGCAAAGGAAAATCAATTGCTGGAAACCCTCCACCGATCCCCACGGAAATCTGTACGACAAATGGCTCGTGAGACAGGAATCCCAAAATCAAGCGCCCATCGCATTTTGAAGCGAATTAATTGGAAAACTTACATTCCAAAATTAATCCACGCTCTAAATGAAGACGATCCTGACCGGAGAGCTGAATTTTGTGAGTGGTACCTGGGCAAATGCGAAGAAGATGCAGCATTTCCATCCAAAATTGTTTGGAGCGATGAGGCCAGCTTCAAGTTAAATGGCTCAATTAACCGACACAATTGCACCTACTGGGCTCCTGAAAATCTGCACGTTACTATGGAACACCATTTAAACTTACCAGGGGTTACTGTGTGGTGTGGGATATCAGCATTGGGCATCCTAGGGCCATTCTTTTTTGACCAAACTGTCACTGGGGATGTTTACTTAAACTTATTGCAGGAATGCGTCGGTCCACATGTCGAAGAGATATTTGGTGACGAAGAGATTTACTTTCAGCAAGATGGAGCACCTTCCCACTCCCACCGTGATGTAAGGGCCTCTTTCGAAGCAACTTTTCCAAACAGATGGATTGGGTGAAGAGGTAGTGTTGAATTCCCTGCGCGTTCCCCAGACCTCACTCCAATGGACTTCTTTTTATGGGGATATCTCAAAGATAAGGTTTACGGCTCAAAACCAGCAACAGTCGATGAGTTGAAAGAGGAAATTGAAAGACAATGTCTTGCAGTTCCAAATGAAATGATTCGTAACGCTGTTGAATCCATTGGTCCGCGTTATCGGCTGTGTTTGGAACATGATGGTCGTCAGTTTGAAAATTTGTAAGCATGCATTTATCCATTTAACCATTAATCTTGTTTCTAAGTCAATAAACAACGCATTTATTATCATTTAAAGAGCGAGTACATTTTTTGGGACACCGTGTGTGTGTGTACGTGAAAGTTTCTGTTGTTAACTGCTACCTCTACGTGTCGTTGGGTTTCTGGAGATGGAAGAGAGATCTACCAGGTCTTAAAAGTATCCACTTCCGTGTGTGTGTGTGTGTGTGTGTGTGTGTGTGTGTGTGTGTGTGTGTGTGTGTGTGAGTGATATGTCATGTATAATGTGTGTATTCATTACCACTAGATGAAGAGATAGATTTTAGAGTATGAACTCAATGTCCTTACCCAGTGAGGATTGTGGTGGTGATCATCAAATGGTCAGGGCTGAAATCAAAGGTGGATGTTGGAATGTGACAAAGTCAAAGAAAGCACCTTGCCAGCTTTTATGCAAGGCTTTTGTAAACTGCGATGTTTTTGAATTGTCAATTAAAGCATCCATAGAAAACAAGCAGCACAATTGGTGCAACTTTGCTGATGCACTGAAAGGTTCATTTTAAGAACATTGCCCAATCGACCGTCCAAAGAGGAAATCTTGGATGAGTGATGAATGTCTCGATTTGATTGAAGAAAGAAGAAAGGCAAAAACCTTGGGATCATAAAGTCCGCAGTACAAGAAGTTGTGCAAATAAGTGAAAGCTTGTAGGAAAGCTGACAAATAGTGGTTAGAAGCAAGTGCATTTGCTCAGGGCCACAGCAAAAAGGTACTGTATATCATCTGGTGAGAGAATTGAGAGTGGCAAACAACATAAGAATAAAGGTATTTGTATTAAAGATGCTGATGGTAGTTTATTGTTTGAGAAAGATAAGATAAAACACAGATGGTATAACTACTGTGAAGCGCTATTCAGTGAGGATCCACATTCATAAATCGATCTGATTGGGTTTCTGAAGATTTTGAAGAGGAGCCAGAAGTACTGAAAGAAGAAATCAGATGTGCCATAAAACAACTTAAAACCAATAAGGCAGTGGGGCTTGATGGTATACCAGTTGAGGTACTCACAGCTGGTGATGCAACAGTGATCGATGTTATGAAAAGTATAAGTGACCACATCTGGAAAATCGGAGATTGGCCCGATGTGGTCAATTATATTGGCGTTCACGATGGATTAGCGACCCGCCGCATCATGGAATTATCCGTGTGTGACGGCCTGCAATTCTGGGGAGTCTGGTAGGATAACGAAATAGCTTCTCCCCACCGGTGGTCTTCTCACCCGACCCGCAACAATATATATATATATATATATATATATATATATATATATATATATATATATATATATATATATATATATATATATATATATATATATATATATATATTGTTAGGGTTGTGGAAATTCACAGAACACTATACAGGTTCCCCAGAGGTCAGTTATGTCGATAAGTGCGTGTTCAGGTTAGATTTCCCCACCGATGTCTAAAGGGGACTATTCATGTGCCGGGCTGTGCATCATTGAGGTAGTATTATTCTTTGCTATCGTTATTTTTAAACAACGTCTCCTCACCTTCATCTCCGCGGCGCTGCCATCTTGGTCACCGGCAACGGCATCCACGAGCAAAGTCGCAGGGTGTTTTCAAACACAGCCGCATTGTGAGGGTAATTCCTGCCACATCCGCTTTGACGGCAGAATTGGATCAAAATGACAAAAGGGGCGGAGCCCAGGGGGGGGTGAAAGGTCGGAGGTGAAAGACCAAACACCCCCCCCCCCCAACCCGATAAAAGGGCGAACTGAGACGCCGAGCGGTCCAGTTGAGTTGAGGAGAGGAGTCACCAGGAGTTGAGTTGGGAGCCATTTGAGGACGGAGCTCTGGAGTTCAGCCAAGTCTGCAGAGCCGTGCAGAGTCGCGAGTCGGTGGAGGCAGCGGAGAGAAGTCGCCAGCTAGCACCATAACAGTCCGAGGTGATCGGGCCCCGGGACGGTCCGAGCGACGCGGAGGAGTAGGCGGGCTCTTGAAAGAGCATCAACTCTGAAAGAGCGAGGCCCGTTCACTCCTCTGAGGCGTCGTCGGCTAGGCCCGTTCGACCCGGCCGCACGGCTAGGCCTGGACCAACCGAGCTGCCAATACACCAGCTGCCATGTTGATGACGAGACACACCAAGGGTCGCCGAACCAGGGCCCAGTGAGTCACCACGAGGGTGGCAGGTAACCTGCGCAGTCTCGCGGAGCTCCTGCGGTCTTCACAGCTCCGCGGAACATTAAAGGCCTACGGGCCCTGTTCTCTCTTTTCTTTCCTGGGGTTTTTGCATGGAAGTCTGTGGCGCCTTGTCCTACAAGTAGAATTGTTATAAGTACATAATAAATAGACAACGGCTGTAGGGTCTTTTTGCTCGTGTCTTGTCCCTTACCCCCATTGCTTCATTGCTTGCATACATGTGTGAATAAATGTCATTGTTTGAATATTCACCTGCTCGTTGCGTCCCTTCCTCCATTGAGCTGCCGTGGTTGCGTTCGGAATAAATAGCTTGTTTTTAACACCGATAAGTTGATCGGATCCAAAGGGGCTTGGCGATAATTAATACACTGCTCGGCAAATCGCAAATGGAGCGAGCTGCCTAAGCGGCTCGTTTCCGAGCAAGTTCCGTTGAGGTACAACCGCTCGGTAGTCTGCCCGTGCAAATAATTAGTTAAATCGACCATTCAGCTATCGGACCCTGTAGTGCGTGGGCAGAGCATTGACAAGGTTGTGGAGTGCTTAAAAACACACCCGAAGCTGGATTTCAGCATTGATCCCGAAAGCTACGACTGGATTGCACGTCCGGTGGGCGCGCGGCCGCAATTAGCTGAAAGCGGTCGCCCACACGCCGAACAGGTGGGAAACCACAACAATATATATATATAAATATAAATGTATGTGTGTGTGTGTGTGTGTGTGTGTGTGTGTGTGTGTGTGTGTGTGTGTGTGTGTGTGTGTGTGTGTGTGTGTGTGTGTGTGTGTGTGTGTGTGTGTGTGTGTGTGTGTGTGTGAAAGTTGCTGTTGTTGACTGCTACCTTCACATGTAGTTGGATTTCTGGAGATGGAATAGAGATCTACCAGGTCTTAAAAGTGTGTGTGTGCGTGTGAGAGAGAAAGAGAGAAAGAGAGAAAGAGAGAAAGAGAGAAAGAGAGATATGTCATGTATAACGTGTGTATTTATTACCACGAGACGAAGAGATAGATTTTAGTGTATGGACTCAATGTCCTTACCCAGTGCGGATTGTGGTGCGGATTTGATTTTTGATGTGGGAATGGTAATTTTTGATGTGGACTTACAGCTTTCTTGAAGACCCATAGGGAAAAATACAATTGAAGAGAATGTGGGAGTTGGTTCTACAGGTGAGATAAAAGAGGAATGAATGAGTGGAAGTTCACAGTGATTCTGGATTTTGGAAGTTTCCCTACAAGGGGGTTGCTGGTGGATCGCATGTGCCCTGCAGAAGCCCGGGGGGTGGGGGATCGAGAGGGGACAAAGCACCGGAAGAGCAGAGGGGACAAGACCAGAAAGAAGGTGATGAAAGACAGAGAGACAACAGACCTGCTTGTGATATGAAAGTTAAAGGCCCATAGACTCAGATTAATCTTGGAAGATTCCAATAATCTTGAAGATCTTGGTTTCCACGGCGTCAAGCTGAGTAATGTTGTTCTTCATTCAAATGCAGCACAAGGCTGCGGGGTAGCATCATTGGTTGAGGGCACAGATGTGCCGCTGATGCGATGCCCTCTGCTAGTTCGGGCATTAATTTGGAATTTGGTCATGGCGTCTGTGATAGATCGCCAACTCTTCACGAAAGACACCATGGGATTATTTAACATCCAAAAACGAGTCTTAAAAGTCGCTGGCAGTCGCGACGCACAATTTAACATCCATCAGAGGGATGGCACACACATTGATGAATCACACTGCCTGTGAAACACCGGGATGACAGATTATAGCTGGGTCGGGATTCAAACTCAGCCTACACAACTTCGAGGCGAGTGTGAGTATCTCTCAGCCAGGGTTCCCAAACCCAGAGTCGCGACCCAAACTTGGAAAAAAACCCCTTCAAAATTCCGCTTTATAAAGGAGGGGGGGGGTTCATGACCAAAGAGTTTTCTCCGACAATTTTTATCAGACGCAGCAGTACCAAGTAGGTGCGGGTACTGCTTGGGTCGCGAGGCGAATACAATTTCAAATTTGGGTCATGGACAAAAAAGTTTGGGAACCACTGCTTGTCTATGCCATCCTGTTAGCCCTCTGAGTAAGGTGTGAGGGAGAGGAGGTGACTGCCCAGAGGGGAGAGCAGTGCTCCATCAAGTTGCAGATGAAAGCCCAACAGTCTGTGGACATTGCTCTGGAATTAGAGACAACTAACTGTTTACCCATCCCACAGGTAAAGAATGTGAATTTCAGGTGGAATACCTCTTTTCTGAAAGCAAACATTGCATGATACGTCAGTGATAATCTTAATAAACTACATTCTCCTTCGTATTTAAGGGATGTGTTCATATTCATCAAGTTATCTCATTCCGTCAAGTGGTGTCCAACTTATGGTGACATGAAGGATCATTACTCACATTTGTAGTTTGGAAATTAGGGTTCTGACCACCCCCCCCCCCACCAAAATCAAATAATTAAATAATGATTGATTTCTGACCCCCTTACCACAATTAAATAATGTTTAAATTTCTGGCCCTTCCACGATAATGAAATAAACGTTTTTATTACACTCGGACACCCACTCCCGACGGGAGCGGTTGGAAGGGTCATGTTATTATCCTCTCTGGGGTACATATATTACAGTAGATCTCGGCTCAGGTCCGTTCATCTGTGGTGGACAGGATAAGCAGAGAATGCCTCAAGGATGTCAGGATTCCTCCAGATTTATTTCAGTTTAGTGTTAAACAGCAGTACTGGTAGTGACTGTTTAAAAAGGTGATCATACGTGTTTGTGATTTGTCATATATTTTTTTACTTCTGGTCGGCCTCTTCTTCTTCCTAGTCTTCTCTGTGGGGCCTCATCCACAAAATGCCCCAATAAGCTATTTATACACGTTAATATGGTGTTTGTTCAAGGAGGAAACCCCCATTGGAGATAGGGTGTATTATTGGTATTAAAATTGTTTTGTAATGATATTAATACTATCCTATTATCATTCGTTTTGTTATTGGAAATGGCCTTTGAAAAACACTACGATTAGCTATCTTAACATGGATATACACCTGAACTTCAACTTTGTTCATGAAGTCGCCACAACCTCCATCGTGTGACCCTTAGTCTTTCTGTCAAATTTGGTTGAGATTGGATAAGCAACAACCGAATGTATCGTCAAAAAAAGAGACAGACAGACACACCAAATTGCGTATTTTAGTATGATGATGATAACCGAAAAAGACCAGGTGCTTATATCTTATCTCTGCCTTTTGCCAAGGTTAACTTCTGATCAGTTATTGCCTTCCAATCTTGCTGTCTGGACTATCCAAGGCTGCCTTCATAGCCGGATTTTGAACTTACGGAACTGTACTTGACAGCTTAAAATCTCATCCAACCGATGGCGCATTCAATTAATAGACATTATAGACAACTAGCTCTTTATAGACATTGCTCTGGAATTATAGACAAGGAGCTGATACTCTAAGCCCCCCACCTTTTGGGTGGTATGAGGAATAGATCTGTGTAATATGAAAGCTAAATCTTTCCTGCATTTGCACGTGTTGGTGGAAACCCCTCCATTCCGGTTTTTTGAAATATCACGTACACAAGCCAAGTGACTGAGATGGTTGCCATGCAAACATAATTCAGCCAATCACCGCCGTGATCAAATTAGGTTTAAGATAATGTCATGAGGAATCGACATCTACAATATGAAAGCTAAATGTTCAACTGTTTTTGAAATATCATGGACACAAAAGTACATGGACAGAGGAACAGTCGGTCGATCAGATCGGTTGGATGGAGCTCTTCATTTCAATATCCTCAGTCTCCGACCGAGGGGTGTGGGACAACTTGTACTGTTTACCCATCCCATGGGCAAAGAATACAACTCTGTTGCTGAAAGCAAACACTGTATTGGATGTCGGTGAAAGCAAACACTGTATTGGATGTCGGTGATAATCTCAATAAACTATGTTCTACAACATACTAACATGGATGTACTTACATTAATTAGTAGGATTAAAATGGGGTTTCTGACCCCCATTACCGAAACTAAACAATTAAATAATGTTGTTTGATTTTTCTGGCACTTCTATGATAATGACGTATATGTTTTTATTGTAAAACTGAGAAAAAAAACAGGTGCTTATAATCTTATCTCTCTCTGTCTTCTGCCAAGGTGAATGTCAGACCTGTTGTTGCCAAGCAAGCAAAAACTTCTCTGTTGGCCTTTCAAATCAATGATCAACTTATCTATGCCTGCAAGAACTACTCATTACAAGTCGTTTTTCATTTTATTTTTGTATACAAAGTCAAGGCTCGTAGAAGAGCCAGAACACGGAATGGATCAGGACGTAACAGAACAAAAGGAACAGTAGAAAGAGGGGAAAAGCACCAACAGTAGGATTGAAGGACAAAATAGAGGGATACTTGGAGGACAAATAAGGGAATTAGGGATGAAAGAGGGGTAGTGGAGGATGCACTGGGTGGATTAAATGGATACAGAAGCAAACTCTCAGGAAGAACAAACTGGAACCTTGAAAGGAGGTGGGCTTAGGGGTAAGTGGGGGGGGGGGGGGGAAGGGGGCTTAAAGACGGTAGAAAATATCATTGGTTTGGATAAGGAATGATCTGAGATGGTGGTGGACGGCTGTCTTGAAGACCTGGAGGGAATAATGAGATTGAAGAGAATGTGGAAGTTTATTTCACAGGCAGGAAAAGAAAGGAACGAATGAGTGGAGGATTCTGGATTTTCACCAGGAAGGGGTTGATGGTGCATGTGCCTTACAGAAACCTGGGAGGGGGGACGGGGGAAGCATCGAAAAAGCAGAGGTGACCAGGAAAGAGGAGGAACAAGACAGAGACCACCAACCTGTCTGTGATGGAAAAGAGATCAGCCCATGGACTCAGCTTACAACATGGGAAACATTTGTTTCATTTTGACAGGGTTGTTTGCAAATGAAGCATTTTGAGGAGGAATGTCAGGGTATGCATTCAGAGGAGGTTTATGGTGCTCTTTTAGAGAATATAAAAGGACAAGGGTTGGAGAGACAAGTAATAGTCTTTATATCATCAGCTTCAAATCAACTGCTCATGGACAGAGAAGACGGGATAAAAATGCCTCTTAAAGAACTCCGTGATGAGGTTCTTTACTCTGACCTTGACTTGATGGAGTGGGATGATTTTTGGACTATCCTTGACAGACAGGCATGCTCTGTTTTCTTTATATATTTTAAATTATTATCAAGAGTACAAGCCCGCTGGCAGTATGGTGAGAATCGATTGTGTGCGCCGCCATGTGACTGAGCCCGAGAGATAAAGAGTCTGATCACAGAGCAATAACACAGAGCGCCTCCTGTATAACTATAAATCTTAATGTATTTATACTGCTTCTACTTACTTGTTAAATTTTATTTGTGTTTGTCCATCATCAGCTGTTATTAACTAATCAATGAACTTGATGAAAAACTATAATATTGATGTAAGAATTTTGTTCTGATTGTTCCTTGTATTTCAATGTTGGATGGTACTGACTGAATAGATGGTATTTCATGCATGGATGGATGGATGGGTGCTGGCTGGCTGGTATTTGAATGTTGGATGAATGTTAAAGTTCTTCAATAAATAAGAAATATTATTTTGTTTGTACATGAAATCCATTGTGAACATCAAAATGAGCATTCAGTTCTCAACAAAGCTCACGATGAGATTATGGATTTGTTTGAGGACTTGTTGAATCACCCAGAAAACAACTGAGTTCTGCTCGACTGACATCACAGTTTCAGCCATTCGACAGCAGGAAGATACAGTATGTGAGAGGTGAGACAAGTCTCTTGAAAAACAATTATATAATAGATAAATACTATAGATTCCAACATTTATTTATTTTGCCGTGTCATCGGAGGAGTGCAGGATGGATTTGTGGAGCAACATGAGTTTCTCCTCTGTTGAGTTCTTGATCACAATGCCACAGAAAATTTAATACCCTCCTACATCCACATGAGTTGCAGGATGCAACAAGATCAGTAATGATTGTATGCTATGTCTTCTTCACACCGATTATCCACTCAATTGCAAACAGAGGGAAGAATTTATAATAAAATAAAATTAAAAAAAACTTCTTAAAAAACCTCATAAAAAAAGCTGTGTTTAACGTTTTCGTGTGGTTGGGTGTACTAGGGGCAGGTGTAGATGGGTTTAACAGGGTGGGTATGGATGGAAGGTACCAGGGGCAGGTGGAGGTGGGATGGAATGGGATGGTGCCGTGAGGGGGAGATTAGTTGGGACATCAGGATGGGAATGGGTGTGGGCATTGATCATAGCATATGTGGAGCAATGGGGTAGGGGCTTGAGGGAGTTTGTATCGAAAGGGGTAGCTTGGGCAACGTATAGGGCAATGTGTGGGACCAAAGGTTATCACATTGGTGAGGACATTGGTATGGGACTTGCTGGAGGCAATGGTGTTAGCACGTGTGGAACAATGGGTATGGATCTTATACTGAACTGGAAAAAGAGGGGAAAAAAAACAAAAAAAAACACATAACCCCCTCCCTCAGTTCACCCCTCTCCCCCAAGGATCAATATGGGTGTGCTCGAAAGGGGGTGGGGGCGACTGAATAAGGGAATGCACAAGGGTGGAGGGAGGGAGGTTTTTAGAGAAAATGTGAGAGGGGAGGGGAGTAGGGTGAATATACTGATTCTGGCTCACTTTTCCCCATGTAAATGAATGGGGGATTTTCAGCGATTCATATTGTTGCGGATTCGCGCCCGCCGGCGTGCGAGCGGCCACGTGACTCGAATCGCGGCATGTCGCCCACGGGACGGACAATCCCGTCGTGACCCTCTCGGACTAACGCCGGGAACTAGTCACGGGTGGGCCTTTCGGCCTCACCACGATCGTGCCAATCGGCCCCCCCGCGTGGGATAGGGTTGTTCGCCAAATTCGACCTACCTAAGTACCCACACGGAGGGTAGACCGGGCGATCGCACCTCGCTGCAGGTCGACTTCGGACACGGACCACTTTAAGCGACCCGTTCCATACTATCGGGATAACCGAGCGGTGTTATCGTCAACCTCGACGGTTCCGATTAATTATCGGGCGTATTTAGCCCACGACCAACCCTTTACGTGAAGTAAGATGGAGATTCAATTAGAGAAAAGACGAAGCGAAACGGGAGAAACAGTTCAACATAAAGCACATTTATTCCGCGGCAACGGAAAGCACACATATACAATTACCACAATTATGCACCAAAAGCAAATGTAACAAAAGAAGAAACAACAATTACGCACCAAAAGCAATTGCAACAAAAGAAACACAATGCAGATCTACTACCGACTACGCGAGCACACGGCAACACTTACACAGTTTTACTTCACAGACAGCGCCGACAACACATATACTCCAAAGCAAAAGAAAAAGGGGCCACCCTCAACGATAAGGGGGCAGACCGGCATGGGGCCGAGACCGCGTCGAGCCTACCCGTCTGGTGATGAGCCGCAAAATGGCGGCGGCGCCCCGACTCCGCGGGCCTCGCTGGCACTGCCTGGAATGGGGTGGGAACGGGGCCCCCTTCTCACACTATCTCAGCGAGGGGGGAAACAGGGGGGGGGTTGTTGATGCTCGGGGGAAAGAGGATATCTGGCTGGCTTGGGTCCCGCGACGAGCGACTCCACTGCGACCTCGACCACGTTCCCGGCCTCCCCTCTCCGCAGCTCCCCGACTCTGACACGAGCGCAGACCTCCACAAAGCTCCTTGGCTTCTCCAGACTCTCCGGACCCCGACAGACACTCTCGACTGATTTCGCCGCCGCCACAACTCTCCAACTCTTCCCTCGATTCGCCCCGCGCTCGGCGCTTTATAGTGCGACAGGAGAAACCATATGCAGATTTTTGGATCAGGATCGGCTCGGGGGCGGAGCCACGCTCGCCCATTGGACAGAGGAAAAGTGGGCGTGAATCATTCCTGATCCTCGAATCTGCATATATCGATGATACTCCGACGCGCCTGGAGGCGGGGCCAAATCGCCCCACGCTCGCTGATAGGACGGAACAGAAGTGGGCGTGAATCATTCTTGATCCGATTTCTCTGAAAGGCCGCTTTTTGCACCCACTGCTCGGTGCGCGCCCTGTACGAGTCCAGGATCGGTGCCCACAAGCGGCGCGGGAATGGCGGTGATGCGATGGTTGCGAGAGCGAGATGTGACGGTAAAGGTCGTGGCTGTTGGCGTTGTTGTTGTTGTTGTTGTTGTGAAGCGGCGTTGCGGTTGGTGGTTGTTGTGTGATGGCTGTTGAGACGTGGTTGGCTCAAAATAAAGATAGAACAGAAAAACGGCTATCTTGAAGGGTCGCAGCCCGAATGAATGACATTTATTCCCTCTAAACAACGGGTTTGGGCTAACTACACATATACTTACAGAGATATCTCACCTATGGGACCTGAATGGTGGTTTGCGAATTTCCTCAACCACAACACTACCCCCGCCCCTTTTTACAGACTCGTCCCGAGTCGTCAAATTTTCGTGTGCCATCATGTGTAGTTTTCCCCTAGTACATTTTACCTACGGATCCCTGAGTGCGACATTCATGGTATTCGTGTCCCCAAAATAAATAACCTGAGGGCTGAGTAACTACCTAAACAAACTCACTCACACAGACGACTTAAATAAAATTGCCGGCGCTAAGACAGACATGCCGGGGGCGCACTCATATTTACAGTACATCTTAACCTTAACTTAAAAATTTTACACTAAACCATGGCCCAGGATCAATGGTCTCTGCAAAAAGAAAGCAGTTAGCAGGGAGCCAGGCTGCTCGCATGCAGTCTCTGGCTCAAACAATGCAGGTGACAGGGAACGTGGCCGGCTGCTCACACGCAGCCCAAGGCCTTCCCTTTTGAACTGAACGCAGTGAACCACAACGGTGCATGGGCTGCACAAATGCAGTCTCCGTGCCAGCTCAAGTGGCACACGCAATGAACACAAGGAATAGATGGATGAATGGATGGACGCAAACACGGTGCACAGGCCGCCACTGCAGGCCCGTGTTGTAGCTGCCAACAGGGCAGTTCTCGCAGCTTGCAAATTGTTGCCTTCTGATCCTGGCGCACATGGCAATGAACAGGGGGGGGGGGCAAAGCAAAAATTGAACGGGGCTGGTGACCAGGGGCATACGGCATGGCATGGCAAAGGTGATCAGGCAAACACAGCCTGCAGAACAAGGCCGCTGCAGGCAAACACAGCCGGCAGATGAACTGGCCGGCACAGGCCTTGCAGAAAACAGCTGCAGACGATCCGGCCTGTACAGGCCTTGCAGCACAGCAGCTGTAGCCGATCCAGCCGGCACAGCCCTTGCAGCAAAACAACAGCTGCCGATGAAGCTGGCAAGCCTTCGCCGTTCAGTGGAGGTTGGTGGAGGGAGTGCGGTGGTGCTGGCCACTCGGAAGGCGGACTCGGACCTACTCTACGGTCTCCCTCCCAACCTATCGCCTTTGCCTGTCACTGTCTATACCCACTCCCTTAATTTGTAAAAAAAAAAAAACCCAATTTAGCCCCAACTTATTTTTTTGTTTTTACTTCCCCACTATAAATCGTCCCCTAACCCCCTGTACTGTCCTTGTTCGGCTAACCTATCCTGTCACCTAGCCTACTCCCAACCCCTACGTTCCCTTCCTGGAGGGGAATAAGGGAGAGCTGGCGTCCTGTGTCGAGGCCCAACGAAGCCTCAGAATGGCCTCCCCAGACTTCAGCGATCTATAACACAAAGTGGGTCCAGCGGCCCACAACGACAGCGAGGGGATGGATGGTGCGGAGGGGTACATCTCCTAATCTACCCTAACCATTTAACTGTTAAACTACCCCGGGGCTTTCAACAAGTGCCTCTCGCTTAAACTATTGGTTCTAACAACCCAGATTCCCATCGCCTGTGTTGGTGTCCTCTCAAATTTCGGGCCTCGCCCCCCAATTTTCTTCCCGTGCCCTCACACGGTCTCATGGCTGGGACGCGTGGCTCCCTTTGGCAGGCACGACCCTCTGCCGAATCTCCAGCTATGGCACCCCCGGGCACTACACTGCCTCCGAGCCTACCAGCTCCCTAACACCGGGGAGTGCCCCCCATGGCACCTCCCCTGAAACGCACACGTGGCAGGCTGGCTTCCCGGGCCCCTTTCCGAGGGTCACCCGTGCCCACAACACTGCCCACGTGGCTAATGGCGCCCCGGGCCCCCGCACCAAGCAGACGCACCCGTGCCCACTACGCTATCCCGGCCCCCCATGGGCCCTTGGCCTACTACGGCCGACTAGCCTGGTGCCCGGGGTGCCCACTTAGCGATACTCACCTTTCGCAGCCACGCTCCCAGCCCGTCAACAGGGCTCCTGCACCCCTCCAAACAGGTTTCGAGCCTACTTCCCCACCAACAACAAAACGATCTCCATTTTGGCAATTTAACTAACCCCCTAACTCACTCTACACTGACCCCGGGGTCCCTTGGGTGGGAGTCACTCCTCCCCCCAATCACTCATCACACCATGCATTCCCCATTAACTCCACTCACACCGACCGGCTGGCCTCACTCACTCACCCAGCACATGTACTCACTCAACTCACCAACTCTTCAACACACACACCACTGAACTCTGCCATCCTTCTAACTACTTCCCCTCACTAACTCGTGCTCCCACGTCGTCCCTTAAACTACAGCACGTTCCTTTTAACACTACGTAGCTAAACTACGTCAACTCTACACATCCAAAGGCTGTCACTGTCTCCAAATCTCTAAAATAACTTTTATTTCGCCACCTAAAGCTCATCTAAATCCCTCTAACTAATCCATTCCACGGGCCCCATGAGGACTTACCCCTGCCCCATGGAGCCGGTCTAGCTATGCTAACCCTTCCCCCTAACTAGTTTCCATCCTGTGCCCTGGTAAGGGGGTCTTCCACCCCTTGCCCGGGAATCCTGTGCACCCGAAAGTGAGGCTTGCTTTTTTTTTCTTTTTTTTTCACATGCGCAGCACCAGCGCGGCAACTCACAGCTCGCGCACTTTGCACCTGCTCGTGACGTCATGCAGCTGCACGTGTACCTCGTCCCTCCTTGGACGGTACCATCTGGCAGGGATTCACCCTCCTGCCGGATTCCAACCACACACGCAGCCATGACGTCACCCGGCGCATAAAAAAACACAAGCCTCACACCTCGTGGGGTTCCCCACGCGAACACATGTGCTTTGCCCGTTGGAGCTTAACACACACGCCAGCGTGGAGAACCGTCCGGTCCAAATCCGAAATCCTGCCTAAACTTTGTCCGTCCACGGGATCGGCAAATCCACCGCTGGCGTTTCCGGACCGGGACTTCACTCTCGCAAGCGAGCACGTGGGGGCCTCGTGCGTTGCACAGCATGGACCTCGCGCTCGCTGCTGGGTGAACCCGGCACGGTTCCCGAAACAGCTGCAGCCGCTACTCGGCTTTTGTCCCTCTGTCGCCGTCGCCATTCAACCCACGCACACCTGCGTGTTACGACGCTCATACACCATTCCATTACATTCACCCCGGGAGACGCGGCTGCATGTTCACACATGCCCACCGACATCTCCCTCACACACAGCGACCTTGCACACGCTGTCTCTCTCACACTCGGCCGCTCACTCACGCATGCCATTACCCTTGCACACGTGGCTCCACTCACTCGCGGCCTTTCACTCACTCGTGCCATTTCCCTCACACAAACCATACTACTCACACACGCGGGGGCACTCGCTCGCGGTGCCTCATCCACACACGGCGTGCTGGGAAACACGATCTTCTGCACACTTACCACCACACCACTCACACACGGGGTCGCTTCCGCACACGGGGTCTTTGTCACCCACCCGGTCGCTCTCACACACGCCCTTGCACCCGCGCTATGCGTGCGTTGCAGCACGCATTTCGCCACACTCGTGAACACACACCTCGACACCACACACACCGGGACAACCACACTGGGGATTCGTGTCCCCACAAGGGTCTCCGGGGCCTCTATACCCCCCAAGCTCTCCGTGCACCTGTCCACAGCACTCCTCCCCTCGACCTCGCAAAGCACGACCGAACCCACCTGGTCGTGACTCGCCTCAAGGGGGCATACTCCCTCCCCTCGTTCCTGGAGGAGGCCATCCAAGTGCTCGCACCGGGTCTCTACCCAGTCCGCGAGCTCACCCCCATTATCCTCCACTACCTCCGTGTGTGTGTGTGTGTCACTTACCCCGTCTTCATCGTGTAGTCTTCCCTCTATCGTTCCCATCTCCCGTGTCTCTGCCAACTCAGTCACCTCTTCCCTTGTTATCTCCCTTGTCTCAACTATTATTTCCGTCTCTTCCCTTGTTATCTCCCTCGTGCACGTCTCCGTCACCCCAATTAGTTTTTCCCTCTCAGTCACCGTCACTTTTTCCGTCACAACCCTCGTCCAACACGTCTCCCGAATTACTTTGTCACCCGCCTCCACCGCGGGCCTGACAGCCGTTGCACTCCTTCCCACACGTGGAGTCGCCATTTTAAACTCCCTGGTAACGGCCTTCATGCCCGCCTGCAGGCTTCGGCCCATGTTCTGCGTCTCACCCCGCAGCTCTTTCATTTCTTCCTTCATTTTGAGTGCGTTTGTTTCCATATTCACCTTCACTTCGTTTGTGTTTGTATCCATCTTTTCGTTCATGCGTTTTATTTCGTTTGTGTTTGTATCCAACTTTTCGTTCATGCCTTTTATTTCGTTCGTGTTTGTATCCATTTTCGTTTTCACTTCGTTCATTTGCTTGTTCATGCCTTTTATTTCGTTTTTCATTTCATTTGTGTTTGTATCCATCCTCGCTGTCATTGCCGCCAGCATGGCACATAGCTGGGCCATGTCGGGTGCGCTTGGGTGAGCCGATTCGGCAAGGATCGGGGGGTTTTGGTGGAGAGGGGGAGGGGAGGTGTCATACACCGCGGCCGCCGCCGCACCTATTTCGGGCTCTGGGTTCAGTTGAGGGAGTTCGTGTTCCTGCACAACCAACATTTCCTGCACGGGGTTTTCATCCTGGACCATGGATTCTACACATTCTAAATCCATGTCTCATACCCCCGGCTCCCGCTCGCCTTGATACGCCATCTTATTTCTCGTAAAGCGTTAATTTAAATCGCTCGTAATTTGGAGGGAATCGGGGGTCGCTCCTCTCACCCCTGGACCGATTCCCGTGAATTTAGCTGGAGACAGGAGAGCCCGTTTTCCCGCTCTCCGACACCAGTGTCGCGAGGAGGGGGATGGGTTTGTGTACCACTCCTGACAACAGTGTTGCGGATTCGCGCCCGCCGGCGTGCGAGCGGCCACGTAACTCGAATCGCGGCACGTCACCCACCGGACGGACAATCCCGTCGTGACCCTCTTGGACTAACGCCGGGAACTAGTCACGGGTGGGCCTTTCGGCCTCACCACGATCATGCCAATCGGCCCCCCGCGTGGGATAGGGTTGTTTGCCAAATTCGACCTACCTAAGTACCCACACGGAGGGGTAGACCGGGCGATCGCACCTCGCCGCAGGTCGACTTCGGACACGGGCCACTTTAAGCGACCCGTTCCGTACTATCGGGATAACCGAGCGGTGTTATCGTCAACCTCGACGGTTCCGATTAATTATCGGGCGTATTTAGCCCACGACCAACCCTTTACGTGAAGTAAGATGGAGATTCAATTAGAGAAAAGACGAAGCGAAACGGGAGAAACAGTTCAACATAAAGCACATTTATTCCGTGGCAACGGAAAGCACACATATACAATTACCACAATTATGCACCAAAAGCAAATGTAACAAAAGAAGAAACAACAATTACGCACCAAAAGCAATTGCAACAAAAGAAACACAATGCAGATCTACTACCGACTACGCGAGCACACGGCAACACTTACACAGTTTTACTTCACAGACGGCGCCGACAACACATACTCCAAAGCAAAAGAAAAAGGGGCCACCCTCAACGATAAGGGGGCAGACGGGCCTGGGGCCGAGACCGCGTCGAGCCTACCCGTCTGGTGATGAGCCGCAAAATGGCGGCGGCGCCCCGACTCCGCGGGCCTCGCTGGCACTGCCTGGAATGGGGTGGGAACGGGGCCCCCTTCTCACACTATCTCAGCGCGGGGGGAAACAGGGGGGGGTTGTTGATGCTCGGGGGAAAGAGGATATCTGGCTGGCTTGGGTCCCGCGACGAGCGACTCCACTGCGACCTCGACCGCGTTCCCGGCCTCCCCTCTCCGCAGCTCCCCGACTCTGACACGAGCGCAGACCTCCACAAAGCTCCTTGGCTTCTCCAGACTCTCCGGACCCCGACAGACACTCTCTCGACTGATTTCGCCGCCGCCACAACTCTCCAACTCTTCCCTCGATTCGCCCCGCGCTCGGCGCTTTATAGTGCGACAGGAGAAACCATATGCAGATTTTTGGATCAGGATCGGCTCGGGGGCGGAGCCACGCTCGCCCATTGGACAGAGGAAAAGTGGGCGTGAATCATTCCTGATCCTCGAATCTGCATATATCGATTATACTCCGACGCGCCTGGAGGCGGGGCCAAATCGCCCCACGCTCGCTGATAGGACGGAACAGAAGTGGGCGTGAATCATTCTTGATCCGATTTCTCGGAAAGGCCGCTTTTTGCACCCGCTGCTCGGTGCGCGCCCTGTACGAGTCCAGGATCGGTGCCCACAAGCGGCGCGGGAATGGCGGTGATGCGATGGTTGCGAGAGCGAGATGTGACGGTAAAGGTCGTGGCTGTTGGCGTTGTTGTTGTTGTTGTGAAGCGGCGTTGCGGTTGGTGGTTGTTGTGTGATGGCTGTTGAGACGTGGTTGGCTCAAAATAAAGATAAAACAGAAAAACGGCTATCTTGAAGGGTCGCAGCCCGAATGAATGACATTTATTCCCTCTAAACAACGGGTTTGGGCTAACTACACATATACTTACAGAGATATCTCACCTATGGGACCTGAATGGTGGTTTGCGAATTTCCTCAACCACAACAATATTTTTTTCCCTAAAAATAAACCCCCTTTTATCCCAAGGTATATTTATTTGTCTCCCCTTTTAACCTAGGTACACTTTTTTAAATTAAATAAGCATGTTGTGTGTGGGGAAGGGTGGAGAGTGGGATGAGGGGGGGGGGGGGGTGGGGTTTGTGTGGGATGAGGGGGGGTGGGGTTTGTGTGGGTGGGGACGTTGGGGACGGGTTTATGTGGATAGGTGAATAGATGGGTGGATGGGTGAATGTGCGGGTGGAGCTTGTATGGATGGGTGGACAATTTTTTAAATTAACCAATGCATATTGTTTCGCTCACTCATTGAACCTATTAAGATTTGTTCATTCTCAAATTCCTTCAATAGTGTAATTTTCTTTGCACAATAATCCCCATCTAAAATATTTAAAAATAAAACATTTTATTCTTTATATTTTTTAAGATACCCTTTTTGTGCCATTATGAAATGATAAACTTCTCTTAATGCTCTTGTTTGACCACCTCCTGAGCCACATATCATTTTGAGATTATAGTAAATTGTTTTTCCATTGTTCAATTGATAACCATCAAAGTTTTCAGTCCATTCAAGGATATTAATTTTTTTATTTACATCCTCTAACTTACTAGTTACCTTCGCATTCTGCGAAAGGTTATGTATTGGTCGCTGTGTATTTATTTATTTATTTATTTGTGAATATGTGTGTGTGTGTGTTTGTTATTCGCATAACTCAGAAAGTATTAAACCAAATCGCTTGAAATTTGGTGGGATGATGGGTTATTATCCAAGGAACATTTGATTAGATTTTGGGAGCGATCGGGTCAAAGGTCAAGGTCACGGAAAGGTCAAATTCGTATTTTTACCATAGCGCGGTCAATTTTGATCTAATTGGCATGCAACCGATGCCAAAATGTTCAGAATTCATTGCCCAATCTTGTGATGGGCGACATGACACAATTACGTCATTACTCTTGTTAGCGGTTGGGGGTCAAAGGTCAGTGGGGTCACGACCTTTCAAAATATGCGGTTTTTGTCATAACACGGTCAAATCAAAACCGATTTGCATGAAACCAACACCAAAATGTTCACTGTTCTGTTCCCCCCACTCTCATGCCAAGAACAAAAAAGTAGCGGAGGCGAAGGTATGCGCTCTACCGAGTGCCCATTCTAGTTTTTAAATTGATTCACTTATTTGTTTTAGTTATTTTTTCAATAAGACTTATTTGATATTTTTCACATTCATTATGTTTCCATTTATATACCAAGACTGAGATTTTCTCCACTCTATAATTTGATTAATACTTGGTTTGACCATTTATATATTGTGAAAAAACGTGGCGGTAGCCCTTAAAAAACCCTAACCCATCTTCCCATCGTTAAAACACAAGCTATTCTCGACACTCTATCATACAATATCCATATGGAACACAATCTAATCCATTATCTAAAATAAATCTCATCATCAAAGGCTCCTAATGCCTTTTTATTTACTTCTTCACTATATATCATATGTTTATAACTTCTTATTATATTCATTTTCTTATATTCTTCTTTCTTATTCATCAAACAATTATAATAATTTCTAAAAGTTATTGATTTTTTTATTACATATTTCTTTATGCCCTTTAACCTCTTATCAATCTGATCACCATACTTATAAGCATATGCCTTTGATCTAAATCCAATAAACTCACTCATTACTTTTCCACCCAACTCATCCTTAAACTTACCAATAACCTTTTCATTCTTTTTTGAAAATAACTCACTCTTCTTACTAAAATTACTTGTATCATATACTCCAATATTTTTGTTCATATCTTTATAAACATCATCAGTTTTTATATCTCGGATAAAACTATCAGTGTCCATATACATCAATGAAACATTTTCACCATACTCTTTCTTTAAGTCATTATACAAATAATCATACATCAATATCTTTGATAAATCAAGAACTGCTGTTCCAATATAAATTGGTTTATCCATTACAATACTTTCCTTTTCCATATGAATAGCAGAAAAGTTCTGTGAAAAAACCTATTCTCTCTTAAAACTTGGTAAATTTATCAATCTAGAAGTTTCTTTCCAAGATGTTGCAAATCTAATGTTTTGCCTGTTTCTAACATTCTCCATTGTCTTTCCAAAGACAGCATTATTCATCAATTTATAGAATTCCCCTTCAAATTTTGCTTTTGTACTTGTTCTCATATCTGTATTGAATTTAATATACTGTTTCATCCAAGGACTTTGTTTAAATTTTAAAATTCATAGAATTCGGTGGGGATTCTAACCTGAAACACTTACTTATTGAAATAACTGATCTTTGGGGAACCTGAATGATGTCTTGTGAATTTCCACAACTGCAACAAT